>NC_067160.1:17311959-17611959 GCF_903995435.1 Acomys russatus | reverse complement strand
CTTCAACCAGGTCTTGCCATGACTCCTACTGTACTAGCCTGCTCTTCTGTCCTGTTGTGTAAAAAGGGGGAGCCAAGAATGTCCTGGGACAGAAAAAAAAAAAAAAAAGGTCTTATAGGAGGTGGCAAAGACTTCCTTCCGTGCAAAGCACTTTACTGCACCCAGCTTTCGAAAGAAAGCCATACCTAGTATTAGACTTGTTTTTATTTTTTGCAAAATAAATCCAATGGAGACAGACTGTTTACCCTTTGCCTTTCTCCTTCAATGCATTTCACAATGACTTTCTTGTTGCTAGAAGCATTAGCCCCACGTTACAAATCCATTTTATTTACTGCTCTGAAGACTCATGGGGGCTCCTAGGAATTTTTATTCAAGTGGAGCTATTCCCAGAAAAACAGAAAAAAAAAAATCTCCTGGACAATGGCAACAGCAGCCTTGAGAAAAATTACCAAAGAGTAAATGCATGAGCCCTCCCCCGCCTCCCGCAGGGCAGCATAGCGGCGTGTGGCTATGGAAACCATACAGATGAGCCAAGGAATTTTATCTCATCTCATCTTTAGTCAAAAGGGAATTAAATGAGATTGCAAACACTCATAAGTAAAACATCACCTAAAACAGGAATCCAAAGTAAACAGGGCACTGAGTACCCAATAGCAAAATGCTGCAGTGCATGGCTGCCCTGCTCAGAGCCATCCACGTTCCGTTTGATTGTTTAAATTACTCTTCAGACACATACTTTGAAACTATACGTTAATAGTTAGGAGAACACTCCCAAAGAACCCTTGTTGCAATATTAGATCTTTCTCCACCCAGTTACAAAACAGTGTTTTCTGTTATGGTTCAGATAATAATTTAAAAAGCTTGGAGACATGTCTACTTACTTGTTACTGTAGAATGCAGTGCAACTGACTGTGTGTTTTGAGCCTTGCTGATTAGTTAACCAAGGCAATTAGGAGTGAAACTTGGAAGTGTTTGAGTTCCTGAGACCAGTGATAAGACACCAAAGGTATTGTTAGTAATCAGAGCCTTTGCTCAAATGCAAATGTGTGAAAGACAAAGCAATGTCAAGATAGAGAAACGTGCTCATCAGCCGAGCTAAGGAGCTCACCCACCTTGCTGTAGTGTCAGGGCACAGCCTCCCAGGGGCGAGCTGAATCTGAAAACCATCGTGTGTTTCAATTTGAACCATGTGACACTCGTTATCAAAGAAGAATTTTAATAGCAATTTGTAAATTCAGAAGAGGTATATAAAATGAAGTAAGTTGATTCTGTCTGTATCAAAGGCAGATCTAAACCTTCTTCTCCACAGAAGTCACTGTAGAAGAGCAAAGGCACGCTTTCTGACTGATGTCATTAGCTTGACTCAGTCTCCTATGTGTCTGTAGGATTTTGTTTCATTTTACCTTCTAGAGAAAATAATTCTGTTTGGCTAATCAAAATGGAGTTTGTAGGCTTTTGTTTCTGGAATAGAATATGACTATCTCTGTCTACTGTTCTCTCACAGTGACCGGGTGAGACTGAGAGGGGACACTGTGAGGACTCTTACACACCTGTGCCAGGCCCTAGCTCTCAGAGGTCTGATTTGTAAATCACCTTTAGGTTAGTTCTGAGTAGTGTCCTTGTTAATTAGCTTAGCCCATGGTGATGTCTCTGTCCTCCTGGCTGCATCCGAATTTCCCAGGGTACTAAGGTGTGTGTAGAAAGGACTCTAGAAAAAGTAACTTTTATAGCCTACCTAGATTTAGTCAGGGGGGAAAGTAGGAAATCAAGTAGAATTTGGCCTTGAGTCTATAAGTGATATAGCCATGTGTGGTTTATGTGTGTAAATGTATGTTTCTCCAAAAACTGGTAAAACCAAATTATCACTCATCATCATCCATATTCTTGTTATTAAAAAGAAAAATTAATTCACCATGTACTATAGAAATGTCCCTTTGCTTTTGTTTTGCGTTGTGCCAGCTGAGACTAGTAAAACCCTTTCAGCCTCTTATCCACAACATTCCCTCAAATAGAACTCAGGTCCTAGAACACCTGTTGTTGTCACCCAGGAGCCAGACCTAGTTCAGATTCAGTCTCCTGGATGTTGAGGGGAGGGAGCAGCTATAAGGATCAGTATTGTGGGCCAGTCAAGTGTTTGTTGTAAAAATGCAAATGACGGCCATTTGACCCCCAGGGTTTTATGCCTGCTGAACTGCCAGATGAGGGATATACCGAATTACCATCAGCTCATGCCACTGGCCTCTACTGGAGATGAACTCAAGGCAGCAGAGACAGGGACCAGGCAACTCCAGATCAGATTGTTAGTCCATGTGACAGGTGAGTGTCCAGATGTTAAGTTCCTATCTCGGTACAGTCATGCACTCAAGATCAGCCCTGCAGTCAAGGGCTGCTGCCTGTGCGTGCTACCATGGTCCCAAAAGATGATGGCACAGCTCAGACACAGGGAGGCACTCAGTGATGTTCAGTGATGAAATCAGTTAAGGACACGACACGGTTCTCAGAACGTGTCCCTGTTGTTACGTGTAAGGATTATACTTGATAAGAGTTTGAGTTTGAGCAAACTAAATGACTTTCCTTCATCTTAGGAAGATCTTAATCTTCCACCTTGCACTTAAATCTCATTGTAATTTGGGCTAAGGAAAAATGAGCCTTCATTGTAGTTTACCTGAGTCTCCGCTTACACGCTCCTCTGAGAGAATGTACGGGCAGGCTTCATTCCCTCCAGTCTATTCGTCAGTTTGTATTAGTAGTCCTTTGAGGGATAGGTATTTATGCCAAAGTTGCCTGGATATTTGAGTATTTTTTTTTTCCTAATTTGAAGTATAAAATAGTATGCAAAATTACTCCAAATGGGTCGGGTACATTTATTAGTATGGAATAAGATGTTATTATATCCAGAGAGGTGTTCACATTTTATGTGGTGCTGGCAGTATTAAGGCTCCTACTTGATCACTTTTATTGTCTTTGACTTATTCTGCCTAGTAAATAAGTCATTATAGCCCTGAAATGTTTCTAACATCCCAATGCGGAAAAACGTCAGGCAAGATCAAAGTCAGCCTGAGAGGAAAGTGATCACGTGATTCTTCTGTAGAAAGAAAGAATTGAAGGAGAATCTAGTGACTGCGCTTAGCTTCAAGTGTGTGGTCCCTGGGGGAAGCAATTGTAGAAGTTCTTAAAGAAAGTAAAACAAGACTTTTTTCTTAAATGTATTGTTGGTGAGCTGAAATTGTGCCAAAGGGCCCATTGATTTGCCTATGTGATTATAGCACTCATCTACCCCTAGGGGGCGCCAAGCAGATGTGAGGGAGCCCTGACTCTTGAAACTCCTATAACTCCTATGACCAATACTGAAAGGCAGCCACTTTTCATGAAGAAAATAGTATTGAAGAACATAAGTCATCATAAATAATAAAATCTGTAGACACCCAAATGAGAACTTTCGCCTCTTTGAGGCCTTAGTGACTTGATTTAACCCAAAGCCTTTGAAAGGACTGCATTGGCAGATAGGTGAGCAGAGACGCTACCAACTCTGAAGTAATTGAGAACACCTCTGCTGCCGAGTGATGTGGGGCATGTGCATGGACTTGGCTATTCTCAGTGTTCCCAGGAAGTGATGGGAGGGGAGGTCTCCACTAGCCTGGAGTCTTTTCATCTGGTTCACTCATAGTTCTTTTAGGCTTCTGGGCCTCTGGTAAAAGAATGCCAAGTGCTAACGTTTCTCTGCTTTCAGTTTACTCATGGCCTTTAGATCAGCTCTTCCCACACGTCCTCTGCCTGGTCCCATTTTCCCGAAGGGGCAGGCTGTGTTCGTATGCATCTGTTTCCTTTGCACGAGTCCACGAAAGATTGGCTTCCTGTATTGTGTGTCGTCTGGGAACCACTCATCATTTGTGTTCACTGAAAAAAAAAAAAAAAAAACAATTATTTCATTCATATATTTTATCCTTATCTCCTATAGTAAACGTTATGAGCCATCTGTAAAACTGTCCTTAATGTGAAGATTTTTTTTTTCTAATGTCAGTTATGAAGCTCTGGAGTGGTCATATCATGATTCTGGAACTTTTGCTCGAAGGTTAGTGTCCATAAATGTGGGAAACCCTCCAGTTTGACCTCCCCTCTGCTCACAGTTTTCATCACTCCTTTGCCCAAGTTTTTAGTCATTTAGCTTTGTGGCCTTTTGCTGTCATAGAAAAGGATGCTGGTTAATTTGGGGATCTGTTTCTCTTTCCAAAAGTTCAGTGGGGAACATTTGTGCTTAAGCATCTGTCAGAAGTGGAACGGTTGTACCATTAGCCACTTAGAATCACTCCATGTACTGTGACTGTGTTCTGCTGATTTTCATATGGACATATAGTTATTCGTTCTTGATCTTTGGAAGTAATCGTTATTATGGGGATCATTTTACTTTGGAAACACTTTCATAATAAAGATAAGCATTGAGAGTGCCGCATACGTGTCTTTTACTGTCAGCACCGACCAACTGAATTGGGAACACGGCAAACATTTCTGGAGGGGTTATTGTCAGAGCTCAGTTACCCAGTCATTTCTTACAATCCTCCAAGTTGTTGTAATCACTGAGAACTAGTGTTATGCCATCTTGTAATATGCTAAAATTTTTCCTTGAAACTTAGAGTGCAATACCAATAAAGCTGCCATGAACATAAAATAAATAAATAAATAAAATACAAAAAAAAAAAAAAAAAGAAAGTTAAGGTGCAAAATCTTCGGTGTTCAATCTTACACTTCATTCTGGAAACACATAGAGAAAGCAATCTTAAGTAGATCAGGTGATGCTAATTTTTCTCAATTTGCAACAGAGATGCTGCTAACAATGCCCAAAGCCCAATGGGACTGGCCCATCTTTGCACATGCGCTTCAGGACAGCTTGGCGGCAACGTCTGGGGGCCTGGATTCCTCCACATCACTTTAGTCCTTTTCCCCTCCTTTGCCTTTGCTGGGAGATTCTGTCTTACCCACTCTGTCCTTCCCATCCGTGTTTATGTCATGTCTCAGAAGGCATCAAATAACACCAAAGTGCGCCTAGATAACACCAAAATTATAAAGAAGAGGAAGAAACCCACTTTAAAACAATCTTTGAAACGTTGAGGTCATTTTGAACAGCAATCTGATCCATTAAGTTACTCTAATGAAGTCACTGAAATTTTTTTGAAACACAGAACCATAAACTATAAGAAAACACATCTGCCGGGAAGCTATGAAGCTTCCAGTTCTTAAAGGGGCTAATCCGATGCTAGGAAGATGTCCTCCAGGGGCCAAATGCAGCTTGGTTTCCTCCAGACCCTGTCATGCTAAGACAACCGCATCCAATCCGGGCGTATGTTACTTTGCCTCTGATTTTCTTCCTACCAATCTTGCCGTTGCTGCAAACAGAAGAATGGTAACGATGTCAGCAACACTCACAGAGGGCAGGAAGACAAAACAGAGGGACCAGGCTGCAGGACCTACTGGAATACTGGTGGTGGTGGCCCCTCCGAACGAGTCATTGTGTTACTTGGAGTCTTGGCATCTGCGTTTTTTGTTTGTTTATTAGTTTGTTTAAATCACCAAAGACTAAAACATGAAAAAGCGAGAACTGAGGTCTGGCTATGAAACGCCCCTTTCAGGGTCAAGTGTTAAGAGCTTGGTTTCTCTCCAGTGGTGCCGATTTGGTCGGTTAGACATAGATGAAGGAAGCCGCTCTCTAAGGGCAAGCTTTTCAAAGTTACGCCTAGTCCCCAGTTCCCTCCTTCTCTGCTTTTTTTTTTTTTTTTTTTTTTTTTTTTTTTTTTTTTTTTTTTTTGCCATGAAGTGATAACCTCACAGATGTTTCCACTGCAATGGAGTTCCATTCAGGTTCATGGAACCAAAAAGCACAGACTGAACCCTGTGGGACCATGAGCCAAAGTAAGCTCCTCCTCTTCCTTTTAAGTGCTTATGTCCAATAATTTTGTCACCGTGATTCCAGTGTAATTAATTCAAACTCTATCATTCCTCAGCATTGAAACTGTAAAATTCCATAAAGCATATGTAAGTGAGAGCCAGAAATCGCTGTTGGGTGGTTAAGTTGAAGAACCAACGAAAAGACTATAATTTAGAGGTGAGGGCTGGATTACCAGATCAAATCAAGGTAGATAAAGGACCATTATCTAGCAAGTATGAAAAAGACATTTTGTTTCCAGTGCTGATAACAAATGCCAGTGAGGAGGAAAGATGTAGAGGAAAAGTCATGCTGTGAGGGGTGTAAACAAGGTTGGGGAGCAAGTGTCCTGCTGTCTCTGGACCCATTGGCTGAACTCGACCAGAAAGCTACCAGTGTGCTCAGTGGATGCACACAGCAGGGCTGAGCACCTCACAGCACCCAGCAAAGCAAAGCTCTGAGGCAGTAGTACCACGCCAGAACCTCTGGAGCTTCAGCTAGAACTTGGTGCAACATGGAGCTCAATAAATGTGGCAGGAACACCAGTCAGTGCCAAAAGAAAATGTACCCAGTTAGGGGGGGAGTTGGCAAGTCATGAGCAGTCAGCAATGAAAACTCCATCTGTTAGGAAACAAGAAGGAAAAGGTAAAAGAGGAAGCATTTTGACTCCCACTACATCTAGACTCTGGGTTTTCCATTGTGGGCTCCAATTCTCTTCATCATGTGGAAGGTACAGAAGCTAAAAGCCTTGGGGCAATTCAAGATGGGAACTAAAGGAGTGGCTAGAAGCATGCCAAGAGGAACTACAGAAAGAGGACACAGGAAACTAGAGAGTATCCATTTTGAAATAGAAACTCCATTTTGTGTTAAACCTGGCCAAGGGCTGCATGAACCCAGATTCCAGGAAAACCACAAAGTAGTCTAAACAGAAAAATTCCTCCAATCAGCTCACCTTGGGAAAATCCAAATATACTCTCAGCTGGTCAAGCTGACCAGCAGGTGGTCTGGCACACAGCAACAACCAAGTAGGAGAAGCCAGGCCAAAGTTTCTAATGCCCCCATGATTGCTTCAACCAATCTTTTCTGTAGGTCAACTTGCCCCTGTAACTATTACCCAACCACAAAACGCCAAGGCTTGTAATTCCCTGCTTGCAGCTTTTCTGCCCAAATACCATCCAATCATATACTGTAAAGCCCATTTCTTTGTCTAAAACCTATTTAAAAAAAAAAACAAAACACCTCTCTCAATTGACACTCGGGGCCACTTCCTTGCATCTGCTGTGTCAGTGCATTGGAGGTGTGCCCCAGGTTCAAACCTGCAATAAAGACTTCCTTGCTATTGCATTTGGACTCGGCTCTTGGGTGGTCTGTTCTGGGAGTCTCTCAAAATTTGGTCATAACAATAACAGTGGCATGAAAATGCAGCAAGAACTTGTAAGCTCTAACTCCCATGGCCAAGTTTGTTTTAATAATGGGAAATAGCCATTAGATGACTTGATAGGTTAGTGGTCAAGGTCCAGGCTGTATCATTCAACCACTCAAAAGTACAGGATGGCCATGAGATGCCTCAGGTTGTTCCTGAGGACGAAGATAGAATTGTGACCAACACAGCTTCAGTCCCCTTTCAGGAAACTTACAGTGTAGTAAGGAAAAGCAAGCAGATAATGCAACCAGAAGCTCCTCATAAAATGTCAACAAAAATGCAAATTAAAACAGCAGGATCACCACTGCACACATGTAAGGTTGCCCAAAATAGTGACATTGCCAAGTGCTAACAGTGATGATGATTACAGCTGGGGTACAAAAATGGTGCAGCCACTTTGGAAGAGAGCTGATAGTTTATTATAAAATTAGCATGTTCTGGCTGGGCAATAGTAGTGCACACCTTAAATACCAGCACTCAGGAAGCAGAGGCAGGCAAATCTCTGAGTTCAAGGCCAGCTTAACCTACAGAGTGAGTTCCAGGACAGCCAGGGTTACACAAAGAAACTCTCTTGGAAAAAAAAAAGCATCATCATCATCATCATCACCATCATCAACAACATGTTCTCCAGAGCAATCCATCAGTCATTCTCCTTGGTATTGGCTCCAAAGGGTAAAAACATGGACACATAAAGTTTTGTACACAGATGTTCATAGCAGCTTTATTCACAACTTCTCAATCCTGAAAAAAACCAAAGTGCCCTTTAGTGGATGAATGGGTAGATAAATTCTGCTACACCCGGAGGATTATTGAAAAAGTATTCAGTGCTAAAAAGAAACGAGCTATTTCCCATCCATGGAAAACTATGGAAGCAACTCAACTACATATTACTGGATGAAAATAGCCAGTCGGAAAAGGTTGGACACTGCATCATCTCAGAACAGCTGACACAGGCAAAACTGGAGCTAAAGGAAAGAGGAGCTACTGGTAATTGAAGGGAGTTGGGGGTGGGGGTGGGAGGGGAGGGGAGTTGGGGGTGGGGGTGGGAGGGTATAGAGAGTCACATGTTCTCCAGGTGTTGCTCCTAATTGGCTACCTATGCTCACAGGATGAGCCTACAACCATGCTCATCCTGGCAGCCTAAGTGAACTTGGTGGTTTAAAAAGAAAAAGAAAAAAGAAGGAAAAAAAAAAAAAAAAAGAGCACATGAAATTTGGAGGAAAAGGGGTGGGGCAGATAGAGGAGAAGTTGGAGAGGTAAGAATGAAAGATGAATTTGATCAAAGCATTTATGAAATTCTCTCTTTCACACTCACACACACACACACACACAATTTAGAAGAAATTGGTTCACAGACACACATATACATAAGTTAAAGTCACTTGGAGACACAGTTAAAGTCACTTGAAAGTCAATGTGAGAGACTTCAGAAGAAGTCAAGCTCTATGATACCTTGATCTCGGAGTTCAAGGCTTCAGATTGTAACAAAATAAGTCTGTCCACTTGATCTTACCACAAGTCAGAGAAGTGATGACAAAACGGCCTCTCTTGCTAAATTCTACCTGCCCAGCCTTTGTTATTTGTTGTGGAAACGCTTAGCTTTTATGTAATAGACTTTTTCTTATTCAATGGGATATTTTATAAAAACCAGTTTGGGCTCACAGAGAAATGGGGTGAAAGGTGCAGAAATACCCTTACATACCCCTTGACCTACTCACACACTGCCCCCTGTTATGGACACTCCACACCAAGTCTTCGTGTATTGCAATTGCTGCCTCTAACGCCCCAAGTCAGTCGGTACTGTAGTGTCCCCCTCTTAGCATTGTGCATGTGGAAAGAGATGCATGGTGACACGTGTCTGACACTACGGAGGCACACAGAGTACTCAGCTGTCCTAATATGTCTTCTGTGCTCTGCATGGCTACTCCTCCCTCTTCTGTATCCCTTGACGTTTTATTGCTTGAGAATTTCAACATGTCTGGTGTCCTATCAGTCTACTTTGACAGTCTCTCACTGAACCTGGAGCTAGGCTGGTGTGGCCAACAAATCCCAAGGGTCCTCCTGACTCTGGCCCACACAGTGCTGGGGTTTCAGGTATGCACTCCATCACATCCAGCTTTTCACATGTGCCGGACACAGGTCCTCATTCCTGCCCAACAAGTGCTCTTACTCGCTGAGCCATCTCCTTAGCCCCTAGTCTCTCCTTATGAGGACACTATTCATACTTGAGGTGTTCAACTGTATGACCTTTTTAAAATCTTCATCACCTTTTTAAAAAGCTATATGTCCCAATAGTGTCTTTTCCTGAGAGCCACAATATAAATTGGGGGTGATACAATTTAGTCCTTAGTGCAAGATCTTTTCTCACAATTCAGAGAAAAAAAATTAGAAGAAGCCAGGTGATTCCACAGTAACTTCCTGGGATTTTTTCAGACCAAATGGCTACAGACATCTCATGGGCAAGTGATTAGCGCTAAGGTCCTAATGACAGCAGCAGCTGGAGTTGTCTCTTAGGCAGGAGATGTTCAGACAGTATAAGCCTAAACCACGATACCTCTGAGGTAGGGATATGCTTATGTGCTCAGTGAATGGCAGGAAGCCCCACATGGATGGAGAATAACACAGAGATTTGAAAATTAAGGGGAAGAGATCACATAGGAACTATGTCTCATAAGAAGGGTGGATTAGGGTAAGAATACTATGAAACCCTTAAGGGATTTGAGGAGTACCATAGTATGCTTGTCATCTTTAATAATAAAACATAGGCTAAAGAGTGCCCATCACAGCCATGATCAGGAAAGCCTTCAAAATCCCATGTGACAGGGCTGTCTGCAAATGTGTGGCAGGCATCAGTGATAACCCAGGGTGATGAGCACATAGCCATTGGCAGTAATAAGGAACAGCATTCCTGAAGAGCCAAAGAAAAGCAATTCTTTGTGGAGAATAAGTGGAAGATCTGGCTTCCAAGATACTGAAATCTGGGGCAGGAAAAACTACAGATCCCTTTAAGAAAAGCAGTTTGGAAAATATGAGGGGGGGGAAGG
The DNA here is from genome assembly GCF_903995435.1 of Acomys russatus. Classification (NCBI taxonomy): domain Eukaryota; kingdom Metazoa; phylum Chordata; class Mammalia; order Rodentia; family Muridae; genus Acomys; species Acomys russatus. Next base: position 17,601,575 of record NC_067160.1, on the reverse strand, counting down.
AGATGGAGAGGGAGAGATGGGCAAACAGGCAGAGGGAGAGAGCATACTTCGGAGCACAAGTAGAGTTCCTTTTCATTATTGTTCTTAGCACCTGTCCCTGTGCAGTTCAAAGGCACCTAGTGGACTGTGAATTGATGGATGAGAGCAATTTCCAAAGAGCCTCTCTAGAGAAGTCAAGCAGCCAAAAACGACAATTCTTGCTGTTTGTGGGTTTCCCAAGAGCTGGCTTCATGCAAATGAGCCTGCATTGGTGGGCATCACACATTACACAGGGAGGGGACAGGATGAAGGGGCAATAAATCACTCAGGCTGTTTGTTGGGGGTTCGGTTTTGGGTTTTGTTGTTGTTGTTGTTTTAATGTGTGTCAGACATTGGGTACCACTACTATCTCAACTAAACCATCCTAAAAGCTTATGACTAGTTATTGATACTAGCTAAGTTCCATAAAGTTACCACTGGCACCGACTCATTAAAAACGGAACCATTGTTCCTAAGAACCACACATGCTTTAGGTAGGTGTCTATGAGATTGATCACCAATATTTATCAACCAGATAAATAAATGTAGTATTAAAACATATAAGATTAGTAAATATTAAAATATCTTTGGTTCATTAACACCAAACTCAGAGACAACAATACTGATACAGGCAGAAGCCGTGCCTTGAAGTTAAACAGTGTCCCTGTAGCTAGCAAGCCGTAGAGCTGAGATTTGATCCCAGAGTGACTTCAGAGATCGTGTGCATTCATGCAGGCTCATTACTCTGCTTTTAATGGCTGTGCCCCGTTCTTCTGAAGCCAAGGTTTCTAGGCATTTGAATTTGCCCCTGGCATTCTCTCATAGCCATGCATCGAGTAGAGGAAGCATAGTGCTCCAATAAATGCACAGGCTGATGGTGAGAAGACGCAAGGGAACTGCTCACCGTTGGGTGTGTTTTTGTGAAATCTATTTGTTGGTTCTTTTATAATACGGACTTGTCCTGTTTTCAAAGTCATTGACTTTTCATTGACATGTGAATAAGATAAATATTTAAAATGGATTGAACTGTAAAGAATGTTCCACATGCAGATGAAATCCCATACGCAGAAGACTAAACTCAATTCTCTCAATCTAGGGCACCACATAATCCACAAAATGTGCATCTCCTTCCTCACTTTTACCCTGGAAGTCTCCAGTGACTGAATGTGCCCCACACATCTGAAAGGAACCAGAGCAACACTACGCAAGGTCACAAGATTTCAGAAAGAAAAGAAAGAGAGAAAGAAAGAAAGAAAGAAAGGAAAACCACATTTGATGGGCTGGAAAGATGACCCCATAGCTTAGAGCACTTGTTGCTCTTGTAGAAGACCCAGCTTAGATCCCCAGCATGGAGGGTTCACAACTAGGGGATCCAGTGCCACCTCCTGACCTCCATGGACATGAATAATGCATGGCGTGCACTTGTACACACAAAACAAAATAAATAAATATGTAGACAATTTTAATTTGCTACGTGCATTGAACAGCCGTCCTGTGTGAGCTATGGTGTGCTTCATGCAGCCCAGGGCAAAGCTGCTGCATTGGAGAAGTTCTCAGTCTCACTGGGGACAGAGGTACAGTCAGCAGTTACCATAGCAGCTCAAGATAACACTAAGAGAAACACTGCTTATTCTACTTTTTAGAGCAAATGAAATGATAAAAGTAAATGGCCTTTTAAAACAGTGATCATTGCACAGGCATCATACATGCCATGATCCATATGTCACTGACTCTGTAAGATAGAAATTGACATAAAAGTTCAGAGGAGAGACTGCTTTAGGATGAGGTAAGGAAAGGCTTCAAGTAAAAAAGCCAGGAAGAACAGATAGAGTTTACACGAGTCTAGTGAACTGAGAATCTCAACCTGTCGGTCTCAACTCCTTTTAAGGGGTCACCTAATACCATTGGAAAACACAGATATTTGCACTATGATTCATAACAGCAAAATTACCCTTATGAAGTAGCAATGAAAATATTGTTATGGCTGGGGTTCACCACAACATAAGAGACTGTATTAAAGGGTCCCAGCACCAGGAGGAAGCTTGAGAACCACTGGTTTGACACAGTGAGGATGTGCAACGCAGAGTAATTCCTCAGCATCCCCCAGATGCATCAGGTGACATGCACTTGACCTTCCCTGGACCACAATCCTTAGCCCTCCCCATAGGCCTCTTCTGCAATGTGCTCAAACCTTCTGTCTCAGAATGAGCCACAGTCACATCGCTAGTCCTTGGATCTGCCTGGAAGGCCTTTCCTGGCTGCTCCTTCCTGGGGCTCTGAGCCTCCAAACTCTCGGGATCTGGAGCGCTTCATGAAGAGGAAAAGAACAGTATGACTGGCTTGTCTGCTACTTTCCCATTTGTCTATAATCCTCTTGTAGCCAAAGGTTTCACCTTATACTCCAGGACCTTCATCATCAGCCATGGTGCTCACTACACCATAGGTGAGCTCTGGTTTTTAAAAATATATATATATATTTCCAAACATGAGAGCTTTGAAAAGGTGACTTAGGGAAAGGAAGAAATGAGTTGATTTTTACAGCCTTAATTCAAGGTAATGACAATCTTTTCATGTGCAAATATCCATGAAATGTTCAAAATATGAGAGTGAAACTAGGTGCTGTTTTTATTTCTAATTTTTTTTTTTTTTTTAATAAGGAAGGATCAGAGTCTTCTTATGCTCTAGCTAAAGAATGGCTATTGTGTGTGACACAGTCCAGGTTCTGAGTCACTTCTGTGCTGCTGCTAAAGCAGAGCCTTTCAGAAAGTCCCATGACAAGAGGACACAGGAGGTGATACAAAGCGGCCAAGGCAACTTGATAAGAAAGATAGAGGGACCGGGGGAAGAAAATTTGCCTGGCATGTTCAAGGCCCTGCGTTAGTGCCTAGCATCACAAAGAAAGGCTTTTAAAGAATTCTAACGATACCTATTGCCTTCCCCTCTCCTCTTCCTCTCTTCCACCTAATTCTACTTCCTCTTAAATGGTTCCATCTGAAAGCCTCAGAGCACAGAGCACTGTATCTGTCTGTGCCAAGTCGGGGACTCACAGAGGCCCAATGTGAGGTATTAGGGGCCAATTAAGTAAGACAGGACAGCAAAGAGAATCAGGCTTTCAGTGAAGGGGTTATCCACACGAGGTGTGGGGGTGCTCACAAGGTTTCAGAGGCCAAGCCAAGACAATGAGGCTGTCTGTGCAGATAGGTAGCCTATAACCAGATATCAGAGCCTCGGCGTTAGAATGGGGGGAATGGAAGAATGGTTACACATAGGAGAGCTGATCAAATACATAAGGGTATTAAGGTTAATGTAAGTGAGTTTTTTTTCTAGAAATAAAGTTACACATATTGGGGAAGGGGAAAGTAAATGAACTTAGTAATGTTGAACTAAAATTGTAGGTATCCACCTATGGCTTTTAGTAGATAGATGTCAAAATAAATTGCGTGTGTATATGTGTGTGTGTCTGTGTGTGTATGTAAAACAACCAACCTTAGGGCCTTGAGTCATTGAGTCTTCGGTAGTTCCTCATGAACAAACAAAGCAGCACAGATACTCAATTTCTCATCAATCTATTCTCCACTAAAGAAAATCAGCATTCCATTGCTAATTATTATTATAGACTTTATTATTTTAAAAACTTGAAAATAAAGTAAACATGCACACCAAAATTAACCAGATCCATAGTCTCTACACCTCCATGGCCTTCTGTGCAGTTAGAACAGCCATTCTGCTGCAAGGCTGGAGAAATGGCTCAGCAGTTAAAAGCACTTGTCATTCTTGTAAAGGACCCAGGTTGGATACTCAGCACCCACATCATGGTTCACAGCATCCATAACTCCAATTCCAGGGCATCTCTCCTAACATCTCCAGGCACCAAGCACATGATGGATACACATAGGAGCAGATGAAACATTCATGCATAAAATAAAGTGAGTAATCTAAAGCAATTTCTAGTAGCCAGCCATTCTGCAGATGTGGCTCTTCTCCTTGGATTTTACACTTTCACTATCAAATATATTTTTATGTGCTTATGCACACTCCCAAAAATGAAAGATCTGTGACAGAATTAGAATTAGGAAAGCAATTTGCTTTCATTTCTTTCATAACCTGTGCCCATCACCTGAATCCTGTCCTCCCTCCATCCCTAAAACTTAGCTGGAAAAAGAAACTGAGTCAAGCAAGGCTATGAAAGCACCGGCTGGGTTTGTAATAACCTGTGTGCCAGAAAACAGGAGATAGTCAGAGAACAACAGGAAAATGTTGTTTGGTCACAGAGCCAACTTGCTCTCCCCAGCCAAACCTAGTAGGTTTTGTAAAGCAAAATTAATAGATTAATGATGCATTAACTAAGATAGGAAAGCATTAGTTTACATACTATAAATTACTAAGCTACCTGAAAATTTGATAAAGAGTAAGGCTTTTGCCTACCTCCGAGGCACATCTCCCTGTAATATTTCTTAACTGCAAAGGTTAAAGCAGTAACATAATAGAGAACACACCAGACAGGCACCATTCTAACCGGGTAAACAGCATCACTGGAATGGCTGCAACAGCACTGCTTCTGCGGCATTCCTGACAAGCATGTATAGCCATGTCCTAAGCGTGAGTAATAAGATACACCCAACTTGAAAGACAGTGTGTAAAATAACTAACTGGTAATCTTCCTGTCCTCTCCCCACACTGCGTGTGTGAATGCGTGCGTCCATGCATGTGTGCGTGTGTGCATGTGTGTGTTCACATGTGTGAGTATCAAACACAGGCCTCACAGATGCGAGGCAAGCATGCTACCACTGAGCTACAATCTGAACTCCAGCTGGTAATCTTCAAATCAATCAAAGGCACAAAAGCCACAGAAACTGGAGAAATGTATCAGAGTAAAAGAGATGAAAGTAACAGGACAGCTGAATGCGAGGCTTGGTACTGAAGGGGCCTCTGTTGCTATGGAGAGAATTAGTAGAAAAACTGATGGTGATAATGCATCAGTTTTAACTTCCCATTTTAGATAAATGTTTGAAGTTGCACCAAAGAACACCCTCACCCATAAGAAATGCATACTAAAATAACAGCATTACAGACATTTGATTAGCAATTTATTCCAGAAAAAAGAACACGCATTTGTACTGAACTTGCAATTTGCCTGTCATGTTATAGTTATTTTAATCAATATATTAAAGTTTATTTAATTCTATTAATGTTTCAAGTAATAGTTACAGATATTTGGAGGCAGCAATTTCTATATTGCAAAATGAGAATGCCATCTTTTTGGTGGGTGGGGTTTGGTTTGGTTGGGATTTTGTTTTTGTTTGCAGCTGCTTTTAAGGTGTTTATTTGGGTTCACAGGTGTGGAAATTTCAGTGTATGATGAGCTGGCCACACGTTTCTGGTCCTGTGGCGAAGAACTGCAGCATGTCAGAAGGGCATGGCAGAATTGTGCAGTTCACTTCAAAGGAGTCAAGAAGAGGAGCCAAGATTAAGGGGTTAGGGCAAGTTATATCTGTCAAAGACCCACCAATAGAAACCCATACTCCAAGGTCCCTTGAAAACTGTGTACCCAAGGTATTCACTACACAATTGTCATTTTCTAGAGAAAACAAAACATGTTCTGTTGTGCAAACACTATTAATACATGCTTTCCAATCTACCAGCTTTCTATGTTTCTCCTCTTCCCTCCCTCAAGCACGCTGTTCAGGGCCTTCCCATCATGAATTAATGTAGCCTTCCTTCTTTAGACTGTGCGTTTTGAAATAAGGGATTGGAATGTCATCATCTTCGTCTCTTTCATAAGGTCTGGGACAAAAAAAAAAATTAGTGCTTTGAGGTCACAGAATGAGTGAACGAGCAAAACCAATGAGTCATCCATCAGTCCTTCAACGTGCTACTAAAAGACAAATTAAAGACAGTGCTTTTTTTTTTTTTCAGCAGGACTGACTCAGAAGGATTGTGAGAGAACGGGGTTAAATAGCTTCAATGAAGAGACCAATGCAGATGTTTTTAACAAGTACACAGACTGCTGTTTGAACCTAAGTCCTGAATAAACAGGTTTCATATACTGTGAGCCCTCAGACCACAGGGTCTGCAATGGTCTGAGAAAGAATAGCATGTTTCTGAACAGGTAACGGGAGCGCAAGATATAGAATCCTAAATGTGCAAGTGAAAACAATGAAGAATAAAGCATCCTCCTTGCCACCCACCCCCAGCTCCTTGGTTCCAGCTGCAGAGAGAACAAGAAATAACCACCCTGAGTTCTGAGTGCTTCTGCCTTTTATTAAAGCTTCTATCTCAAGAATCCAGCAATGACTTATTAGAAATAAAAATAAATTGATGCTTTATAAGGTACAGAGAGAACCAGGGCAGAAAAATAAATAAATCCCCTGTGTGGCACTTCATGTACATATGCAAAAATTCAAACTTTAAAAATTTTTCCTTGGAGACTAACAGGCCCCATAATGCACTTTTTTGTATTTTCATTTTTGTGGTTTTTAAATGGGATCTGATAGTATAGTCCAGGCTAGCTGGGAACTCAAGGCAATCCTTCTGCCTCAGTTTCTCTTGTGCCTGGGTTACAGGTGTGGTCTCCTGTGCCTAGCTCTATTATACATTTTAATTGAAATGTCTAAGGCGGATGAACAGAAGCTGGAGAAAATGGAAGCAATGACACAGATGTTAACAAAGGTGATCAGAAAAAGACATAACGTCACATGGGCAAACCTGCATTATGTCCTGTGGATTGTGCTCAAAATTTGGAAGTCATATTTGCAGATTGTCACCATGGCACAGGTAAGACAGTTAACTGGCTGCCCATCATTAATCTACATTTCCTAGAGCTTTCACAAGAAAAGTTAACTCACTCACATTTGTTTTGCACAAACCAATCTATTTGATTTCATACTTTACCCCCTCAACATCTGAAATTTTTAAATTAATACAAAAACGGGTGTTAAGAATTAGCACCCTGAGTACAGGGCTGGTTGGTATCGATGAAATAAGTTCACTGTTGACCATCTGGGCTCAGAGTTAAAAATCAGGTAATTTCTTTACGAGGTGATAAGAGGTAGAAAGCTTAGTTTGTACAGCTTTTAAAGTCACACAGTGTGTTCTAGCTTTCTTTCTGTTGCTGTGTTGAAAACACTGACTGAAAGCACTTTGGGAATGGGAAAGGTTATTTCATCTTATACTTTACTGTCCATCACAAAGAGAACCCACAGCAGGAACTCAAGACAGGAGCTTGAAGCAGTAAGCATGAAGGAACACCACTTACTGCTTTATTTTTCCTGCTGTGCTGTCATCTTTCTTATACAACCCAGGACTACTTACCCTGCCAGGCACCCAGAGTGGGCTGAGCCCTCGGCCATCCATCATCAGACAATGTCTCAGACATGCCCAGAGGCCAGGCTGGCAGAGGCAATTCTTCAATTGACATTTCCTTCTCCCAGATGTATAAAGCGGACAACACAATGATAGCAGAACAAGTGAGCACTCAGTTACTTTCTGAGCCAGCAGCCACCATACAGGGCAACCCAAGGCCTCTGCTAGCACAGAAACACTTTATTTGTCCTTCTTGGTCACACAGAAGGGTTTTCAGGCTTTGTTTTTGCTGTTGTTCTGCTGTTATCATTATTATTTTTTTCCTCACAAGCTTCTAAGTGTTAGACGAATGTTTGTTTTTACTTTAGATTTTTATTTATTTGTTTTATGTTGTATGCAGTGAGGCAAGGCTTCAGAAATGTTTCTTTCCATTTTAGAGAAATGTGGATATTAAGTAAACTAATCACTTCCTCATGCAGAGGCTAAAAATAAAAAGTAACGTAATCAGAAGGAGATTGCATCTACACTGTTCTTATAAGGGTGAGTGGAGCATGTTCAGCACACGCTGTTCATGATTCTCACATGTTTCTAATGGCTGCAGAGAAGGTCCTGCCTCTGTAGCAGCTCAAACAGGCCAAGGACTAGTATCATCCAGAATTTAGAAGGATTCTATGGTCTCGGAAAGATCCTCAAGGCATGCCACTCAAATTTCCCCGAGGCCTCCTGGAATGTGCTTTGGGGGATGTGGTCCACCCAAAGCCTGCTGGTCTGCCCACCGAGCCCAGGCAGCCTGGCCAGCTGCTCCTGCTCACTCAGCCATCAGTGACAGTGGGCCAGCAGCCTGGAGGAAGGCTTACTATTGTCCCTGTACATTTGTCCTTCTAGGAATGCAGTAAACATTCGATCTGTTCTTGGCAAGGTTTCTAGGAAGCCGCTCATCTTAGACCCCAGCCTTCTCAAACTTACTCTCAACATTAGGCCGTTCTTTGATTGTATGTTTGGTTCACAGACTCTTTCCCTCTCCTGGTTACAACTTTTTAACCAAAAATAAATATATAAATGAATGAATAAAATCTCCAAGTGCGTTCTCTAAGTGGCCCCAGGAGACCCCAGTGGAGCCCTTCTCAATTTCCTGCTTGTCAAGGCCATTTTTAATCTGTCAGAGCCTCCCAAGTGTGTTTAGCCAGTTCCCTTTCTAGAGTTCCTGCCTAGGAGGTCACGTTTATCTTTCAGGGTTTTGAGCTCGGCTTCCAGACAGCTAAGGATATAACCTACTCGCAAGCACCGTTGCCCACCTTGTCAGTGAACAGCACCCAGCCATGGGATCGCTTTCTCAGTGTTCAATCCTATCAGACAGGAGCCATTATTCTAAGAATTTACTTCACTCCCAGTACTTGGATATAAAGATTTCATTTTCATTTGCGACATGACAGGGAGACTATTAAACCAATAATCCAGTGCAAGGGGATAAATAAATCAAAAGAGGTACAGATATTGGATGCCAAGGCTGCAAGGTGCTGTCTGGGAAAGTCACACACACTGGACTCTATGGAGATAAGTAAAAAGTCAACCAGACCATAAATAAAGAGGAATGGCCAGGCAAAAGGAACAGCAGCCACAAAATCCTAAAAGTATGAAGCAATGATCCATGGGGGTCACAGTTTCTTCCTACCAACTTCTCCTTTTTGAAAGCTGAAATGAGGGGCTGGAGAGATGCCCCCAAGGCTTAAGAGCACTTGCTGCTCTTGCAGAGGACCCAGGTTCAGTTCCCAGAGCCCAGTGCACGCATGCACATACATACATACACACACACACACTGACACATATACACAGACATATAAAAATTAATAAATCTTTAAAAGAGTAACTGCAATTGTCATTATTTTTTAAAGTTTTTACCTGTTTTCTTTTTAAAGCAACACGTGGTTATTTCAAATGTTTAAATTATGCATGATCTAGCAAGTTAAGAGTCTTATAATCCAAAACCTTCAGAACCATGCTGTAAACTTTCTCTGGATATGGACCTAGATCCTGTGTTTCCTCATATAAACACCAACCCAGAATCACAGAATCACACCATTTGTTTTTGTGTTCAAATCATTTTCCAACCAGCACATTGTGTCATACTACAGGTTAGCCTTTTAGACACTTAGTGTCTATCGTAAGAGCGAGTGGTGGTGTAACATGCTGATTAAAACACAGAAGCACCAGAGTTAGAAAAATGTAAGTTTTGCTTCCTGTGTGACCTTGAGTAAGCCATTTAGCTATCGCCGACCTTAGTTCTCCTATGTGTGTTGTAAGGATCAAAGTAATACATGTTCACCTTGGATAACTGTTAGAATTATTTTAAAGGTTAATATTCTATTCTACATATATGTTTATGTGTAAAAGTGTGTATGTAGGTATGGCTCATGCATGTATGGGCTATACACAGGTCAGGAGGCATGTACCTGTGAGTGCCGGAGGAAGCCTGAGGAAAAAGTCAGGTGTCTTGTTCTAGCACTTTCCACCATACTCTCTAGGTAGTCTCTCACTCAACCTGGCACTATGCTACCAACAAGCCCTACCAGTTCTTCCCCACCCCCCACCCTCACCTCCCCACCCCTGGCCCCACTGCACTGGGGCCATAGGTGCACACACAGGCACATGCAGCCTGGGACACATGGTGAGCCCTCTAAATGTGAATTAGGTATTTGGCAAGGTCTCTATTGACAATGTTTAGGTCGTCCAAAGTCAATTACGTGTTTTGGCTATGAAGGGAATTTCAGCGTAGTTTTGACTTGCCCTTACCTTCCGCTATATTTGGGCTCCTGTTTTTTCCTAACTCACTGGTAGCCAACACTTGGTTCATGAGTACTTAATAAATGTACAAAATGCTACGGACTCCCCTTGAGGGCAATATGTGTGTGTGTGTGTGTGTGTGTGTGTGTGTGTGTGTGTGTGTGTGTATGTGTGTGTATAGTGTGGCTCCTTTAGAGTAACTTTTATTATGGGATTTTCGTGTTTGTTTGTTTGTTTTCTATCTGCAGACAGGAATGCTGAGCAGAGCCTGGGTAGGAAGGGAAGTGGATCTTAGGTCAGTCTGAGCGCCTGGACTGGGAAGAAGGCAGGAAACAAATCCAGGTCAAAAGCACCCAGCCAGAGACAAGAGTGAGCAAGGAGGTCAAAAGGAAAGAAGGCCTGAAATTCTTCTGGGTGCTAGGGGGGTGGGTGGGAGGGGTGTGTGTGTGTGTGTGTGTGTGTGTGTGTGTGGTGGAGGGGTGTAGAGGTGGGAGGTTGGGGGGCGTTGCGGGTGTGTGGGGTGCTTGGCTGTCTATGTAAGCTCTCTCAGCCTGTGCCTACACGGGAATCTCTGTTAACCATTATTCCAAAGCTGTAAGGTTCTCTGCCCATCTTTCTGACTCAGGGGCTCCGCCTACCAATTCCCATCGTCTCCCTGATTCACTCCTAAGATGGCCCAGGACACACTCAGGTTGAGCTGCCCTGGCCTTCCAGCCAAGGTGAGCAGCCAGTCTCAACTCAGCCGATAGGAAAGATCCCTGTTGTGTCACTGCCGCTCCCATCCCCCACTCGCCACCCCCTTAACCTAACTTAGACGATTCTCTAGTGTAGCCTATGTGGCAGGCTGTGTGTGGTGTAGCACGTGAGGGCGGAGAGGAAAGTCCTCTTCCAAAGCCATTATCCACCTATGCCTAGTCTTTGCTGCTGATCTGAGCTTACCCCACAGAATGCAGGACGAGACAGGAAGATGGAGAACAGCTGTTTCCTCCTGTGTTTTTCTGCTTTATCTCTCAAGTCGCTTTGGAACAAATATTGACCAGGCATTGTGACAGACTGAATGACAAGGTGATTCCGATTCCCAGCCCCCTCTGTGTCTCCATCCTTTTGCAAAGGGACTTTTAGTTGACAGTGCTTGAATTTGGGTGATGTCCTTGGTGGTTTTGCTCAGGTGGGCGTGGCTAATGTGACTGGAGGGTCAGTTTTGAGTCTGGTCTTCAGAAGCACTAACACTCCATGTGCCTCTGACATACCCTAGGACTGAAGGCTTGGCCTACTGATTAATCAGTGACAGCCTCAGCTAACAAGCAGTCCATAGCAACCACCCAGCACTCAAGAAAGCTGCCTCCGCGTGACTGAGCCCAGGGAGAGCCTGGGAACCGGGAGCTAACATTCGAATTTGTCAAGTAAGCCTGTGCCATTTGAAACTACTGGCTTTTCGGTTGTTATACAGGATTTCTGTGACAAGAAATAAAGGATACGGTACTCTCTCTCTCCTTCTTGCAAATTCAGATACCCCTGTGAGAAGCTGAATACACAGCCAAACCCTAATTGTCAATCTGGACTCAGCCAGGGCACCCTGCTGAGCTCCCTAGAGTCTGTGAGAGGGACATTGGAGCACCATAGAGATAATATTCTTTTTTTTTTTTTTGGTTTTTTGAGACAGGGTTTCTCTGTGTAGCCTTGGCTGTCCTGGACTCACTTTGTAGACCAGGCTGGCCTCGAACTCACAGCGACCCACCTGCCTCTGCCTCCAGAGTGCAGGGATTAAAAAGATAATATTCTTTAGTAGATGTCCAAAGGCTTAAGGAAAATCTAGCCAGTTTCTGGCTCAGATGGAAAAGGGACACCCTATCACCTGCAGTCATATACCACAACTGTCAAGATGCCTCCCGGCACCAGTCCCTATAGAAACTTCAAGTACAAGCCAATCTCACCCATCCATGTTCTCTAAGGTCATTTTTTTCCTTCTATTAAAAATACATTTTTCTCACATGATATGTCCTGATTATGGTTTCCCCTCCCTCCACTCCTCCCCATCTCCCTGCCTCTCCGGATCCACTCCTTTTCTGTCTCTCGTTAGAAAACAAACAGGCCTCTAAGATATAGTAATAAAATATAGTACGGCAAAGCAAAAGCTAACACAATGGAATAGAAGAAAACAAATGATCAGGAAGAAAAGAGCCCAAGAAGAGTCACAAGAAACACAGGACCACTCGTTTGCAAACTCAGGAATTCCATGAAAACACTAAACTGGAAGCCATAATATATGCCAAAAGAACCCGTAAGGTATAGAGAAAGACAAAATATAAATAAAATAAAGTCTTAACTGTCTCTAGAACTGCTTTCCTGTGGCTCTTTTTCTTATGCTTGTTTGTTTTATCCAATTCTAGCTTGTTTGTTTTACTTTGTGGGTTTTTTTTTTTTTTTTTTTTTTTTTTTTTTGGGTTTTGTTTTAGATGCCTGTTTGTTTTCTAATGAGGGAGAGAAAGAAAGGGTGTAGATTTGATTGAAGGAGGTGGAGAGACAATGAAAGGAATCCTGGGAGGTGAGACTGTAATCAGAGTATATTGTATGAAAAAAAGTCTATTATCAACTCTTAAAAAATAGTTAAAAAAAAAAAAAAAAAAAAAAAAAAGCATCATGAAAAACGAAGCAGGACCACACAGGAGGTAATCTGCCCCAGAATCTGGGAGTCTGGTTCTAGTCAAGTTTATGTAAATCTCTGAAACTGAAGAAGAATTTAACAGGAATGTGAGTTTCTTAACCCTGGCTCTCCTGGGTAGGCTGAGATGCCCTGTCCAGCTCCAGTGATAGCTGCCCTGTGCTGTAACCTCCAATGATGGGTGGCTTGGCCGCTGGGGAGAATCTTGTTGGTCTGTGACGGGTGGTTCCTGACTAAGGCTGGCGAGTCAGCTCTCCACTCTTGTAAACGCGCCTCTTTCGTTGTTCGCTCACTCTCCTACACTATTGACAGGAGCTTCACAGAGAGCCTGGACCCAAGAGGCAGAAGAATGGAGGTTGTGTCCGCTGAGTGGATACAGACAGATGGGGTTTGAGGGGGCTTCTGGGGACAAAGTGACTCTCAGACAAGGCTACATACTTCCCTGCCCACAGGTCATAACAAAGCCGCCCAGAGCCTTGCAAATGACTGTCACAACAGCTGGGGGGAGGGGGGCAGCTGACTCAGTGGCATCTGCACAGTGCTCCACTCACTCTCATTTTTATTCACGGTTGGGACCCCAGCTCATCCGAAGATGCTGTCCACATTTAGCGGAGGTCTTCCCACCTCACTTAACTCAATCTCGACACTGCCTCACAGACATGCTCCCATGTTAGTCTCTTAGATGACCCTAGACCCTGTCAAGCTGACAGTTCAACCCATCATACAGTCCTGTCTGGATCCAAGTGGGATGCTGTACACGCACTCACCCTTTTCCCATCTACTTGAGAATGAAAGACAGTTATGACTGTCACTTCTCACCTATCTAGCTTGCATAGATCCCAAAGGTCAGAGCAGCATAAAACACAGAAAATACTAGCCATGCCTGGACCAGCAAGCTGAAAAAAAAGAAAAAAGAAAGAAAGAAAGAAAAAAAAAAGTGAGTTCCCACCAGCATTCCGGACATCCAGATCCTGGGAAACTCTACATAGCTTCTGAGCCTTTCCTCAAGGCTACACCTCAAAGCCTCAGTGTTTGCTGAACTGGTTCTCACCATTGCCCACTGGCTCTTTTGACCCAGAGCTGTTCTTTGCTTTTTCAGGAAACAAACTGGATGAAAGTCCAGGGCTGGAACTTCCTCCTTGGTGTGTTTGACAAGGACTGACGTATCCTGCGCCCTTTGAATCCCGGAAGGCCAGAACACACCCAACCTGATTGATTTCAGTGTCCAGAATACTTGGAGCTTTAGTAAAAGAAACAGCAAGCAGTATTTCAACATGAGAGACCCACTGGCGGACTGTTCGGTGAGTAGACCGGTGTAGTCTGTGTATCTGTGTGTGCGTGGCTAGGAGCAATTTATAGATAAGTAGATTTTTAACTGCAGACATTTGAAGCAATCAGAAACCAGGCATGTTTAGATGTTGGCTGTGGAACAAAAGTCTGTGGTGCCGCCCCCCCCCCCCCCCCCCCCGCCTTTGGTCGAGTTTAAAATAGAACCTTCTCGAAAATGTGACAGCCATATCTGTCTTTCATTCTCCAATTGATGAGGAAAGACTTGGGTGAGTAGATAGCATGCCAGTCGGATCCACACAGGGCTGTTTGAGAAGAAATATTAAAGCACACACCCGCGGTGCCAACATCGAGTGTGGAGTAGATATGAAAGCACACAGACTGTCTGCAGAGCATTATGGCTCAGTGATAAAGTCAGCCAGAGAAGGTCTTGCCTCCCCGCCCCTCACCCCACCCTGTGTTTTTTAATGAGCGGTTTGAGAGTTGTGATCCTGAGCCCTACAGGTCACAGAACAGAGCCCGCCTACCCCCTCTCCCCCTCCCCGCCAACTCTGTCTGCCTGGTGCATGGCTCACTCTGTTCACCAGTGCGCTTGCTCCAGTCCTGTGCCCTTCCCAACAAATACAAAACTGATCAAAAGTCCAAAGACACAGCAAGATCATCAGCATTAGTGGCAGAGAGTTGACCTAGGGGACAAGATGTAATGGGAATAAAGAGGAACGTAGATCTGTTTAAAACCAAAGTAATCAAGGATTTTTTTCAGTGTCTTACCCAGTAAGCAATGCTGTAAGATTAAACTTGGTGAGCTCAGAAGGTAGGAATGGCAGTAATTGCTCATATATTTTATTTTAAAAACACACCCGTGGAGAGGCAGATAAGCGATATCTTTAAAGGCGCCATAATCAGCAGAGGATCTATGCTTTCGTTTTGTTTACTCAAAGGGTGAGGAGCATGGGCTTAGGAGAGATGGAACTGTCACTGCTATTGTGCAAATGAGTTCAAGAATCACATGACCCAAGTGAGACAGTGTAGCACCATCCCCATTAAGCATAAAAAGATGTGCTTAATGAAAACACACTGTACTTGTACAAAAATACTTGCAGGACTGAGTGAGACCCCACCCCACCCCCAACTTTGGCTCCCCAGCCTCAAGCTCCTCAGCATTGGGTGGTTATGGGTAACATTTCAGAGACATTTGTTTTTCTCTCTTTGCATTTTCCCCCCTAATACATTTTTAAATCCTCTCATGTCTCAACATGGATATCTGGTGTTGTTTTTCTCTGGTACAGGGGTGGTAAGGTGACAGAGGGATGAGATGAGTTGAGGCAAAAATGTGGCACTGCCAATTATTAAAAGAGAAAGTCAGTGTCAGGCTAGTATAGCAGAGAAGAGAGGGCATAGGAGACAGGACCAACTAAGTTTTTAAATGGGCAAAGAAAAAAAGGAATTGAATGTCTACCATCTTTGTTTTGTTTTTGTTTTTGTAGAAAGCAAAGCTTTTTTTCAGGTGAGAACCAGGGACAAATGTTTTCTTTCGGGCAGCTCCCAAGACAGCCTACCTCTCACGTCCTTGGCACTCCCCTTCCTGGGGTGCTTATCCTATTCTGAGCACTACCCCAAGGACGTTTGTCCTTGTCCAGGACTGGAGGGCATGTCTGTGGGCCCATTGGCAACAAAGGTATCCGGGAGTCAAGAGGAGGCGGAAATCCCTTCAGCCTGAACTTCTAAACTCTCTAAGACCGCGGAGTATTTATTTATTTGCCATTGTTTCATCTTTATCAAGAGTTCAAGTTGACTTCCTGGTACAATCCCAGCTTGTTATTGGAGGAACAATGCTCTACCATTTGGGGACTTGCTAAAAAAAGGGGGTGGGGCATGAATTTCAGATAAATGCTTCAGAGAACACTCAACAGTGTGTAAAGAGAATCCAAAGCTTCCACTATCAGCCAAGCGTCTTGTCCCATAAGGCCCCAGCTTGGCATAGAGCATAATTAAGCAGCTTCATTAAGCTGTAATTTATTACTATCATCATCATCATCATCATCATTATTATTGGATTTTCAGACACCGTTTCCCTGTGTGTAGTCCTGGCTGTCCTGGACTCATTTTGTAGACCAGAGTGGCCTCGAACTCACAGAGATCTGCCTGCTTCTACCTCTCCAAATGCTGAGATTACAGGTGTGCACCACTAAGCCCAGCTTTTAACTTGGCAATGAATTTGTATATCAATCTCAGTGGGTCAAGAGCAATCTGAAAAAAATAAATGAGGCTGGGATCTATATTTATACTGTTTCTAAGGAAATGTAGAGTTTCCTTAAGCTCTGGGTACACAACACTACTAACAGTGTCTAGGACTATGTAAACAGTAAAAAACATGGATACTTTTATATAACAGTGTTATTGTAGATGTTGCAGAATATTGTTTATTCTCAACCTTATTTAGATATTTTGGTGATTCTTAAGATTTGTTATTTAACATATTAATATAAACATTTGGCTTAATATCAAAAGCTTAAAATGTTTCTATAAATATACATATATATTGATGTAGTCCATTTTTTTTATAATCCTGTGATTTTTGTTTTATACATTTTTTTAAAGGTGAAATATGTTTTACCAAACTATGAAAGCAGGCTGCTGCAAGAAACTTAAAATTATCTTTTGGGTCACACTCCTCTTGAGACAATGAGCTTCTCTGCCTGGGCCCGTCAGCTTCCGGGAGTCAGGGCAACACCTACTTTCAAATTATTGTCACTCAAATACGCTAAAGAGAGTTGGGCACTGTTTGGGGCTTTTAAATGATCACTTTAAAAAAATGATTCTAAGATGGAGGTTTTTTTGAAAAGTTTGTTTTCTGAATGTTCTAGCTTTGGAAAGAAAAGGAATTGGCTCCAAGCCTTGATGCCTGTGAGTTTATCACTGACACCTAAAAATATGCCACGAGAAATCTTCCTCAACTTCATGTGCAAGGAAGTGGAGAGCATCAAATTCTTCCCTGAGGAAATGACTAAATCATATATTTTTTTAAAGTACTACATCCTGCCTTCTTATGAAAGAGGATGGTAGGAGCTAAATCAAGAGAAAGCTACAAGCTCTCACCAAATGTTTGCATTTTAGGTACTCATAAAGAAGCCAGGTAGTAGACTGTTAGCATGTGCCTCTGGTTCCCATGCCATCAGCCCCTTTGCTTGTGGAATCAGCTGCCAAAATAATACCAAGCTGTTCTCAGGTTAGCAACTTGGTTTAAGATGCCAGCCTGAGCTTCTAAGATTGCTGGTTCAGCCTGGGTCACCAGCTGTGGCTGGCGCTGATGCCTAAGGCATCATTGCTGTGGTCCATGACTCCTGAGAGCCTTTGCTGCACTGAGAGATGGGGGAGGGCAGACAGAATCTGGAAATAGATACGGTGTCGTGCACAAAGTCTTCAGTGTGTGTCAGTGAGATGTGTAAGATGCACCTACGTTTCTTACGCCTGTTTTATCAGCTGTAAAATAAGATGAGGAGATGATAGATTGTGTTGCTTCCTTAGTACTCTGTTTCTTATCCTTTAAGCAAGCCTATCACAAAGCTTCAAATACTAAACAGATCTCTAATAAATATAGGTAATGCCTTAATATGAGGAGTAGTGCTTAGCAATATCACCTCCCAGGGAATGAAAATTCACATGAAATCAGCAGCACAGGGCTGGCGTGGAAAGAGCACTGAGAAGAGGCTTATTCAGCTAAATTTAAGTCAGCTATCATGCATGGTTTCTTTACCTCTGTGATGGTCATTATTATATGCTTTTTGAAAGCCCATATGCGCATCCAGAGTAAGACTACTTTTTTTTCTAGAACAATTAGGTTCAATCCTTCTAAGCTCTCGCACTCTACAGAGTCAGGAAGAGCAACCGGCCGTGTTCAGCAGCAGTGTTTCATGTGACAGCCTATCTGTCTAGCCATTCCACATGCTGGCTGGCGTTGTTAAAAAGAAAGAAAATCCCAATCGTTTGATTTTACCATTGAGGATTCAGGAACCAGATACTGGGGTAAAAGCTTACTAGCTCAGAGAGGCAGAGAAAACACCCAGCCAACATCTCAGAAGGAAAAAGGAAAAAGCAAAAAGCCCCCAAACCAAAAAGCTATCACCTCTTCCCCACAAAGTCTTAAATACCCTTCAACTCAGAGTCCCTCCTTTCTGTTTAATCCCTGTCAGTTGGCTTCTTGCTCCACCTCTTGACCTAGAGGTGACTTTATTTAGCTCTTGGATTAAAGGTATGTGCTAGGGCTGAACCACACCAAACAATAACAGTTCAGAATCTCATGGTTCACAATAGGATCAAATATCCTGCAACAGATTGCCTCAGTTACTAAGTTTTGCTTCATTGATTGGAGGGCTGCATACTTGTTTGCTTTGTAATAGCAATAATTAAACAATGGAACTTGCTTACGAGTGTATTCAGAAACATTTTCATAGTGCTGAACAGAACAGGCATATGTAGGAAGGACAGTTTTAAATGTGAAAAAGATTTTAAAGTCTCAGGAATGCCCTAAATAACCTGGCTACCAACAGACTATTTATTTATAATGGGAATTAAAAAAAAACATGCTATGTTATCTTAATAATTAATGGTCCCGGGGGAGAAAAAGCATGTTCAAATAAATTCATGTGGCAATACAAAGTCTACAGCATTGAGCTCTTTCCTGGGGTGCGTATGTTGTAGGGCTGAGACACTCAAAAGCTCAATGAGTAGAAGAAGACGTCCCAAATCTACTCCCCGTGTGACTCTATAAGAATGAATTCTTCCTTTTTGCTTTTTGATGATGGAACAGGGTATCAGCTCTGAGTTTAGTTTGGTTGTATTGATTAGCTATATGAAGACATTTGGTTCTAATGGATTGTCTAGTTGATTTAATTACCGACAGTTCCAATCACAAGTTTGTCCATAATCTAATGAGGTCGTGTTTAGCTCTTTGGGCCTTAGCTCTAAGTAAGGGATTGGCTTTCATTCCTTTCTATACTGTGTTCCACAGAAGCCTTTCAAAGGCCCCTCTGATGAGTGGGAGTGGGTGGGAAGGGAACATGGCCTAGGAGCAGAGTAGCCAAAACCAAGGTGAAGGCATTTCACTGCCTCAGAGCAGATTCAGTCTGTTTTCTGATCTCTCTCTCTCTCTCTCTCTCTCTCTCTCTCTCTCTCTCTCTCTCTCTCTCTCTCTCTCTCCTCTCTCCTCTCTCTCTCTCCCTCTCCCTCCCTCTCTCTCTGTCTACACACACACACACACACACACACACACACACACACACACACACATGAGGCTTTAACATTTAGGTAAATCTACTTTAAAATTTTTCTTTGAGTTCAAGTTTGAGTAAATGGCAAATGATAAAAGGTCCAGGATCATTGGTTCTAAACAAGGAATTAGGCTGAGTAATTAGAAATAGTCTTAGTATCTCTTTAATTTATGGATATCATCTTTATCTCAGTCTGGATCAGGGATGTTGGGGAGTTTCCAGCACATTGGACATAAGGTCAAAGATAAAGATTCTACCCCATGTTGTTATAAACAGAATAGCCTTTTTTATCTGATCATTAAACTAAGAACAATATAGTATGTTGCCTGGACACAATGGAAGCCAGGAAATGGTTTACTTGAGGCACTAATCTCACCGACCTTTGACCTGACCAGAGTGGGTGAATAGGCAGAACCATTGGCCATTTCTCTGTCTGGAACCACTTTGCCCACTTAACACTTTGTTCCAATACAAATACTCACTATTAAAATAGGGTGTATTTATCTATTAAGTGATGAAGATTCACCTTCCAAATCCTATAGCTGACAGTTTAAGGGTCAAAGAAGTCACAGGCTGTGCTTTGTTTGAGAAGCCCTTTTCTTTTAAAATATGAGTTGAGGGCTGGAGACGCACTCAGAGATAAAGAACACTGGCTGCTCTTCCAGAGGACCTGGGGTGGATCCCAGTCACCCTCATGGTGACTCACAACTGTCTGTAATTCCAGTTTCAGGGGATCCAACACCCTTTCTGCCTCCATAGTCATTAAGCAAGCGCATGGTGCAAAGACATGCTTGCAGGCAAAAGACCTTAATATCAGCTTAATACCAGGAGATAGTTCTAAATAAATCAAATAAGAAAGCGGCAGTTCCTATACAGACTTTATAAAGTTTTGTTGATGTAAGTTAAGATGTAAACAAATTTCACTTTGTTCTTGGGTGAGAAATCTAAACACCACTTTTAAAAAGTCAGTTTCCTCTAATTAATACATGTTCACACACATACAGTTTTGATTAAGATTCTGGCAGGGAGCTAGAGAGATGGTTCAGTGGTGAAGAGCACTGACTGCTCTTCCAGAGGTCCTGAGTTCAATTCCCAGCAACTACATGGTGGCTCACAACCATCTATAATGTGATCTCATCAGACTGTATACATAATAAATAAATCTTTTTAAAAAATTCTGACAGGGATGTTTTAAAAACATACAAAAAAAAAAAAAAAAAGAAAACACACTCCAAAACCAAGAATAGCAAAAGAAATTATGAAAATGAGGAAAAATAATTGCTCAAAACACAAGTTTAATGTCTCTGTAACTTGGGGTTATGTAGTATGTGCCATTATTTCCTATATGGCTGTGATATTTTTGTGAAACAAAAATGTTCCATAACTTACAAAAAGTTAAGATTGCATCTGAATTAGAAACATGTAAAAGCTACAAATTAGAAACCGTAAATAAAAAAAAAGTCTTTAAATAAAAATCATTGTAGGACCAGATAGATGCTTCAGAAAGCAAAGCTGTTTGCCACACTTTTGCAAACCTGATAGCCTGAGTTCCCAAATGTTGTCTGAACTCAAAAATATACAGTACATACACACACAATAAAAATCATAATCATAATAATACCACCGAAGTTTAAATACCATTGTATTTCTTTCACCCATACAGTAAGTCAGAAAGTAGAGTTGAAGGCTTGTGTTTTAGCCTCCACACCGCTAGGGCCCCTGGCTCTTCATCTCTTTCAGATCTATGACCTCAGTTCATAGCGTCCAGTGTCAAGACTAAATCTTAGTCACGCCTGTTGTTCCTAAGTCCAGGAGGCAAAATAAAAAAGGAGGAAGAGGGGCCTTCACTGAAATGATTCATCGATTTCTGACACACCTACAGTAGTGTTCAGTCATAGCTGCACACACACAAGTGAGGAAGGCTGAGAATGCTGAAAACTACAGATTGCATCCTGGAACTGAGTGGTTTTCTGGGATGCTCTAGTACTACAGAAAAGCAAACCAAACCAAACCAACAACAACAACAAAAACGAAAAAACAAACAAACAAACAAACAAAAACCCTAAAACCAAAGGCTCACGGAAGAACTTAATGAATTAGTGTAGTTAGGTCCCAGGAATAAACAAGGATTCTGGTACAGTCCTTTCCTATGGGGCTTCTCACAGTGTTCCATGCACAAAAACTTTCCCAGCATGCACAAAAGGGGAGGATGAAAACCTTCGTTGTCTTGTGTCCAGCGAATGAAAGGTAGTTTTGCCGAAAATAGACTCCAGAAAGCTAGGTTCTTAGGACTCTCAGCAGAGATGTGACAAAGGCTACACACTGAAACACCACCAGTGGTTTTGCTTGCACTGTGCAAGTTTTTAATTTGTGAGTTGTTGGCTACATTTTTCCCAACCCTTATTTCAGATGCTCTTGGTGATTTTTTGTTTTTTGTTTTTTTCTTTTTTTTTTTTTTTCCAAATTGCAGAATTTGGCTACACTGGGCCACACTTGCTCTGGCGTCTGTGGGCCAAGGCAGTGCAGGCAGCAGGTTCTCTGGGCTGTCTTCACCTTGCTCACCATCCTCAGCCCCATGCACAAACATGCAGATGCCTGGTTACTGTCTGCAGGCACGGGAGCGTGCAATGAGACTTCAGGGCCAGCACATTGCTTTAGACCCACCATTATTTATATGTTCCAGAATTTTCGATACAGCTGCTGGATACTACAGGGTAAATATTTCTTACTCAAAATTCTTAAGACTGGAAATATTCCAGATTTAGATTTTCTTCTTCTTCTTCTTCTTCTTCTTCTTCTTCTTCTTCTTTCTTCTTCTTCTTCTTCTTCTTCTTCTTCTTCTTCTTCTTTCTTCTTCTTCTTCTTCTTCATCTTCTTCCCTCCTCCTCCTCCTTTTCAAATTTTAGAGTTTTGTGAATGTATAATAAGACATCTTGGGGAGGGGACTCAAGTTTAAGCATGACGTTCATTTATACTTCCTGTAACCCTATACATAAAGCCTTAAGATGATCTCATATAATATTTTTATCTTACCTGTGTTTTGACTGAAGACTTTTTACTTAAAATCAAGTGTGAAAATTTCTGTTTGTGGTATTAAATCAGAACTCAAAAAAAGTTTGAGATTTTTAAGTGTCTTCAATTTCAGATTTGGGTGTGTGTGCAGACTATACTGTGTGTCTATCATGCTCCTCGGATGGTGGGATTTTTTTTTAAGTGGTAATGTGGTATCCTGTAGAGTGTATTTTTGGCCTTGCTGCGTCAGAAAACCGATTTTGTAATTGACCTAGGACAGTGCAGTGGTTTGAATGAGAATGACCCCATAGGCTCATATATTTGAATATTTGATTCCCAGTTGGTGGCGTATTTAATATTTAAGAAGGATTAGGAGATGTGGCCCTGTTGGAGAAAGTGTGTCACTGGGGGTGGGCTTTGAGGTTTCAAAATCCCACATCAGGCCCAGTATCTCTCTCAATCTCTCTCTCTCTCTCCCTTCCCCTTCTCTCTCCCTTCCCCTCTTCCTCACTTCCCCTCTTCCTTTCCTCTTTCCCCTTACTCTGGCCCTCTCCCTCCTGCTAGTGAATCAGACATAAACTCTCAGCTACAGCTCCAGCGCCATGCCTGCCGGCGGCCTCCTGCCATGCTTCCCACCAAGACTCACCTTCTGAAACCATAAGCAAGCTCCCATTAAGTGATTTCTCCTATCAGTTGCCTTGGTCAAGGTCTTTTTCTTCACAGCAATAGAACAGTAACTAAAATAGACTGAAACAGGCCAATTTCATTTTTGGAAATTTTCCCTGGATTTTTTTTCATATTCAGCCAGAGGAGACTTACTATTTAGTTAAGAAACCATCCAAAAATGTGTGCATCTCTTGGTTATATTGTCCTTTACGATGGTAATCATCATTACAGCAGCATTCTGGATTATGGGTGCTCCATCTGTGGAGGTGCTCATAATTTTCCTGTTATTTTTTTTTCCAGTACAATAAAGTGTACAAGAGCCTGAAGGAGTTTGCTCAGAATGGAGAGAATTTCTGCAAGCAGATCACTTCTGTTCTTCAGCAAAGGTACAAAATGCACATTTGCAACAAGTAATTCTTCCTCCGTAGTTGCAGCAAGCAGCGCCACTGGAGGAATGATTTGAAGCTGTGCCGCATTTTAGAACACAGCGTTATATTTTGGGGCTTGAGAAATTGGATTGAGGAATGATCCTCCTCTATCGCACATTTATCAACTGGTGCCATAAAAATCAAGAAGCCACATGAGGAACTTGTGCTTACGACGGCTCGGCCAGGCCTCTTATTCTCAAACTGAGTTTATCGCACTTCCAGGGACCCACTCTTACATCTGATGTATATGCCCACTATTGTGCTTTCCACACTGACCTCAACTATTAGTTATGGCCTTTCCCCTTCCACTACAAGGGCGGGAGCTATGTTTTACCCATTGTATGATGCGCACTTTTTAGAGGCTGGCTTTCCATCTTTTTGATCCCTCTCAGACGGATGGATGGATGGAAGGATGGATGGATGGATGGATGGATAGATGGATGGATAGATGAATGGATGGATGGATGAATGGATGGATAGATGGATGGATGGATGAATGGATGGATGGATGAATGGATGGATGGATGGATGAATGGATGGATGGATGGATGGATAGATGAATGGATGGATGGATGGATGAATGGATGGATGGATGGATGAACGGATGGATAGATGAATGGATGGATGGATGGATGGATGGATGGATGGATAGATGGATGGATGGATGGATGGATGGATAGATGAATGGATGGATGGATGGATGGATGGATGGATGGATGGATAGACGGATGGATGGATGGATGGATGCATGCATGGATGGACGGATGGATGGAAGGATGGATGGATGGATAGATGAATGGATGGATGAATGGATGGATGGATAGATGAATGGATGGATGGATGGATGGATGAATGGATGGATGGATGGATAGATGAATGGATGGATGAATGGATGGATGGATGGATGGATAGATGAATGGATGGATGGATGGATGGATGGATGAATGGATGGATGGATGGATGCATGGATGGATGGACGGATGGATGGAAGGATGGATGGATGGATGGATAGATGAATGGATAGATGGATGGATGAATGGATGGATGGATGGATGGATGGATGGATGGATGAGAAGACACCGTTTTCAAAATCTCTTCTTAATACTAAGTGTGGCCATGAATAAAGCTTTTTACTGTGCTAAAGTGAGCACATTTAGCTCAGGCAGTAAAAGAGGGGAAAACCTATTAAAATTAAAGAACCAAGAAAGGAGTTGGCTTATAAAAGGGCTTTTAGGCCTTTGCTCTACTGTAGACATGATAAGTATTCTAGAACCACTTTTTAAGAGAGATATCTGTGTTTTGAAAGGAAACAGTTTCAACTTTAAAATATCATAAGGCTGGCAGTGTAGCACCATGACAGAGTGCTTTTTTAGCATGTGTGAGACCATGAGTCAATCCTATACACACACACACACACACACACTTAGACACACAGTTTATATATGTGCCATACAACAAAGACATCATGAGGTAAGAGCACTCTTCATTAGCAAGCCCAGACCAAAGGAGAACACTACTAGCCTTATCAGAACAATGGTTGACTAGAAGAGCTCAAACAGGCTTTTTATGAAGAAAAATGCAAGTTTGTCAAATATAATAAAAACTAAAAGTTTACATGAAAGATGTTTCCATTCTTATAGTCAAACTGCCTTGATTTCCTGAAAAAGAAAAGGGTGAGAAAATCTGGGACAGTGTTTCTTCTATAAGGAAACAGGGTTTTTCTGTGTAGTCTTGGCTGTCCTGAACTGGCATTGTACACCAGGCTGGCCTCAAACTCACAGAGATCCACCTGCCTCTGCCTCCCTGAGTGCTGAGATTAAAGCTGTGTACCACCACACCCATCTTAGGAAACATTTTATTAGCTCTGAAAGGACATTATTTTTAAACTAGACCAGCTAACTATTCTATAAATCCAATTCTTTGCTTAGATAAAAAGCCTCTTCTCCCCGAAAATCAGGAAGAATCTCTATACTGACTAACCATGCAGATGGCCCAGAGAACAGGCATCTGATTTTGATTATTTGTTGTGCAAGAGTTCAAAATTAGTGCCAGGTATCCAGTTACGAAGACAGAAGGCAGAGAATAAAGTGGTGGCCACAATGAAAGCAGGCTCCACGGTGAGCTGGCAGGAGTCAAGTATCACTGCTCCACCACTCTCTTCTTGTTTCCCTTTATCCAGATGTTCCCTTTATTCAGATGTTCACCTGCCTTGGCTTCTTACTTGTGCTTCTTTGCAGTCCCTTCCTGGGACCAGCATCCTCCGTCTCAGTGTGTGAAAGCTTCCATCTCCACATTCTCCCTCCATGGCTTTACTTCCTTAAGGACCAGATTTAGAATCTGAGAATCTATAGGCTGCTGGAGGTCAGTTAAGTTGCAAGCACATTTCTGAGTTAAAAACTGCATAGCATAAGTGCAAAGAATGGGTATGATGCTATAATTAGACCCTGACCTTAAATAACACAGAACAATCAATCATCCATGCTGTCCATACAGACATTTTGTAAAGCTAACCTGGAGCGGCCAAGTCATTTTCCCTCAAAAATGATGTCACTGCTGAGGTACTTTATATTGGCTCTTGATGAATGTCCATTTGAAGTGACTCTCCTACTTAAGATAACAGAGTCCTGGGCTTGCTCAACTGCTTGATTATGCAGTTAACCCAAAGAATATATATCCAGAGAACTGCTTTCTAGTGGACACATGTACTTAATTAATATACAAATACTTTCCTCATGGTGTATCTGTCTGTAGTCCACATTCTTATGAGTCAGATAGGAAAGATGGATGCTGTTTTCTCCCACTGGATTGGGCCAAGTCTCTCCCCCAAGAGTGGTGTGATTCGGAGGTTACTGCCTCTTCCTGCTATGTTTGAACTGAGTCCACAAGGACCAGTGATTGCAGTGCACCCAGCTCACATTCCCTCTTTCTCTCCTCATTGTGTGACTCCAGAAATGACTTTCTTAATCACACCTATAACACAGCAGGCTGGCTCTTGTTTAATGCCATGGTGCTTACCTACAGTCCTAGCACTTGAGAGAGTAAGGCAGGAGCATTGCAAGTTCAAGGCCAGCCCAGGATACAGGGTGAGGTTGTGTCCCAAGCAAAACAAACAAACAAACAAAACTAGAGCTGATCAGGTGGCAGGTAAAGATGCTTGCTGCCAAGCCTGACAACTGTAGTGTCATGCTCAGAAGGTAGGTGGAAAAAGGAGAGAATTGATTTCTGAAAGTTGTCCTCTGACCTGCACATACATTGTGGCACACACACACAAACACACACACACGGGGCATTGGGTGGCAAGAGAATCAACTGTGAAAAGCAAAGAAAGAATATTTATTCAATGTGGCCACACCGGGAAGAGCAAATACAAATAAGGACATCCAGGGACCCACAAGACCACGTCTAGGGTGACTGTCATGAGGCTGAGGTCGAAGTAGAGAGGATACATACGAGGTATGCATGATTGAGCAGCGCTGGTCAAGGTGTGGTTGTGCCATTCACTGGCCCATCTCTGCCTAAGATCTAGTCAGTTCTGCAAGGTGCTCTTACAAACTGTAATTGTCTGAACTAAAAATCTATTTCAACGGGACAAGCACCCCTTCTAGTTGGTACCAGGATCACAGACTTTTTCTTTTTCCAACCTAAGGCTCCTTGGAAAATCCTAATTTCTTGAGGTCCATTGGGTCAACAGTCTGAAAGCCGAAGAGAAGGGTACAAGCTACAAGCCCAGGGCTGCTCTCCTCTTAAATATGTGGGCTTATTTTATACGAATCAATGATACATTCTATTTGCATTAGATACAGGTGGGAAAGCCTCATAAGACAAATAGGACAGCACTCTTGGCTTCTGTTTTTGTTTTTGTTTCAGTTTTTTGGTGTGTGGGATTTTTGTTTCTTTGTTTGTTTTATTTTGTTTTTTTTCGAGACAGGGTTTCTCTGGGTAGCTTTGGCTATCCTGGACTCATTTTGTAGACCAGGCTGGCCTGGAACTCACAGAGATCCGCCTGCCTCTGCCTCCCGAGTGCTGGCATTAAAGGCGTGCGCCACCATGCCCAGCGGGACAGCACTCTTGAAATGAGTATAACAGACATACAAAACAAGGGTGAGGGCGCAGCAAATCGTAAAGACAAATCCACTGGCAGCATGATGGCAGACACCACGGCACTTGGTAAACACTGGCAGACCACATGAGTGAATGGTTAAAGGGTCACTGAAGATTTTTTGTTTTTTGTTTTTGTTTTTGTTTGGGTTTTGTTTTATTTTTGAATATGTTTTAATTTACATAGCTACATTACTAGAATGAGGGTTGTTAGTGTCCCTGGAGGTTACATTTCCAGATACCTTGCCTGGACGTCTGCTTGGATGCAGGTCTGCTAAGGAGAGTTTTGCAGTCACGCATGCTTTGAAGCGGACTTACAGCCTAGTTGCAAGCCCAGATACGGTTACCTTTCGTAGTTCAGCTACTTCTTGCTTCCTTCTAATTGGAGGTGCTAGAAAACTGTGTATGTTATTGAAAAGATGTTTTCCCTGGATATTTTGCACCAAGACACGCTGCTCGGCTTCTTCTATCCAAAGAGCTACTGCCACCCTCGCCTCCCACCTCCCACCCTACCCCCCGACTTTTTTTTCAGCCTCAAACTCCAGTTCATCCAGAGACTCATAGCATCTCCTACTATGTTTGAGGTCAAAGTCTTCGGGCTCACTTTAGCACAACTGCAAGCCATAACTAAAGTGAAAAAGGCATATTTTAGATACTATGTATGAGAGTTGGCTCCCTGCATCACCAAAGCTAATGTTTAAACCAGCTGTGATGAGAAATCAATGGTTCTATTGCAAGCAAGCTTGGGAACAGATTTTTCAGATGAAAGACTCACCAGCATGGATATTTAAAAATAGAAGCGGGGGTGGGGGGTGGTGGAGGAGGGGGGGTCACAGACCATGCATGACTCATTGCAGATGTTATCAGCAAAAGGGGTAAAAACAAAAAAACAAATGAAATCTTTGCTTCAACTCATCTTCTGTAATAGTCTTCCAACGTCAGCTCCCTTGAGCATTGAGAACTCACAGACATACACTACCTCTAGCGCATGTGTGACAGACTTGGGTGTAGCCTTCTTCCTACATGTCCCTTAGACAACAGAGTCAGAATGCCCAAAACAGGTTTAATTGT
Organism: Acomys russatus; assembly: GCF_903995435.1. NCBI lineage: Eukaryota > Metazoa > Chordata > Mammalia > Rodentia > Muridae > Acomys > Acomys russatus. The sequence continues at coordinate 17,572,980 of NC_067160.1, read as the reverse complement.
AATGTAAACTACCTGTTTTCCGCTGGTCTCCGGCCACCCCTGTGAAAGGGTCAATCAGCCCCCAAAGCGGTTGCAACATGAGTTGAGAACTGTTGTGTTAGACAAATGTACTAACAAGGTACCTCAGGTGTGCCTGGATTTCACCATGATGTCCAAGGCCAGACCCAACCAAGCCCTGTAGCCAAAGATTGCCTGTACCCATGATTTCTTCTATGGTCTCACCCATGGCCAAGATTTTCTATCTCTCCTCTAAATGTCCTTTCTAGCCAGAGGCTTGTTTGTTTGTTTGTGTGTTTATTTGTTTGCTTTCCTTCTATGGCCTCCTTTACAGTCCTCGTCTCCTGGGAGAAGTCTCTCGGCTCTGACTTGCTGTAACTGTGTAGCTCCCTTGTTCCACACCAGCACCTGACTGAGTAGAAATGAAATCTAATCTCATCCTCCTTGTTAAGATGCTCAAAGCTGCATCCTCCGAGGAACTCCTGTTTCCAATCCAAGCAGAGTTCTTGCAACTTGCTGGTGGGCTGAGGCTTGATCTTCAATGTATCTATTATGCTGGGAACTTGGGGAGCTCAGAGGGTAAGTGTATTTATTGGGCCATACCTGATAGGAAAGTGGACAGAAACACAACAGGCAGATTCTGGTCAGGGGATGGAGGAGAATGGGGACCTTTTATAATAGTTGAGAGCAATTACCTGGCCTTGTTTGCTGGATCTTTATGGAATTGTATCTGCTTAGATAGAAGATGGAAGCCCCACTATTTTGTTAGGTAGTCCTACCTGAGACTGGCCATTTAGAGCGAGGCACCAAGGGTTAGGAATTAAGCTCTAATTAAACACAACATCGCAAGTTTCTGGGTCAGGCTCCATTGCCCTAAGGGTCTGATTAACCTAGTCTTGGATTACTGTTTGGAAACCCCGTAGTTTATACTGTGTGCTAGGGCAGGGTGTTTGAGTGTTAGGAAAGGAGGGACAGCTTTTGTATTTGCGATCTTTTTGTCTCCTTGATCCTGTTTAGGGCCCTTCTGAGACCCTTGTAGAATGAAATTCAGACCTCATAGAACTTGAGACTTAGCCGTTGCCTCCCACTCTGTCTCTCTCCATCCCCCATGACGCTGACCTTCGCCTTCTTCCCGAATCACTCAACCTTCCACATCATCCCCACCCCCCAAAGGGCCATCATGCCATCACAGGCTGTTGTGTCACCTGGCGGGTCCACCCTCACCTTCCTTGGCTGGTTCTGGTAAACGTAGTCTTCTTTACTCCTCAGTGTTTCCTTATGGAGGGCCTGCTCTACGCCGGGTCTACGGTCACAAGCATCCTCCCAGCCTGTGGGTAGAGTCAGCACGTCTCTCTGCTGGAGCACTCGCTGCCTTGCTTTGTTTTGCTCTTTTCACTTGTCATTCTCTCTGAATCGGAGGCTGAACATCTTGGGAGTCTTTGCATCCAACGTGACTAGGACCTGGCACAGAGCAGGAGGTGTTCAACAGAGGCTCGCCGGGAGAATGGATATGGCCTGTGTGAGTCGGTTTGTTCCTTCAGGCAGTTATAATTAAGAAGGTCATGTTGGACAAATTCTGATGCATTTTTTTACATTTGCTACCATGGTACTATTTATATCATTTTTGAACAAAAGCTAGAAAACTAAAATCACAGGAGAGACCATGTATCTAGTATAGCTTATGTATCAGGCACTGACATATGCCTAAAGCAGCAGATCTCTACCAGTCCTTAAGTAATTTGGGATATGTAATATGCAACAGGTAGTTATTTGATTTTGTGCCTAGTGCAAAGGCATTCTCAAAACAGGCTGACAAATGTGGGGCTCTGCTAGGCAGTTCCCCAACATACTCAGGTGGTATTGAGCCAGTTTGGTAAAGGAGGGACACTGTGTCATTGAAGCCCAGTGGCTTTTAAACTCTGTAGCTCACATGGTCTGTGAGGAGCCCTCAGCAGCCACAGTGGGGCTAAGAAGTATGGAGAGGTGGGCAGGCTCTGCTGCTCCTTCCTTCTCCCAGTTACTCAGAACAGTTGTGTCATGTGCATGATACGATCGCATCTGGACTAAAACGTTGGTTTCTGTCTAAAACCCTCTGGAGATTTCCTGCCTTGTCTACTCATCCTGAATCGCCCCCTCCCTCTCCCCCCACCCCCCTCCACAGTGGTACTTCTTAGTCCTGTGCACAGAGGACATTCTGAGCCTGGCAATGAGCAGGCATGGAATCTGAGACTTCTAGCTGCTTAGCTTGAGTGTCTCCTGCCTCGGCACGAGCAGTGAAGGCGGGACGTCCAAGAGGCTCTCCCATCTGTGCGTTTACCACCTCACAATCTGTTCCCAGGAAGTAGAATTTATGGCAATAGATAGTGGTCAAATGGCTAGCCAGAGAATGGAGGCACGGGAATGACAGAGCTTCGGCTTGATTCTAATTGCCAATAACTACCTTGTTGGTTGTTAATTTCTACTTTGTGGTAGTGCTAAGGGATTGAACCCAGGGACTTGTGCATGATAGCAAGTATTCTACCCAGCTCTACCTGTTAACTTTTAAGTTGACACATAACAGCTACACATATTTATGTGTACAATGTGATAATCTGTCATTATGTATGCAGCATGCAATAAATAAATAAGGGTAATTAGCATATGCAATCATATGCTTAACATTTCCTTGGGAGGAAAGCTTTTGAAATCCTCCCTTCTAGCTATTTTATTTTTTAATTTAAAAAATTATATATTCACTCTATAACCCAATTATAGCCCCTTCCCTCCTTTTCTTTTAGTCCCTCCCTCCCACTCTCTTCCCCCTACCTCTCATCCCTTTCTCAGAAAAGGGGAGCCCCCAACTCATCCCAGCACATCCTCATCCACTGAAGATAGGCAAGGCAGCCCCCCCCCCATCAAAAGCAGGCAACAGAGTCCATGTCATAGACAGCACCCACTCAACCTACTAGGGGATCCACATGAAGATCAAACTGCCCATCAGTTACATATGTGAAGGGAGCCTACGTCTAGCCCGTGCATGCTCTTTGATTGGTGCTCTGTCTCTGTGAGTCCCCATGGGTCTAGGTTAGTTGACTCTGTTGGTCTTCTGCAACATTCTTGTCCCCTCTGGGTCCTTCTATTCTTTTCCTCCTCTCCCACTCTTCCACAGGACTCCCCTAGCTCCACCCAGTGCTTTGCTGTGCATTTCAGCATCTGATTCAATCGGCTGTTTGGTGGGGCCTCTCAGAGGAGGGTTACATTAGGCTCCTGTCTTCAAACATAGCAGAGTATCGTTAATGGTGTCAGGGGTTGGTTCTCTCTCATGGGGTGGGTCTCAAGTTGGGCTGGCATTGGTTGGACATCCCCTCAGTCTCTACTCTATCTCTGCATATTTTGTAGGGGGGGTAAATTCGGGGTCGAAGGTTTTTTAGGCAGATTGGTATTCCTCTCTCACTACTATAAGTCCTGCCTAGCTAAAAGGTGGCCTCTTCAATCTCCATGTCTTGAGCTGCTAGGAAGCTCAGCTAGAGGCACCTCCAGATCCCCCCTGTAGCCTACCCTGTCACGGGTCTCCAGCTTGCCTCAGTGATGCCCCTGCCCTTGGTTTCCCTTTCTTTTCTCTGAGTTCTCTCCCCTCCCCTCCCTACTCTCCCCACCGTTCTAGCTATCTCAGAGTGCACCCCATTACCTGTCATCACTCTAGCATGCAAGAAAACAGCAGCAGTGGCTATTCTTTCTGCCTCTCTCAGCTGCGTCTTCACTGACACTCCATCCTCCCACTTTGCCTCCATAGCCGTCTTTTGTGGCTTTCAGGAAGTGGGTAGAGTCTAGTTGAGCCTGCGTCTTGCTCTCTACTTAGCTCGGACTGTACTGTAACTCAGTATGTAGTCCAGATCGGCCTTGAACTCTTGATTCTTTTGTGGCCGCCTTTCTAATGGGAGAGTGATAAGGCTTGCATGGAAACCATCAGTGCACCCAGCCCTTGCTGGGAGCTGGTTCTGGTGCAGACTAAGAGATGTGGAAGCACAGTCTGTTGAGATTACTAAAATCCTTAATTCACAGTCACCTGCTTCTGTCCAGAAGATCTTCCTGTAAGCAATTCTTCATAGACACAGAGGAAACTAGAGGGTTTTAAACAATTATTCTGTGTAAATTTATTAGATCAGGATCCCCTGAAATGAACATAACCACTGATTCTCATAGCTTAACTTGGGCTGCGTCAGAAGCCACATATTTTATATGCCTTCTCTATTTCAAGGCCATGGTGTATTTTAAGATCTAGGCTAAACACAGGGTTTTGACTTCTTGGTTGCTTTTCATTATTACTTATAAAATATATTGACCTGCCCTGCATGCTGGGAGGAAATTAAAATGTAAATGGGTTCAAAGTTGGTGTGTTACTTCCTCGGCTCAGAATCTCTAACACTCACTGGGATATTCTGAGCTAACGTAACCTACCAGAAGGTTTGTATAGGCAGCTCATCAATTTCACACATGAAAAGACCATTACTCGGACAAGACGTTGTCACTCGTGTTAGAAATGGTGTCTGCAAAGTGGAGGCGAACAATGAGAGAGAGTGAGAATAGTAAGTACAACGCTCTTCCTGTCTCCTTCTTGATTGTTTTAACAAGGGGGAAGTTTCTCATGGCTTATTTTGAGATAAGTTCCATCCTCTGGATTCCTTCTGCATATGTGGTGCTTTTTGACTGGGGAACAGGATAAAGCAACTCCCTTCAAGAAAGTGGAATGAAATCTGTCTTTGTGCTGCTTCAAGAAAATGCCAAGGCCCAGCCTATTCTGCAGGTGGTCTGAAAGGATTGAAAGTTATCCTTTCAGGATGCCTGCACACACACACACACACACACACACACACACACACACGCACACACGCACACACGCACAGAGTATACACACACACACATCACATCACATATATACACACCACACACATATACACACACACACATACAAGCACAAACACACAATACACATACCACATGCATATACACACAGTGCACATAACACATCCACACACATACAGAGTACACAGAGTATACATACACATTACATACACAGAGAGTACACATCACACACACACACACACACCACACACCACATGTATACACACACATAATACACATACCACACACATACACATACACAGTACACATAACACACACACACACTACACATACCACACTGTGCTGGGAGCCATTGCATGCTGAATTGGCAGAAACAAGCAAGTGAGCTTCCTGGAGGCGGCCCCCTTGTACGTACACAGCTGATGAATGGGTCTAGGCCCCAGGGATTTTGCCTGAGAACTTCTTATTGTTGCTGTACTGCCTGTCCATGCTCGTTTCATGTGACTGGCATGGCAGAACCCCTCACTGCCTACTGCTTCACTCTGTTGTGCAGATTTCCTGCAGATTATTTTGAAGATGTACCTTCATGAAATAGTGTTGTTTAAAGGATGATTTCATAATCCCTGATAATAATTTTAAAGAATTTCTGACTTGATTCAGGTCATTTAAAAACCCTCCTGTAGTATAACAAAAACTGCAAGGAGCTCTGTGAACCTCCATATCTCAACACTTGATTTACACCATGAGGGAAAACAAGATGAAACAAATTAATGATCAAGGAAACACATTTATTCTAGGTTTAGTCCAAGGATAAAGCCCAGGTATATATACCAAAATAAGAAAGACCATATGAATATTCTATATGAATACAGAAACAAAGACTAAATGGTTAACTCTACAAGATAAGACAGACACCTGTTTCTTGGAAAAACCTTGACATAAAAAAGACTCTTGCTTTGAATACATAATGTGCATTTGAAATTAAAAAAAGATAAAACTTCTGCTTTGAACTCATAATGAGCATATAGATAAAAACCACTGCTCTAAACTTAGAATGAACAAAAGTATCTAGTTAGATATAGTTATAATGAAAGAACTTAGAATCAACAGTCTCACTGTAAAGTCACTTTTAATGCTAAGATCATATCTATTTTGAATGAGGTAATTTTTCCATACATAAAGAACCTTTCTATTAGATAATACAAAAACCCAACTCAGAATTAAACATTTGTTGAAGGCATCTGCTTCATCCAAAAAGTGTTTGTCTATCTTTCTGGCTGTGTGTGTGTGTGTGTGTGAAGTTGTGAAGCCTATTAGAACTTGTTTATTGAAGTTCCATGCTTCATCCAAAAATATGTCCATCTGTCTGACTGTCTATATATGTTTTTATGAATTGTCTTCGGGAGCTCACTATGTTTGTGTGAATGTATACCAATCAGTGGCACCAAGTAGCAAAGCTATCAGCCTGAAAGCTTACGAGTTAAGGCATAGATAAGAGAGGGTTTCTCTCCATGACCAATGGCCACAAATAGCAAGGCTACCAGCCTGAAAGTTAACGGACAGCAGCCAGAGCCATCAGACTGACAGTTTAGAAAGTTCAGAGTTTCTTGCTGAGAATAGTGGCCCCAAATAGTTTGAAAACTTGAGGGTTCAGGTACAGAGAGAAATGCTCAAAGCAACCAGCTCCCAGCCCTGATAGACCTAGAGCAAAAGCCTTTGGACCTTCTCTCTCACCAACTCTGCTGTCCCACCTCAGCCATGCCTGGACCCCATGAGTGTAAATTCTGGATTTTTAGAACACACACACACACACACACACACACACACACACACACACACACACACATCATACACTACACTGCTGAAGTGAGCAGTGCTGCAAGCGTTAAAATGCACTTTTGTCTGACACCCCTGCAATACCCACAGCCATTCTCCATTCTCTTGAGAGGAAGAGCAGTGTGGTTAAGCAGCGGGCACTCAGGCTGGACTGCCCAGCTTTGGAAGCCGCCTGTGTTGCCGCCTTCTCATGGTGTGTCCTCAGTAGAGCAACCAAGTAAACTCTGGGCCTGGTGCTCCCTTCTGAAAATGAAAAGACAAACTTTCTGCAAGTCACTGTGGGTTCAACACAAATAAAAAACAAGCCAGAGAGAGATGACTTAGCAGGTAAAGGGCTCTCTCTCAAGTCTGACAACCTTAGTTTGATCCTCAGACCCACACAGTGAAAAGACAGAACCACCTCTGCCAAGTTGTCCTCTGACCTTCAAACTTGTGCTGTGCTGCTGCTCCCCCACCACCAGCTAAATAAAGGTAATAAAAATGTTTAAAGGAAAGAGCTAAACTGCTTACACTGGTGTCTTGCATGGTATCAGGGCACAGTAAAGGTTGGGGGTTGCTATTTTGTGTATAGACAGAGCATGTGGCAAGTATCTGCATAGTCAAAGAGGATAAACTTCATTGCACAGAGGGCACTGTTTTGATATATATTCTTCATGTGTGGAAGACAGGAATTTTAATTGGGAAACTCACAAATCTGCCCTGACACTGACACCAATACAAAAAATTCTGGCTTAGCAAGTGGATCTCCTTAGATGGGTCTCTGCCATCTTGAGAGAAAGTCTGTGAGAGTTAGACAACATGGTACATGCCTGTAATTCCAGCACTCAGGAGGTGGAGACAGAATTAAGAATTCAAGGTCACCCTGAGCTACAGGTCAAGTCCAAGGTCAACCTGCGACCCTGGAGAGGCAGTGAAAGAAAGAAGAGGGAGAATGCATATAGGTGGGTGATTAGGAGCGGAGAGTGCCAGACTCAGAAACTGCTAAATTATGTGAGAGCCAACAGCCTGCTCCTGACACCAAAGCCTCACCTTCTTTCCCCTACGAATCTAGTGAAGTTACCAGTGTTAAGGAAATCAGTATTTCCTTGTGGTAATTATCTCTCTTTCACTCTGCCTCTAAGCCCCATAGCAGAGCCCACGAGAACATTCTGGAAGTGAAATTGAATTGTGAGGGAGAGGCTGTTCCTGTCAGCATCTCTCTTGGCCTAGAGTCCCTTCCAAGGAGACAATGGCATAGAGGACTATACTCTCCTCTCTGAGCTATCTCTCTCTGGACATCTAAAGATCCACTACCCCCATTCCTACCACCACCTCGCCACCACCCCTACCACCATCCCTACCACCACCTCACCACCACCACCAGCACACACACCACACACCCCCACCACCACCCACCACCACCATCACACCACACCACCACACCACCACCACCATCACACCCCACCACCACCACAGCACGACCACCATCACACCACCACCACCACCCCCACCACCACACATCACCACCATCACCACCACCCATCCCCACACACCACCCCCCACCACCCCACCACCACCACCACCATCAGCACTACCACCATCACTACCACCACCATCTCCACCTCACCACCACCACCACCACCATCACCACCATCACCACCACCATCACCACCATCAGCACCACCACCACCACCACCACCACCACCATCAGCACCACCACCACCACCACCACCACCATCACCACCACCACCACCACCACCACCACCACCATCACCACCACCACCACCACCATCACCACTACCATCACCACCACCACCACCACCATCACCACCACCATCACCACCATCAGCACCACCACCACCACCACCATCATCACCACCACCACCATCATCACTACCACCACCACCATCACCACCACCATCATCACCAAAGAATTAAATTTTACCATATGTTTTGTGCACAGCATTGTGATCCAAGAACTATGCGTTCATCAGATTTAATGCTCTATGTGAATGGCTCCGTGGACAAAGGCACTCACCACCAAACCTGACGACCTGAGTTTGATTATCAGGCTCTACACAGTGGGAGGAGAGAACTGACTCCTTTGAGTGGTCCTCTGACCTCTGAGTGTATACTGTGGTGTGTGCCCACACAGTACACATAAATAATTTGCAAGCAATTAAATAAGATTTTTTAAAAATTTAAAGTGGCTAGAAGTCATCTTTAAAAAAGAAAGAACAGAGAGAGCAGGAGAAGGGGAGTGAGGGAGCATGTGAGAGGTAAATAAGAAACTGACCTCTATAGCCATAGCGGAACCTAGGAAGTGGTAAAAATAATCTTAAGAAGAGAGTAATTTGATCTCTCCAAGACCCAGTGGTTTCCTGCTCTCTTGCCCTGCATAGAAAGCAATAGATGACCAGCACCACGGCTTCCTACTCTAATACTTCTTAAGCTGGGCATATGCTTATAGTCAGCTGCTTGGGAGATTAAGGCAGCAGAGTCCCCCCTGAAGCTACCACATGGTTAATTCAATCATACTTATCATCGTCTTATTCCCAGCTTCTATTTAGGGCTTAGAGCTGATGGGATTAGTGATGACTGCGTTTCTTACTAGCTGTGTCAGTCTTCTAGGCTTATCCTAACAAAGTGCAACAGCCTGGGTGGCTTGAACTACATGTCTTCCTGTGTAATAGTCCAAGAGACCAGAGGTCTGATGGGATTAAGGTGTCGGCCTGTTGATTCCTCTGTGCATGGACTTGGGGGTGCTGTCTCTTGTTCCCTCCTAGCTTCTGGGTTTTGCTGACAATGCTCTGGCCTACAGATCTTCCTTTGATCCCTGCTTTCATATTCATAGTGCCTTTCCCCATGTACACACATGCCTATGTCTGTGTCCGGTGTTTCCCTGTTTATAAGGACATTTCAAATTGTCTTGAGGCCTCATCTGAATGTGGTCAGCATCTTCACGGAAGCTAGTTCCAAAGAAGATACATTCACACATCCTGTGTGTGGTGGTCAGTATTGATTGCTAACTTGGCAGGACCTAAAATCATACAGGAGAAGAACCTCTGGGCATGTCCACAAAAGGCGTTTTCAGGGGGGTAAACTGAGACGAGAAGACCCAAGCATGCTGCCCAGTCTCCTGGGCTAGGGTTCTGGACTAAATTATAGGGAAAGCATGAGCTAACCAGCAGCATTTGCTCCAGTTGCTTTGTGACTGCCGACACAGAGTGACCAGCTGCAGTACACCCCTACCATAGTGGACTGCACGCCCCCCAAGCCATAAGCTAAAATAAAGTCCCCTTTGTTGACATCGCATTGGTCAAGTACTTTGTCATAGCACTTATAGAAGTAACTAATACACAGGGGTTTGGCACTACCTCTTTGAGGGAAACACAATCCAACCCATATCTTCCGGGGGAAACAATGTTAAATGAATACTTTCCCTGTGGGGACTGCCTTTGATATTCTAAGGGTTTGCCTACAGACAAGTGGCTCCTGTAGATAGAGGGTCTCTTCCTCATGAAGACACTGTGTTCTCAGCCTGACCTGTTGTATGAATGTCTGTGTATGTGTGTGTGTGTGTGTGTGTGTGTGTGTGTGTGTGTGTGTGTGTGTGTGTGTGTGTGTGTGTGTGTCTGTCTGTCTGTCTGTCTGTCCGTCTGTCTATGTGTGTCCTTCCTAATTCTGACCAGTACATCCTACGTAACAACAAGCTTTTTGCTCACAGGGCTAACCTGGAGATTAGCTATGCCAAAGGACTTCAGAAATTGGCAGTCAAGCTAAGCAAAACCCTGCAGAACACAAACAAAAAGTAAGTACCACGACAAAGGTAAGGCAAAAATCTTGTAAAAAAAAAAATTAAAAGTGAAAAATGCCCAGTCCCAGCCTCCTCTCACACATGGCAGGCACAATCCTGCCAAGCTTGGCTTCCAGATCTTGGGGAATTATTTGGGGCCAGGCACTGCCTCAAATGCTTAGAGAATACTCCTGTTTAATCCTCATGACAGCCCTTGAAAGTTCTTACATTTATCCCTCCTTACAGATGGGGACTCGGGGCTGAACAATTGAAATACAACTCCCCAGCCATGCAGCTAATGAGCTGCCCAACGAGGCCCAGCGAGACCCAGCCGGGGCTTTATGCCTCCTGGGCTCACAGATGGGTTGGTAATGCTCTTTCATCTAGGAAGTGGTGTGCAGCCAGAAGGGCTTAAAAGGCAGGAAGTGTGAAGTCTGTATTTTCCCTGCTCTGTGACTTTTGACAAGGATCTCCGTGCGCCTCCGTGACTTCCTGTACAGAGTGCAGCCACGCTCCTCTGTGAGTGTGCGTGTGGGTTGTGGGGTGACAGGCAGCCTGAATGAGAAATGAAGTAAACCGTGTGAAGGGTTTAGCCTGAGAGGCACAAACACTGTCGGACCACGTTCCCCTCGGTACTTTGCAACATTAAAAGTGATCTATTATTGATAACTTGCTATGATGCCTCTCCACTAACACATGCAGATATGACTGAAATTGCAGCGTTCTTTCTGAGGCTCCTCACAATGACGATGACGATGAGAGGATAAGATAGGAAACGAGAAGCTTCTCTGTCCACACTTCTCACTCCTGCTCGGGCACCACTGTGGTATTAAATTGCTCTGAAACTGCTCTGGTTCTCAGTCCATTTTTATTTATGAGGGCAACCGCTTGGTAGACTACAGAGGAGCCGGACTGGGTTTATACAGACTTCTCTTTAGCCTGCCCAGTTTAAACTCTAGTTCTGCTAGTTACCAGATGAGCGTTCTGGAACAATTTGCCTTTTGTCTAAATGTCTCTTTAAGGTGGAAATAAAACCAAATGTAGCAGTGCTGAGGCAAATCTTCTGAGGCAGGAGGATTGTTGTTAGGTTACATAGAGAATTTCAGGCCAGTCTGGGCTATAGTATGAGATCCATTCTGAAAGAAACATAAATAATGAAAATAAACATAATAAAATAAAACAGAAATAAAAACCATTTCCTACAGTTACTGAATTAAATTAAACAGTGCATGTGTGCTTAGCAGAGCATCTGATGAGGGAAACTGCACGAATGGCCATTTTGATTTTGATTCTAATGGTTCAGGGGCCTTCTAAATCTCACCATTGCAACCCTAGCATCAAAAAAAGCTCACATGCTCAGAATGGCCAGTACTGATGTGTGGTGTTTAGTGAGAAATGTTAGTTATTTCTCTACATCTAAATCTGTGTTAGAGATTTGCACAGATATCCCAGTGCCTTTGTGTTTTACAAGGTCAGTTAGATGAGGCTCAGAGAAGCTGAGTGTGTCACACGGAACAGCTGCAGCCAGGGATATTTGCTTCCCAGAGGCTGGACTCTCCAAGGCCCACATGCAGGCTGTGTTTGCTGCCAGGCTGTCCAGCAGCTGTGCGATCACCTGGGAGCTCCTCACTGGTGAAATGTTCTTCATCTCCTCAATAAAAAACTATTATATTTGGTTTAATTTGCATGAGCTAATAAGCACTCATTTGTTGCTGCAATTAGTGTCTCATGTAGCCCAAGCTGATCTCAAATTCCTTGTGGAACCTCAGATGGCCTGATCCACCTGCCTCGAACCTCCCCATCGCTGGGATTCCAGGGCTGAGGCACTTTGTCTAGCAGCTCTTATTTTAAACGTAGGGTTTGGTCCAGTTTAACAGATGTGTACACTACGTAACTGACCACCACCAAAGTCAGACGTTTCAATACACTCTTAGTTGCTTCTACCTGCTTGCGTCCATCCCTCCCTTCAGCAGAACCGGTCAACCACTGACCCCCTCCACGTGAATGTACATTGGTTTTGCCTTTTCTGCAGTTTCCTGTGTCTGGACACACCCAGTAGGCCCTCTCTGGTGCTGTTTTAGGTTGTAGAAACCTTAGCCATTCTGGTTTTCCTGTTGTCCCAGTGCAGAATGCAGACTAGGTCCCTGGAGGCTCACCTCTGCTCCATTCAGACTCTGGCAGGAATGCAGCAATCCCCCTCCCCACTTCCTCCCCATCAAAATTGACATGGGCTCTGTCCCTGCTCCGAACTGATGCAATTTGTCCTGACTTCCTAGGACACCTTATGGGCTCCCAAGAGCTAAGCTGACTCCTGCGATAGGAGGAGACAACATCAAACTTCTTTGTCCTCCCTCTATGCACTGTCCCACCCCCCAGGGACATGGCAGTGACCCTCTTTGTGTTTATTGGACACAATACCAGAAAGGATCTGAGACTGTCCTGAAAGTCAGTACGGTGCAGGAATAGGACTCCAACCCCAAGAGCAATAAAGCTCAATGTGCCAGGGAGTTGGGCTCAAATCCCGTGTCACTTACATCCTCAGAGACTTGGTTTATTCATCTGTAAAGTAAGAGACTGAAAAGATTTTCCTTGAGAGTCTTCTAAGTTCCTCCCCCTCCCCTCCCCAGCTCCCTTCCTTGGCCACTTTATTTTTCTCAGACATAAAAACAGGAGATGAAAATCTAAATGGAAAAAAAAAGTATCGGGGGTGAAATACACTGTGCAATACCTGTGATGCAAATAAAAATACTGGCTGAATTTAATCTCTTGGGGAAATTGAAACCCCAGTAAGGGGGTGAACGTGAGGGTAGAGGTGGCTTGTGGGCTGTTAATGCTTGATTTCTCAGAACTCACTAGAAAACTTCACCCTCACCTGCTGGTTTTTTTTGTTTGTTTTGTTTGTTTTTGTTTTTGTTTTGTTTTGTTTTGTTTTTTTCCTCTAGCTGCCTCAGCACTGCTTGGGCCTGGGCCTCAGAGAGTATGAAATCCGCAGCAGACCTACATCAGTGAGTGCTTCTAGTAATGCTATCCCCCGCACCCCCCCACCTCCCCTCACCCATACCTTTGCTTTTACTCCAAAGGGAGGGGTCACACATTTAGAGTGGGTGGGTGCCACTATTCCACTTCAAACCTGCACTGAATAGATACGCTAGAACGTGCCACTCATCTCCCCAGAAATGAATTTGGACGGTAGATGTAGAGCCAAGAGAACGATGTGCATCCTTATGTTCTGTTTCCAGAAAACTTGGCAAAGCAATTGAGCTGGAAGCGATAAAGCCAACGCATCAAGTCCTGAGTATGCAGGAGAAGAAGAGAAAGTCTGTGAGTTGGAGCTTCTCTGTTCCCTTAAAAGCAAGATTTCTAACACTGGGTATAAAGCATTCGCTTCGCATGCCCAAAGCCCTAGGTTCAAACTCCAGCATAGGAAATATTCCTAACAGACAACTCAAACAAAGTCATGAGGCATAGGAAGGTGAAGCTCTGTGCATTCTAGGCTAGCAAGTTTCAGGCTAGCCAGGACTACGTACTGAGTGAGACCATATATATATATATAATTTATTCAGGTCACATTCCAATTGTTATCCCCTTGCTTGCATCTTCCAATTCCCACCCTCTCTCCCTCTTCTCCCTCTTCTGCCCTCTTCTCCTCCCCTAGACCTCTGACAGAAGCGGACCTCCTCCCCCACCATATGACCACAGCCTATCGGGTCTCATCCAGATAGCCTGCCTTAAAAGCAAAGTTGGGTGCTATGTTTCATGGGTGCTCATAGGCTATGGCGGCAGGAGAACAGAGCGTTCAGGATCATTCTTGATTACACAGCATTTTCAAGACCAGCTTGGGCAACTTGAGGCAGTGACTCAAAAGACTAAAGACATAAACAGATGAGCAAGATTTACATCTATGGCCCACAGAGCAAAAGGCTACTCTACACTAAGTGGATCTCAGAGATTTTTTTTTCCTTTTTGGTTTTTTGAGACAAGGTTTCTCTGGGTAGCCTTGGCTGTCCTGGACTCACTTTGTAGACCAGGCTGGCCTCGAACTCACAGCGATCCATTTGCCTCTGCCTACCCAGTGCTGGGATTAAAGGTGTGTGCCACCATGCCCAGCAAAAGTTTTGTAGGAGAACTAGGGATCTGGCTCAGGAACAGTATGCTTACTCAGGCCTTGGGTTCAGCTCTGCAAAGACAAAAATAAAATCTTTTTTTTCTTTTAAGATTTAAAAAAATTATTATAATTTATTCCCATTACATCGAGATTGTAATCCCCTCACTCTTGTCTTCCTGCTCCTCCCCCTCTGATCTACTCCCCTCCCCAGACCTCTGACAGGTGAGGTCCTCCTCCCCTGCCATCTGACCACAGCCTATCACAAAAATAAAATCTTGTTTTGGAAGAGTTTAATCCATGATAGTTAAAAAAAAATAATAATATAATGGGTTTTAGAGAGATGGCTCAGTGGTTACAAACACTCCCTGCTCTTTCAGAAGACTGGAGATTTAATTCCAGCACCCTCAACCATCTATAACCCCAACACAAGGCATCCAATGCCCTCTTGAAGCCCCTATGGCACCCATACTCACACGTACAGACACACACACACACATACACACACACACACACACACACACACATTTAAAAATAAATCTTTCACATATGGCATTGATTTAAAGAGTGAGATGAAAGAAATCTAATAAGAAATAGCATCTCAACTGGAAGATCCTTCCCAAAATATCAATAAGAATTACTTTAAGATGATAAAAAATTAGAAGTTACTTTCAATTTTTTTAGTACTATTTTTA
This sequence comes from Acomys russatus, assembly GCF_903995435.1. NCBI lineage: Eukaryota > Metazoa > Chordata > Mammalia > Rodentia > Muridae > Acomys > Acomys russatus. The sequence goes on along the minus strand of NC_067160.1, from coordinate 17,557,733 downwards.
ACAGTCTTTTCAATTGTATTAACTCTGTCACTGAACTACATCCCAGTTCCATAAAGTATAATTTGTTTCAAAAGGCACCTTTCTACTTACCAGTGAGAAGTCACTTAAAGATAATAATAGCTGTGGCTCTCGAATATCCTTGAGATTAAAAGGAAGCATTAAGGCAAGCCTCCCAAGAAGGACTGGTCCCTGTTAGCATGTCTTCTGCTCTGGGCATGCGCATTTCACTGTGTGCGCTCTTTCGCTCCCTCTCTGTGATTAGCCACCTTAGACAATGCTTCTAGGCAATGTGCCTAGCTATTAATGACTGCTGCAGTGCTGTCATTAGGTGGGTAGGGCCGGCCACAGGCAAGAAGTACCTGAGTCTTAGCAGGTGCTCCTTGCAAAGGGAAAGGACAGTTCCTAGAAGGGGGCTTCAGGTGAGCTGTAAATCAAAAGAACTAAGGAAGCTGGGAGAACTCAGTGGAAGAGGAATGGAAACAAATAAAATATAAACTCATTAAGTAGAGTTAGGAAGTATAACTAGGATTTGCATATAGAACATACTTATGTGTTCCACCGTAATGGATGTCTTACCTAGAACTAAGGTAATAGACAGAAAGTCACAAAAAGTATTTGACAAAGGTCTAATATCCAAAATATATAAAGAACTCAAGAAATTAAACACCACCAAACCAAATAACCCAATTGAGAAATGAGGCTCAGAACTAAACAGAGAATTCTCAACAAAGGAATATGGAATGGCTGAGAAACGCTTAAAGAAATGTTCAATGTCTTTAGTCATCAGAGAAATGCAAATCAAAATGACTCTGAGATTCCATCTTACACCCATCATAATGGCTAAGATCAAAAATTCAAGTGATACCACATGCTGGTGAGGATGTGGAGAAATAGGAACAGTCTTTCATTGCTGGTGGGAATGCAAACTTGTACAATCACTTTGGAAATCTATCTGGTGCTTTCTCAGAAAACTGGGAATAGGACTTCCTCAAGAAACAGCTATTCCACTCCTTGGAATATAACCAGAAAATGCTCCAGCACACAACAAGGACATATGCTCAGCCATGTTCATAGCAGCCTTATTCATAATAGCCAGAACCTGGAAACAGCCCAAATGTCCCTCAGTTGAAGAATGGATAAAGAAAGTGTGGTACATTTACACTATGAAATACTGCTCAGCTATTAAAAACAAGGAAATTCTGAAATTTGTGGATAAATGAATGGAACTAGAAATGATCATACTGAGTGAGTTAACCCAGAAGCAGAAAGACTCACATGGTATATACTCACTTATAATTGGGCACTAGCCCAAGAGGCATGTCCCATGAAAGTCTTCACTTGCCAGGAGATTGGGATAGATGTGAGGACATCCTATTGGGACTCTAGGTAACATAAATATAGGATATGGGGAAAGAGAAGGATCCAGAGGGTCCTAGAAACCTACAAGAAGAACATCGTGATGGGCGGATGAGGGCCCGGGGTGGGGGGGGGTCTACTCAAACTATTGCACTAACCAAGGACAATACAAGTAGTAAACATTGAACCCCTACTCTGATCTAGCCAAATGGACAGGATATTCTCCACAGTTATGTGGAGAATGGGCACTGACTCTGACATGAACTCTGGTGCCCCATATTTGACCACTTCCCCTTGGTGGGGAGGCCTGGTGGCACTCAAAGAAAGAATAAGCAGGTTACCAAGAGAGACTTGATAGCCTATTACCATATAGTGGGGGAGGAGGTCCCCCTCAGCCATAAACTTAGGGGAGGGGAATAGGGTGAAAGTGGGAGGGAAGGGGGAATGGGAGGATACAAGTGATGGGATAACAATTGAGTTGTAATCTGAATAAATCGATTAAATAAAAAAATAGTCTCAAAAAATTATTTGAAAGCAATATAATCATATGCTTTTGCCAGCAACCTCATAAAAACTCAAAGCAGACCTAAACTTCATTAATTCCAAAAACATTTTAAATATTATATAACATTATGTTAATTACATTTATTACCATAAATTAATTGGTGTTATAACAATTCGGGTAGTTGATGTCATGATCCTCTGATTATCTGTCCCCATTATCTCCTGGTCAGTACTGTCCTTTCATTGCACCCATCCCCCCACTGTCTCCCAAAGAACACAAATCAGATTTGATTTTTAAAAGTGAACTTGCTCTACATCCCAACTACAACTATACAGTCAAAACTGGCACAGCGCACAAAAGCATCTTTTTCTGTATTTGTTACAATAAACCATGTGCTCTATAGATATAGACTAATGACTGGTGAAAATCAAAGCAAAGTTCTTGCTAGTTTGTCTGGCTGATCTACCAGGTCTGAGGTCCGGGGTCAGAAGATTCTGTCTAACTCATATTATCTCTCTAGAGGTTTGCCTACATCCACCTCCACCACCACCATTATTGCTACTATTTTGTTTTATTTGTTTGTTTGGAGATGGTGTCTCACTTGGTAGAACAGGTTGGCCTATAACTCTGTATCCCAGAACAGGTTGGCCTTGACCTTCTGGTGAGCCTCTGGCTTCAATCTTCTAAGTGCTGGGATTATAAGCATGAGCCACCACAGCCAGCCTTCATCATTATCTACTGTCCCTTCTTTGAAAAGTTAATTATGATGAAGGATGTCACCTCTTTGAAATGAAAGCAAAACTTGTAATCAGGGGCAATGGAGACATTTGGTTGCTTAGTGCTTAGAGTTTCTGATTGTCGCTCTGTGGATGTTTTTGCAACAGGAATTCATATTGAGGAGGAGTGATCATTCTCGGCAAGATGCACATGTGCCCATGTGCTTTTTCACATTGCTACATTATTTCATAAGTCATATAGACACTTGTCATGGAGACTAGCCCAAATATGCCCATTGTAGGGTTTTGAAGCTCAGATAAACCATAAGAGGGGGTGTGCAAGAATTAATAAGGCATTACTGTGACTACAGTGTAACTCACTGAAATCTAGTTTGAAAGTCTGTAATAAAACACCAGAAGTTGGGCAGCTTAGAAAAATCACAGAAATTCATTCCTTGTGGTTCTATGGGTTGGGAATTCCTGGATCTAAACAGTAGCAGATTAGATTTCTGGTGACTAACTGCTCCTTGTTAATAGAGGGCCACCTTCAGGTCATGCATTTGCATGGTAGAAGAGTGAAGGAGCCCCTGAGATGTCTTTTATAAAGTCACTGTCTTAGTCACGGTTCTATTGCTGTGAAGAGACACCATGTCCAAGGCAGCTCTTATGTAAGAAAGCATCTAATTGGGGGGTTGCTTACAGTTTCAGAGAGCAGTCTATTATCATCATGGCTGAGAGCATGGGGGCATGCATAGCAGGCGTGGTGCTGGAGAAGTAGCCAAGGAGCCTCATCCTCAGGAAGGGGAAGGTGCGGTACCGGGCCTAGCTTGCGTTTTTGAAACCTCAAAGCTCACTCCCACTGACACTCCTCCAACAAGGCCACATCACCTCATCCCACTTAAACATTCCACCAACAAGGGACTAGGCATTCAAATATATGAACCTATGGGGGCCGTTCTCAATCAAACCACCACCAGCACTGGTCCACTTACCAGAGTCTCACCTCTAAATGCTATGATGCTGCAGAGATAGGTTTCAACCTATGAGTTTTGGGGATTCAGAGATATTCCATCAATAGCAGTGGCTAAGCAAGAAAGCAACGTTATTTTTTCCCCTGGTTTTTCTCTTCCATAGCTTGATAATGAAGTGGAAAAGACAGCGAATCTTGTTATTAACAACTGGAACCAGCAAATCAAGGCAAGTATGCACAAACAGCTTTAGGATGGGACCTTTTTGCTTTTGTGCACACATATTTGTGTACCCTAATGCTTTCATATATACCTATTGAAGAGAAAATAACTCACCTGAGTCACTTTATAGATGCATCATTATACTAATCCAAACCAGAGGCTGACTCAAAATATGGTTATCACTTATGGCTAATAATTCCATGGCATTTCTTATGTGCCAAGAGCTGTACGTTTGTGTGTTCAGCCATCACACCAATGAGGTAACATGTGACTTTGCACTGTCAAGGTAATCTCCAAGGCTTTGATTCTGATTAATGGTTAAACCAAGATGCCTTGGAAATTCCTGGACTTTGGAGTCCCTGCTCTTTTCCATCACATTATAATGGCTGCCTCTCTGTGAAGTTCACAAATGTAGGAGAAGTAACATGGGGGATACATGTGTTGGTGCTACAAGTATATATGGCCTACCTCCTGTATACACTATACTAAGGGATGCTCCCAGTATATATGGCCTACCTCCTGTATACACTATACTAAGGGATGCTCCCAGTATATATGGCCTACCTCCTGTATACACTATACTAAGGGATGCTCCCAGTATATATGGCCTACCTCCTGTATACACTATACTAAGGGATGCTCCCAGTATATATGGCCTACCTCCTGTATACACTATACTAAGGGATGCTCCCAGTATATATGGCCTACCTCCTGTATACACTATACTAAGGGATGCTCCCAGTATATATGGCCTACCTCCTGTATACACTATACTAAGGGATGCTCCCAGTATATATGGATTACTTTAAAACTTAATTGGCTAGATAACAAATGCACGAAACAGCACATGGACCCTTCTAGACTTGATGTGTGATGCTAGAGAATTCCTGTACTGGTTCTTCAGCCACAGAAACAGCAGATGAGGTCCATATGTACAGAAGATTATACTAGAATAATCCTGTGTAGGAAGAGTGGCTTTGAGTAGGAAGGATGAGAGACTGGGGGAATCGGCTAAGATAACCCAATCATGTCCTTGAAGAAGATTTGCATTCCAAGAGTCGAACTCTCCCTACATCATCTCCCAAATATTAACAACCCCAAAGAACCTTTGCAAGTAAACAGCCACCTGTACCAAACAACTAGGGATGCCTCAGGAGCACCTGGCCTCAAGCTTGCTTCTGAGCTTCTGCTGCATTCAAAGACTCCTGAGACCAAGACGAGAATTGTTTAAGACAAACAAATTGCTACACCTGTGGTAGTTGTGCTAATAAAAAGAGGCTCATGGGAGTCACATTGAGAACATAGCTCAAAGTCCAAAAAAGAAGCAGCCAATCACTTGTTTTTCATTTTGCTCCTGATGCTCTGAGTCTTTTTTTTAAAAGAGGTTTGTTTTGAAAAAACAATTATCTGTAAACAGTTCTCACAGGAAACGCAATACAATGGATCGAGAGCTAGAAACGATGCCCTATAGCTGTTGCTTCAAAGAAAAAAACAAGCACCTTCCATTATTCCCCAGTTTCTGATAAGTTGTTGTTTATAAATAAAATGATTTTATTGTCTCGTGAAGAATGGCAAGGTCATTAGATCACATGGACTGCTTGGTCTGTAATCATCTCCTCCCTCATTACAGTGCAAGAAGAGGTCCCACATGTCACTTGTGAGGTACAGTCTGCTTCAGAGACAAAGCTGCAGATTCTGAAGGACCAAGTATGCTTGACTCGCACTCATTTGTCAGCAGTCCATGTGCCTGAGATAGAGGAGGGACTGTGAGCAGCTTCTTCCTTGACCTCCCTTGTGTAGCATTGCCACACGTTTCAAGGAAGGCAGTAGGCTCTGTCTCTGATTCCCAAGGAGAGACTGCTGGACTTCCTCCCAACATTATTTCATTTTATAGTCTGAAGTTAGTCTGGCTGTGGTGGTATATGCCTGCAATTCCAGGACTTGGGAGGTCAAGGCCAGAGGAGGGTGAGTTCAATGTGAGTTAGCAAATGTCTAACTCTCTCTCTTGTATATACCCAATATCATGACAAAATACACAGTGCTTCCCTATCAAAGTAAATACTTTGATGCTATGGTACCCAGGGCATATTTTGAGATGAAGGATGGAAACAAAGAAGTAAAACCTCACAATCGTTCATAAAGACATCATTGCAAAATACAAGTGCTTTTCTCTGAATATCAGTTTCTGTTTATTTGTTTGTTCCTTCCTTCCTTTCTTCTCCATCTTCCTCCTCCTCCTTCTCCTTCTCCTCTTGCTTGTGTGTTCCTACCTTTAGGCCAAGAAAAAATTAATGACGAGTACCAAGAAGCATGAGGCACTTTTCCATCTTGTAGAAAGCTCCAAGCAATCCATGAGCCAAAAGGAGAAGCAGAAGGTGAGTGTCGTGGCAGCCAGATGCACACTGCTTAGAGATGTGGCTTCCTGCCTTCCACACGGATACAGAGAACTAGATGGCTCCTCCCTCTGTATGGATCTGTAGATTAGCCAAGCATGAAAAAAAAGACTTCAAAGTCACCTGTGGTCCACACAAAAATTTTCGAAACATATCACTGACATGGCATATTAGACTCATGGTGTCCACAGTTTAAATAGAGAATTTCCTTTTTTTTAAAAAAAGCACTCAGCTCCCACTTCAAATAAGTAAACATATGTGCTTCATGTTTATAGGCTACTGTATATTACATTTTGCATATTGTACTATAATGTTGTGAACATTATAAAACAAAAAGTAGAAATGCTTACAAGATGACATAAAGACAAACTTGCATTTTAAGTGGTTAGCTAACCACGATATGTTCATATAAGTAGCAAATAATAGTTATTTAGACAAGTATACAAACAAACACACCCTTGGGGGAAGGTATGGAATTAATCACAACATATATAAACTTACATTTCCACCATTCATCTTGGCAATTTGAACTTTTAAGACAGTAAGTAACTACATTTACCCCAAATTCTTGTCATATCTTCCTACATCATCTGTATTTTTCTTTTTCCTTTGAGCACTGGTGTGTTCATAACCGTAATCAGAAGAGAATACCTGCTGAGGTGGGTTGGCTTCTTCCTGGTGTTTTTGTTCTTAGGGAAAACAATCAATCAAGCATTCCTGACAGAACTCCTTTAAAGGCATCAGTGCACTTGTCGTTGTTAACTTAGGTAAAGGCAGGTAACACATGTAGACATCTGCACGGTCCAGACACATGCGAATACACCACAAGTGCCATGGTGCTGGAAGGCCTTTGTGGGGCCCCACAGAAGCTCCCTCCTGCTGCAGAACCCCAGATTCCCCCATACACTCCAGACTCCGGGGTTAAAGAAGAGTAAACTGGACAACTTTGTTCTTAGATTTAAAAAAATCAACACAAGTAATGTTGGGCTATACCTCATGTAGCCCAACTCTTGTAGAGTGTGCGCCATGTTGGAAACTAAGACATTCCACACTTTCACCAACTTTAGGTCTCCCCAAAGAAAACAGCCAGCACCACTGCAGCCCCAGAAATCCTTAAAAGGAAAAAGGAAATTGTCATTGCAAATGGTTCTATCACTTCATCTGAAGAAATTGTTAGTTGGATGACTTAAATTCATTATTAGCAAGATTTGGAAGGCTCCGATGTCTTCACATGTCAGTCTTCACAGTGGGAAATTATCAGACCAAGTGTCCAACCGTGAGCAGCCACAGAGGAAGCTAACTCGCCCTATATGAAGATTCTTAGTGCCAGGACACGGCCAGGCCTTCCCAGCCCTCATTAGAAGTTATTTTTCCTTGATGCCAAGCAAGGGCAACAACAAAAAAGCTGGCGCAGATGAAGGGTGCACTTCCCCTTCCCTCATTAGTGGTTTCCCAGGGAGGTGAAATCCTGCAGTGCCCTCTACCCACCTTCCTATAGTGGGCCTGTAGCAATGACCTTTGCCTGTGGTCACCTCCCAGGTCCCTCCCATAGTCACCCCTTGAACTAGCAGCTGGGTTTCCTTTTCGTTTTTTTAAAGAACTGAACACCAGAGCTGGCTTCCAATTCTCATGCACATGGATGTGTCCCTCATCATTGTGAGTCTCCTCCGGACTGCTGGGCAGTCTTCCAGTTTTCCTGCTTAGCAAGCCAGGCTCTCACCGGAAGCCCGCCTGAACCCCACCTTCTCCCCACACCCGTCTTTCCCGCCCACTCCCGAGGACTGTCATGTTTCTTTCCTCACAACTCGTTTTGATCTGCATATCTGCAAGGGAGGGGCCCAGTGCCTCCTGTGTTCTGAGGCTATGCTGCCCTGCCTCTCAAAGACCCTCTTCGGAGTAGCCGCTTTGTTATGTCTTACTTAGACAATCCTTCCTGTCCGGTGATGGTTTTCCCACCAGCCTTCTGAATTGCCAGGTCCATCTTAGTTTGCCTGAGCTGCTATAAGAACTTAACCAGAGCCTGGGCAGCTTGAACAGCAGGATGTACTCCTTACAGCTTTAAAAAACAACAACAAGGACTACATAAAATGACTTTAGCCCACAGATTAAAATATCACTCATTAGTTTAATGAAGCTGCCCAAAGACAGCTTCTGTACTGTCAGAATGACCACAGTTCTAGAATCCTAGAGATCAGGAGCCATCATGGTCAGATCCTGGTGAGGGCCAAGGCTGCAGACATCTTGTCATAGCCTCACAAGGTGAAGGGAGAGCTCTGGGCTTCCTTTCATATGGTTGCTGATCTCATTCACGAGAGCTCCATTCTTGAGCCCTGACCACTTCCCAAATATTCCATGTCCTAATGCAACGCCGTGGAGGAGTTAGAATTGAACACACACATTTGAGGGCACTCATCCACTCGCTCCCATGCACCTCCTGCCTTGGGAGGCAGAGGCAACTTTTCATGGCCCTATCCATTCAACTTTATCACCCTGTCTCCTGGCAGTAAGATGTATTTATCTGTGCTCTATCTCCACTTCCCTGCTTATTCCTCAGGGTACCCTGCACATTTCTTAGAAGCGTTGTACATCATTTAGCTCCCCTTCTAGAGACATGTCTCCTTTTAACTTTATCAGTATCCTATTCTTGGTCCTCCTACATCTCTTATCATTTTACCTTAGGCTTCTTTATGGATGTCATTTTTTTTTTTCACCTGGCCCTTATATACTGCTGTGCCTGAGAATTCTCCCCGGGGCCTCTTGTTTAGTTCGCTGTTGTGTCTCTAGTGTCCAACAAAAGAGTCTCAATATCAGGCGCTCGATAAATAATACGTTCTCAATGTATGTACTCCCAAGGCTTCAACTATCAGTTCTACTATGACAATGCCTAAATTGATCTCTCGAGCCATAGCTGTCTCTGAACGGCCTCCTGACACTTCTGAAAGTCATCTCTTTCTACCTAAGATAACTCTATTCCCCTGGGTTTTCTGGGTCTCTGGATGTTGCTTTCTGCCATAACTTCCCAATTCTAACCCTTAAGCCAAAGTGCTTCGTAAACTTATTAACATATACCCATCTCCCTGCATCCATTCGCCTTGGCCACAATCATCATTTGCCTGGATTACTGCAACTAATGAGTGGGCTCCTTTGTCTTGGGTGTTGCCTTTTACTGCCACTTGCGTACAGAGTGACTTTCCTGAAACTCAAGACAGCAGCATATTCTTTCCTGAAAAGTCTTTGAAGTCTTTCCAGTGGCTTCAGAGTATGGGTTACGCTCTGTTATTTGACCCAGTAAGGTCTTCCCTGCCGTGACCTTGCCTCCTGCTGCACCATTGTCTCTGGCTGTCCATCTGTATCCTCCGAGCTCGTCCACTTCTTTCCTATATCAGAGTATTATTTTGTTATCAGGTTAAAATTCTCAAGCCCGTGTTTCTGCAGATAGATGTGGTTCATGACACCAGAAACACAGACCTGGATGTGCCTTGTCTAGGCCGCACATCACAGAGCAGCAGTGTACTGACTGGAATGAAGTGAACAGTCTAAGTACTCAGCTTCTTGAATGAATGTTCTCTATTATTGTAACATTAGTCAAAACGTCCTTAAACATAAAGAGGGTCATTCATAAAATAATAATCGTTATAAGTCCTCTATCTCTGCCCTTGAAACTACTAAGCTGCTAACATCAGGAGGGTCCTTCAAGTGTAGTTGGAGGACCATGCGCATCAGAGCCGTCTGAGGACACACTACAGACTCACTACAGAGCTAGCTAACGGTTGACTATCTCTCCAGAGGCCCTAGAAGTTGCTACTTTACCAACTCCACTTTCATACCTAACAATATTAAAGTTGAATCATTCATGCAGTCCGAATCCTCATCAGAAATGGAATCGCTTGTTTGGACAATATCTTCAGCCATTTCAGCCGCTGTGGTCCCTGGGAGATTTGCACTACCTGGACTTCCCAGAGACTTAGCAATCAGAATGGCAGATGTCATGGCTGGGACTCTTTGTGAGGGAGAGGCCGCTGGAGCACAAAATGAAAGGAAACCATGTGTCTGGCGGTCTTGAACTTGAAGCCAACATGTGCTGCATGGAACTTAGGTGCCAGATAGATGGCGCAATATGTACCTCACCTGGATGACCTTATTGAATCCTCCTAAGAATTCAGCGAGATGGGATCCCTCATCCCCGGGGCCCCTGTAAAACAATCCTGTACCTTATGAAGGTGACTTGTCCTGCAGCAGAAAGGAGACTTTTGATCCCTGAGGCCTTATTCCAAAGCTCAACTTTTAGCTTTAAGATGACAGACAGTTTTGGCACCTGATTATAGTACAGGTTTAATGATTATGAATCAATAAAACTCTCCTTGTCCTGGGAAGGAATGGAGAAACCTGAAGGTTGATTGAATAGGACTTGGGCTGTGCCAGTAGATTACAGTCTGAGTGGGAGACCCCAGCCTGCACTGTAAATTGTCGAGTTCAGCCATTTGGCCTTCTTGATGTGCAGGATGTAGACAAAGCACTTTTTGTTTGACAATTCAGTTTCTTCAAATATGAAACTGAGAGTATATTGAGAGGACATTAGTGTCCATTAATAGTTTCTTTAAAAAAAAAAAACTTAGGTTTTTGTCTTCTATAATAACTATTTATAGAGAGCTGAAGTGAGAAACGTGTCATTGGGCCACATGGGATGACAAGAGCTCCCTTGTCAATGCGTCAATGACTGTGTGACCCTGATATTTCACTTTAGCTCCTCAACAAACTGAAAAAATCAACTGAAAAACTGGAGAAAGAAGATGAAAGCTACTATCAAAAAAACATGGCAGGCTATTCTACCAGGCTGAAGTGGGAAAGCACACTGGAAAACTGCTACAAGGTAAGGTAGACATCCATGCTTCTCTTCGTCCAGGGGCTTTTATGTGACTCGAGAAGTGAACGTTGGATCTACATTCAAGAGGCCTGATTTCTTTTCTACTTATGATGCTCACTGGTAGCATGACACTAGGCGAACCATGTTCTCCTACACTGTTTGCATGTCTGCATGAGCATAGTCACCAGTGAAAGCCTGTGTGCATCAGTAGCCAGAGTCTATGTTCCTAATTCTCACTTGGAGACTAAGCTAAAAATGCCCTATCCAAGTAGGATGTAAATTAAGGCTTAGGTACTAGAGACTGTGAAAGGACTTTCAGCAGACTCATACAGGGATTATGTATGGGGTTTTCTGCATTGGGCATCCTGTTGGGCAAGCAATATACAACAACAAATAAGGTACCAACTCAAGACCTTAAAAGTGATTGTTATAACACAGACACAGAAAGAATGAATTCAGGGGGTGGTAGAGATGGCTCTGTGGTTAAGAGAACTGGCTGGTCTTCCAGAAGATGAAGGTTCAATGTCCAACACCCATATGGCAGCTGACAGTCAGCTGTAATTCTAGATCCAGTGGCTCTGACACCCTCTTCTGGCCTCTGCAGTCACTGCACACATGTGGTTCACATATATATATGTAGGCACAATACCCATACACATAAGATAAAAGTATTTTTTTAAGAATGAATTGTGTCAAAAGATAGTCAAAAGATGTAATTGCACAAGTCAGAAGGAAAAACCAAAATCACTACTAAACACATGAAAAGATAATCATATGTCAAAATTATGAAGTGATAATATCTAATATTAACAAGTATGTTAGAAAATAAGAATTCTTGAATCTTACAAGTGAGAATAAGCTAACAATATCTGAGAAAACGGAAATGTGTTTTTGTTCTTAACATAGATGTTCCTTTGTAGGCATAAATCCTAAAGAAATCTTTAACCTGTACTTTAACAGTGAGGCATGAAAATGCTCATTGCAGGAGAGCTTATCATTAGATGCTGAGAAAACATTGCAACTCAATCATATCTATGCAAAAATTTCAACTCACACCTAACTTATATTGAGTTGATATGTGTTTGTAAAGATATACGTAGTGTCCAGACCTGTGTTGAACCAAGAAAATGGAACTCCTAGTGGGAATAAAACGGGACTGCAATATACAGCCGCCCACCTTCTGAATGGCTCCTAATAACACAATATTACTGCTTCCCGGGGTTAAAAAGCTATTCAAATACATGTGAACAGCTTTGTTGCGTCTATTTTCAAATCAAGACAAGCATGATCATTGTCCTGGTTAGGTTTCTGTTGCTGTAATAAAACTCTATGACTGTACTGGCTGGTGCTCTGGGTCAACTTGACACAAGTTAAGAGTCATCAGAGTCAACAGAGACCCTCAGTTGAGAAAATGCCTCCATGAGATCCAGCTATAAGGCATTTTCTCAACCCAGGCCATTGTGGGTGGTGCCATCCTTGGGCTGGTGGTTCTGGGTTCTGTAAGAAAGCAAGCTAAACAAGCCATGGGGAGCAAGCCTGTAAGCAGCACACACACACACACACACACACCCATGGCCTCTGCATCAGCTGCTGTCTTTCTATTCCCACACTGTTTGAGTTCCTGTCTCCCTCTGGTGATAAGCTGTGATGTGGAATTTAAGCCAAATAAATCTTTCCTTCCCCCAAATTGCTTTGGTCAAGGTGTTCCATCACTGCAACAGCAACCCTAACTAAGACAATGACCAAATGCAACTTGAGGAGGAAAGGGTTTATTTGCTTTACAGTCTGTCAGTGGAGGAAGCCAAGGCAGGAACTCAGACAGAGACTGTGGAAGAGTGTTGCTTATTAGTTTTCTCTCTATGGCCTATGGCTTGCTCAGCTACCTTTTTTATACAGCCCAGGGCTACATTCCCAACAGTAAAGACACCTACAGTGGGTTGGGCCACTTTTACTATTAGTTCAAGAAAATGTCTTACATTTTCTCTAAAGTAATTTGACGGGAACATTTTCTCAATTAAGATTCCTTCTTCCTAGATGACCCTAGCTTATGTCAATTTAACAACAACAAAAACAAACAGAAAACAAAAACAAATAACTGACAGAATCATAAACAATTATCAACTCTGGTTGGTAAGAACATGAATATTTTTGTTTCATTTTTCTCTGTGTATTTTAAATGTTTAAAACAGTTACACTTGAAAATAACAAAAAACAAAACAAACAAAAACAACTGTGGCACTGTGGTGGTGCACTCCTTTAATCCCAGCACTTAGGAGATAGGGGATCTGTGAGTTTAAGGCCAGCCTGGTCTACAGAATGAGTTCCAGGACAGCAAGAGACAGGGAAACCCTGTCTTGAGAAACAAAGAAAGGAAAAGAAAATGACAGAGGTACCCTAGGGACTAGCGTGTATGGAGTAAGCTCACGGCAGTCAGTGAGATCAGGCACTGAACTAAATATGTTCACATTCACCATGTTTTATTTCACAACCTGATGAGGAAGATAATAGTTTGTTTTGTTTTGTTTTTCAAGACAGGGTCTCTCTGTGTAGCCTTGGCTGGGCTGGACTCACTTTGTAGACCAGGCTGGCCTCGAACTCACAGCGATCCGCCTACCTCGGCCTCCCGAGTGCTGGGATTAAAGGCGTGTGCCACCACTGCCCGGCGAGGAAGATAGTAATTTTACTCTCTGTTGATAGCCTCAAAATATGTGACTAGAGAAGCGAAGTTACTTGCCCAATGTAGTTTTGAGATTCACAAAGCTCCTTCTCCAGGAAGAACTGGGAGGGGAGGCTGTGAGCAAGCAGGGACTGAGGGGTCGTGTGGCCTCTTGAGTCCAGTCAGATGTAGAGTTAGAGAAGAAACGAGGACGAGGAGAAACACCGAGAACACAAGAAGCAGGCTTCTTTCATTCAGATTTGGGGGGGGGGAGGATTGTTTTTGTGTTTGTTTGTTTGTTTGTTTGTTTGTTTTGCTTTGCTTTTGTTAAACAAGACAAGGTTTCAGTCCGTAGCCCAGGATGGCCTTCAACTCCTGGTGGTCCTCCTGCATCAGCCTCGGACTGTGTGTACCACTGCCTGGATCATAGATCACTGGACATAGGACCCTAGCACTGGCCTTCTTTATGCTGAGTAGATTCCAGATGCAGATGATGAAGGATTTCAATATTAACTCATCGTCTCAATCTGGGCTCTGACCTTTGCTCAGCTCCCAGGATTCCAATGACACTATAGCATCCCACAAGGCCAGCTTCCATGGTGGCCTCTGGTGGCAGATGTGTAAGCCCCCTTCAAGGGATATAAGAAAAAATGTATATGCTAATCACCGCCATCTTCCGTACCTTCTACCTATGATGGCACGTCAGTAAAAGAGGGGAGCAGTTCTTCCCCAGTTCTCACAGCCAGCATCAGTCTTGTCTTCCTTGGGGTAGGTGTGGCTGACACTGTTATCGGTAGCTATCATAGGATTTTACTAGCTTTCTAACGCCTTTATCTGTTTCCTTTTCTCCCAGGAAGAGAGGACACCTCTCTTTCACACCCATACTCCTAGCACTCAGGAGGCAGAAGCAGGATGATTACCTCAAGTTGAGGCCAGTTTGGTCTAGACAGCAAGTTCCAGGCCAGACAGTATCATTTAGCAAGACCCTGTCTCAGAAACATAAAGGAATCCTCCTCCCTCTCTCCACACTCTTTCAGTAGTTCTTAATTTTAATTGCAACATTGTGGACATTCTCTTCTTTCCTTGCAAAAATCATGTTATGGTAACAAGACATACATTCATTAACATTCCAAAAGAATTCTTTTCAACTTCAGTTTTGTTTGTTTGTTTGTTTTATTGGAATTGAAGTTGTGTGCAGAATCAACTCAAAGGCATAGTCAGAAGAGGAGGGCTTTCTTTCATCTGTCTGGTGTCCCAGCCCCCACTACGCTGTTGGCCACTGGGGTCTGCTCTTCCTGTGTTGTAGTTGTCAAAGCTGCTATTATCCTAACTTCCTCTGAGCTGTCTTCTGTCTCCTGAGCACCAGCCCCCACTCACTGGACCTGAATGGCAGCATCCACACTGTCCTCCTTGCTCTACATGGACCTTCAGTACTGATGTTCTTGCTTTGCAATTGCTTGGCTTCTGTGTACTCCGCCTATATCACAAGTCACGGACTCGCGTGCTTCTGTGTGTTCTGTGTTTTCTGTATGTTTATAAATCCAAGCATGAAATGCTAAATGTGTGAAGACATGTAACGCTGCGGTGCAATGTGCTAGGTCAAGGATGATTATCTCTGAGTGGAAGAACTATGAATGGTTTTTGGGATGTATCTCTTTGTGGCTCTAAGAAAGTGTTTCAAAGCACCAGCGTGCCAGCGGCACGGGGACTCACAACATCTGCATAATCGTAGGAAGGATCCAAGTAACTTGCAGACATAGTGTAGGTTGAAATCCCTGCTATGGGGACAGGATAATACATCTTCTGGTTGAAAGCAATTCATATGAAAATGCAGTCCCTCCAAGATCCTCTTTTAGGACCCTGAGGCCAGAGCAGCAGAAACCGAAGAGAATGAATGAAGAACAGGAATTATCTGAGCCCAGAAAGGCTCTAAAGCCACCCACCGTCCCTGGGTAACTCTCTGACCACGTTTCTTCACCTGTGCTGTCAAACAGCCAGAGTGCCTCCAGAATGTCTTGTCTCTCTATCAACTATTTTTAGACAGAAGGAACAAGACGCCAGAAAGCCGTAGCTCATAAATGAGATATGGATTTTCCCCTTTGCTCGGTGGAATTTATTTCTGCCTCTTTTCATGAGCAAACACAAATCATTTTAATGATTTCCCTGAGATGTAATTAAAGCTGTTAAACATCCCCATCTCTACAAAAGGACACCAGTTATTCTAATGTCAGATTGATGCTTGTGGTTCTGTGCTTTATCGATGGAAAGAAACAGCTGCTACCCAGAGTGCAATGTGTTCTAAGCCTGATTTTTATCCCCTGCCCCCACATCCTTTGCTTGCATTGCTAAGCTGGAACAGCTGACTTCTAGATTTTTAAAAATAGGGTAAGGAGTTTTTATTTCCTCTTTTGAGGTGATCCAAGCCAATAAGCTGCATTTGTTTTACGTGTTTGTATGAGACTTGTATGAGACACTAGTTCTGCCTTAGAGGAACCAGTGCCTTTGCTAAGCTATTCTTCTGTGTCTCTTTTTCTGGAAGACAAAAGGACAATTGGTCACATTCAATTGGCTGATGCCTGTGATTTTAGAGAAGGTCTCAGGAGACACTGGCAATCGCAGAGGCACTTGGTTCCCTTGACTTACCAAATGACAGTGTAGAGATCGAATCCAGGGGATGTGAGGGGGTAATTGCAGGCTTCCTATCAAAATGTCAGGGTGTGGGGCAAAAAAATAAAATCTCAATTTTTTTGTGTCAGCATGGATGTTTGTTGCACTTGTTGATCCATTCGATGCTTCCATTTTTAAAAAAACTGAATTTTTTTCCTATATCAATAAACAAATTATAGCATATAGCACACTGGAATATCATTCAGCCTTAAAGGCACATCTACACATAGATGTACTTTATCGAAACATTTGATTCTTCCTGCTTGAGAGTGAAGATGCAGACTGGTACCCGTTAGGGCCGGGAGGAGGAGGGATAGGCAGTTACTCCTTCATGGTATAGCGTTTCCATTTTGAACTCACAGCGATCTGCCTGTGTCTGCTTCCCGGGTGCTGGGATTAAAGGCGTGCACCACCATGCCCACCCAGTTTAGTGTTTCCATCTTATAAAATCAAAAGTGCCTTAAAGATTGTGCCGCCGAGGGTAACGCAGCACTGAGGATGTCCTTCGGAGCAGTGGACTGTGTGTTTAATGATATTTGTTTATATTATGTACATCTTACCATTCTTAAAAACATAAATTCTGTTTGCAAATGCTGACGGCTATGTACAACAGATTAAATAACAGCACAGGATGTAGGAGGGCACCATAGTGGATCAGGCCAGCGGTGACCTTGACACTTTCTGCTGGCCTGCCTGCTTACCAAAAGCCTCGATACCCAGCCATCCTTTTTCCTTGTGATAATGGTATCCATAAATTTTGCCAGGGCCTTGACCTTTTGTGTTAAATACCTGCCATCTCTGCCAAAGCCCAAAGTCCTTTGGGCATCTATACTGCAGCCTGCACATGGCCTACAAATCTCCCTCGCAGGCCTCACCTGGCCTCAGTTGTTAAACTTCTCCACCCAACCTAAAAGCCACAAATCAGCAAACGAGTGGCAAGAGTCCAATAGCTTCCTTGTTCCAGAGAGCTAGTGGCCAGCAAAGCTATCAGCGTAATCTTAACAAGGCTAACACAAGTGTGTACTCCTCACTTCCTTATTCACCCTTGCTGGCTAAAAGTCATCATCATCCAGTGATAGAACTCTTGTTATCTCACACAAACTGTGGAGGCCATGTTCTTACCTTTAAGCAATAGCCTGTGATGGCCTGGGTCTAATATAGCTTAGTATTAAGAACTGATTAGAATTAGAGATTCTCCTCTTATCAAATAGTCTCATGAAGACTACAGAACGGGGGCTGGAGGGATGGATCAGTGAGTAGAGAGCTCCTTAGGCATCAGGCACACAGGTAGTACAAATACATATGTATAGGCAAAACACTCAAATACATAAAATAAGATATACAAATATTTTTTTTATAAAGACCAGAGAATGTTCCCTAATAGCTATCTTTCATAGTGCTGTAATGTTCTGCACAGAGGTACTAGAGGAGAAAAGTAGTTAATAATCTTACCCAGCCATGAGCTCTGTAAGTTACAATAAAGATTAGCCTGGCAATTGATATGACCATCAGTATTAGTGGCATGGATGTCATGGGAGTAAACAAATGCTTTCTAACTGAATTTAAAGACTGCTCTGCCAGACAGAACTATCAATCCTGGTAGTAGTAACACGGCCAAAATTCCGTGGCTAGGTTATAGGCCCTAGGGGAAACTCTAATATTCTGCTAAATGAGCATAGCCAGAAACAGCCCTGAAGTTCTTATCTCTATACCCACTGGATTAGTTCGTCTCTTGCCATTCATCAGAGAAGCTTATTTTTGCAGTAGATGGCTAAAGAACACACTCAAAACAGGCCAAAGTGCAGAGAATGAGACTGTGGAGTGCTCAGCCCTCAATGGGATATGTATGACATGTCCTTCCTTCCCCCCGCCCGCCCCCAGGCTCAGGGATCATTGTGGAAGAGGGAAAAGAACAATCATAAGTTCCAGAGGGAATGAGCACATACATTCAAACAGTATCTGCTGGAAACGACAGCACTGTTGCACACATGAGCTCACAGCAACATGGCTGTGTGTATAAAGACCTCTACAAAATCAAGCCAGCCAGAACTCTAGCATGGATTGAGCAGGGGCCCAAGAAGTCCCACCCCAACTAAGGAACCACTGATGACTGCTGGCTTCTGGTCGGGGAGAGGCAGTTTTCTTTAGGGATGCAGTGCCTGAGAGACTACTCATGCCCCCAGCAGATCGGCCTACACCCAGACGCTTACAGGTGGCGCTGAGCTGACTTAGCACATTTGAAAACTGAGTACATAAACTTGGGGAGAAAAACTGGTGGAGGGAATAGAGAAGAGAGTATGGAGGAGGGAAACAAGGTGGATTTGATCAAACACATTGCAAGCATGTACAGAATTTTCAAACAATAGAAACTTATATAAAAATAAAAGACTATAGAGGCTGGAGAGATGGCTTGGTGGTTAAGAGCACTGGCTGCCCTTACAGAGGACCTGAGCCCGGGTCCCAGCACCCTTATCAGGTGGCTCACAACCTCCCGTAACTCTAGTTCCAGGGAATCCAATGCCTGCTGCTCTCTGTGGCCACCTGCAGTCATGTGGTACACATAAACTCATGTAGGTATGCAGATATATACATAAATAAAGATAATAAAGAACCCTTTAATTAAAAAAAAATTGAGGAATATTGGGGCTGAGATATAGCTTACTTGTGTGCTGGGCAAACACAAGGCCATAGGTTTGATCTGCATCAAAACACACCCCCCCACATACACACACGAGGTGGTGGTACATGCCTATAGTCCCACCTGTCATTTCTTCCAGCAGCATGTAGAGGCAATATGATCAGACGTTCATAGTTATCCTATAGGTGTCATACATAGCAAGCTTGAGCCTGGGCTGCATGAGACCTTGTCTCAAAAGGGGAAAAATATGACAAGAGAATGTAGTGTTCTTCTTGTTGTTTGTTCATCTACCTATATACTCTATTTAAAGATTTTTTTTTTGCAATTAAAATATTAAAACACAATATCATTTCCTCCCTCTAACCTCTCTTATGTTACTCCTCCCTCCCTTCATCCCGGCTCCTGGCCCCTTTTTCTTTAACTATTATTGTTACATCTTATTCTAACATGTAATAGGAACCACAACCAACTAAAACTTCTACAAGAAATTCCATGCTAGGAACAGCAGCGGGCTGATCCCCTGGCACTAGATGGGGAACTTGCCAGTAGAAGAACTCTGCCCAAGGAGACTTGCTGTCTCTGTTCTGGTAGCTTATCTAACAATTGGCTTATAGGTGCATATTTCCTGACTTTTAGCTTTTATTTCTTTAAAAAAAAAAAAAAGATTTATCTTATTCCTATTTGTGTTATATGTGTATTTCTGGTCTGCCAGGTGTGGGTACTTGGAATTGAACTCGGGACCTTTGGAAGTACAGCAAATGCTCTTAGGCACCGACCCATATCTCCAGCCACGTGTTTTGACTTTTCTATATATTGCGACACTACTGCAAACAAAGCCAAAAAGATGCTGAGAATTTGTCCTTCCCTAGTTCTGGACAAAACTGGACATAAACTTGTTTCTTATTATCAATTTTTAAGAAGTGGTGTGTGTTTCAGAGAGAAAGAGAGAGAGAGAGAGAGAGAGAGAGAGAGAGAAAGAGAGAGAGAGAGAGAGAGAGAGAAGCACCTATGCATTCGTGTCACCTAGAGTATATGGAGGCCACAAGACATTTCTGGAACTTGGTTTTCTCCTTCTTTAATGTGACAGAGGTTGTCAAGCCATCTAACTGGCCCTATTTTTTTTTTAATCTGTTCTTGTATCCAGTTCTTTTTTTTTTTCTTTTCTTTTCTTTTTTTGATGAAACCAGGGACCATCACATCATATCCACTCCTACAGAGACAGGCAGGAGGATGTGCCTTGCTTATATTGCCAACACTTTGGAAGTATTTCATATCTAAAAGCATTTCTAAGATACACAGATGGATCTTCCTGGGCTTTAATCTCCTCTAAAACATCAAAGCTGCACCTTACACCTTCTTTTCTCTTTGTCTCCTTTAAAAAAGAAATAAATAAATAAACAATAGGTATCTGTAACATCTGCCTACATGCTGGGTGAGAGCAGAGGATCACAGGTTCCCATCTTAAGTGGGCGTGGTAAGACAGACAACAAGTCATGTCCCAGCCCTGGGAATCTCCCTGCATGACACTTTGGATGCACCATAGTGAAAGGCATAGCAGGACAGTGTGCTCTGGCTATCTCATGGTGGGGTAGGTGACTATGGGAAGAGTGACCAGCTTTGTATGGCACATGCTTGATCCCCTCCCCCCCCCTTTTTTTTTATTCTCCTCAGAGCATGCTGGAGCTGGAGAAGGAAAGAATTCAACTTTTATGCAATAACTTAAACCAGTACAGCCAACACATTTCTCTTTTTGGACAAACGCTGACCACAGTGAGTAGTGGAGATCACGCCATTTCTGGTGTGCGTGGGAAAGGCTGGCAGGAAACCATTCTTCACCAAGCCCACTCTGCCTTTCTTGGTGTTGCAGTGCCACACACAGATCCACTGTGCCATCAGCAAGGTTGATATTGAAAAAGACATCGAGGCTCTAATGGAAGAAACAGCAATTCTGTCCACAGAAAACAAATCTGCGTTCTTACTGACTGACTACTTTGTAAGTACGGAACAGCAGGAAGTGCCCTTAACTGAGCATCTTGGCCGTGTATTGAGTCATGCTGGGACCAGTGGAATAGGAAATGGGGTCTTCTCCCACCCCACCCCACTCCTTCCACCCCAGTCTCCCTCAGCCCAAAGCTGGCCTTTGAACTCTTGGCCTTTCTGCTTCTATCTCCTGAAGACTGGGATTATAGACATGTCATCTTGCCTGGGGGGAACTCTTTTTCTTTGTAAATAGCAATGCTATTTTTCCCATAGTGGTACAAATAATCTTTTTTTTTTTTTAATCTATGGCTTACACCTGCAGTGATATTCCCTTTGAGGGAAGAAAGGCTGGTCAAGCATTAGAACCTTGCTGGGTCTTTGTCTTAGTCTCAAGTGCGGCCAGAACAGAATACAGCAGATTTGGTAACTGACAGAGTTTAGAAACACAGTTGGAGTAACAGTACTGGATGCTGAGATGTCCTGGATGAGTAAGTCTGTCCAGGGTCTTCCTTGAAGCATCATAACAGGACAGGAAAATGGCCTCACATGGGTGAGAGAACAAAGACTAAACATGATTTTATGACAAGCTCATTCCCATGACAATGACATTAGTCCATGCACGAGAGAAAACCCTCATATCTAATCTCCTCTGAAAGTCCATCTTCTCAGAACTTCTTCTTTGGGGATTCATCCTTCCCTCCCTCCCTCCCACCCTCCTTCCCTCCCTCTCTCCCACCCTCCTTCCCTCCCTCTTTCTTTCTTTTTTTCCTTCTTCTGACACAAGGTTTCTCTGTGTAATACTGGCTGGCCAGGGACCCACTCTGTAGACTAGGCTGGCCTTAAACTCACAGAGATCCATCTGCCTCTGTTTCCTGAGTGCTGGGACTAAAGGTGTGCATGTGCCACCACCTCCTAGTTAGGAAGGGGTTATTTCTATTTCATGGGCTTTAAGGGACATTTAAATCACCACAGTCTTCTGTAAGAGTAATCCTAGACAGATATGCTCAGTGATCTGTAAGTGACCATTGGATTGGTTTTCTACACAAATGGTAAATTGACTCCAAATTTATTGGCTTAAACATTTGATGTCTCACCATTTACATGGGTCAGGGCCTCTGAACCCCTCACATGGCAAAGGTGAAGAACTCAGAAAGTTGAAAGCTCTACAAGGAAAAGCTTAATTTCTGATCGCACTCAGGTCACTTGGCAGGGCTCTGGTAGACCTCAAGGGCTGAAAATTGAAAATTCCATTTCTTTTCAGATAGTGTAATTTCATTATAGCATCATCATGCACATATGCCATTATATTTTCTCATATTTGTCTCCCCCATGGCCTTAGCTCCTTCCTCCTTATCCACTCTTTCTATGCTCCTGCCTCCTCCCAAATTGACTTCCCTTCTGATTTCATGTCACATGTATTCCATTAGTCCCTCTGATTCCTCCACTCCTCCCTCTCTTTCCATAGTTCCCTTTCTACCTCCACTTGTGTGTCCCTGCACATGCCAACACATATACACATACACACATTTAATTTTTGCAATGTTAATCTTTCCATCTCTCACCTTGCAACACACGGGAGCCTGCTCCCCTCTGAATCAGTGACCCAAGAGACCCAAAGCCAGAGCACACATAAAGGAAGAACAGTGCCCTGCCCCAAAAGTGACTGCTCATCACAGTCTGTGCATTACAAGTCAGTAAGTGCAACCTTACTCAAAGGACAAGGTGCACAGAGATACAAGTCCTGGGTGTGGGAAACATTAGCATCTTTTAAAAGAGCCCTACCCTTGTGAAACTAGGACCAAACAGCCTGAGACCTACTCTTAGGACATTTGGTGGATCCTGCTATAGAGTAATCTTTTAAAAATCTATATATTTATTTACTTTATATCCAAATCATAGCCCCTCCCTTTCTCCTCCTGGTCCGGCCCTCCCTCCTCCTCCTTCCCTTACTCCTCAGAAAAAATGAGCCCTCCCAATCCACCTCAGCATGTCAAGTTGTATCAGGACTGAGTGAATGTATCCTTTCTACTGTGGCCTGGCAAGGAAGCTCCACCAGGGCAAAAAAGCAGGCAACAGAGTCCATGCCAGAGACAGTCCCCGCTCCCCTTGCTAGGGGACCCACATGAAGCCCAAGCTGCCCATTAGCTTTATCTGTGTAGGGAGCCTCGGTCTAGTCCATGCATGGTCCTTGGTTGGTGCTTCACTCTCTGCAGCCCCCTCTGGGCCCTGGTTAGTTGGCTCTGTTGGTCTTCTTGGGAAGCACCTGTCCCCTCCAAGTGAGGATGGCTTTTATCCAGCGCTGTGACGTTTACTTAGACGGAAGGGAAATCTGGAGTCACTTGGACAAACAGTGACCAGTGTGGAGCTATTTGTGAACTCTGTGGTTTTACACGCATCTCCCGGTACCAACTTTTTCCTAGTCAATCTTTGGGCGAGAGAGACAGAACGAGAAATATATTGTGTCCTCAGGTTGATTTGTTCATAGCAGAAAGGAAGGGAAAGATGGCAGTGAAAAATCAAAAATGCCTTTTCCCTCTTCCAACACTATGGGTACACCCTCAGGGACAATGAGATGTACCTGCTGTTTTCTCGCCAACTATAATTAAAATGTCCCGATCAGGCTGGCAACGCAGCTCAGAGGGCAAAGGCACTTGCTGCCATTTCTGTTTTCATTCCATAGAACAGCATGGTGGAAGGCCAGAACCCACTCTCGCAAGTTGTCCTATGACCTCCACAAACATGTGCACATAAATAAGTGTAATAAAGCTTTAAAACAGCACTGTCACCTAACATTCGTCAATAGAATAAGGCTATTCTAAGACATCTGACTAGGACTCTATTGAAATGTTAGGAGGTGGCGTTTGTAACAGTACATGTTTAAATACTAGATGTCAGGACTGGAGAGATGGCTCAGAGGGTAAGGGCACTGACTGCTCCTCCAAAAGTCCTGAGTTCAATTTCCAGCAACTACATGATGGTTCACAACCATCTATAATGTGATCTGATGCCCTCTTCTGGCCTGCAGGTGTACATGCAGACAGAGCGCTGTATACATACTATAAATAAATATATCTTTGTATAAATACTAGATGTCCCCAACAGGCCCAGTGCAGGAGCCACACTGTGATGGCATTCCTCCAGTGAGAACTCAGGGCTAGAGTGAGATGTCCTTGGTTTAGTCAGATCTCACTTGAGCGTATGGAGCCTGCTGAGGCCGCTGCTCTGGGCAGTCCTGAGAAGGAGTGGTGGGAAAATCTGAAGTCAAAGTATTGTTTTTGTGTTTAGGGAGTGAAAGCCTGACAGTTTCAGCCTGGGTCTCCTTTCATTTCTCTGTGTCACAGGAACAAGGAGGAAAACCCAGGCAATCTGATTGAGTATGAAGTACATGTAAGAAAGTTACTGAGAAGCACATTGTGTGACATGGAGAGGAAATCTTTTAATCAACTGTTACATTTTTATGGGAGTGACATTCTCACTCTGCATCCTTGTGTGATTCCCCGCGGCCCCCGCCCTTCCTTGTGTTTTATCTAAAGCCAGGCTCTTTACCAGCTCCCACGAGTCTAGTTTTTCTCTTCCCTTCCTCTATGGGCTATGGTCCACTGTTCAGCCACCTCCCATCCCAACCCACCAGCTTTAATTTTTTTCTTTTCTTTTCATCCAACCCTGAAGTAATCCATATGAGAATTCACATACTGCCAGGTATTGTGACAAAAGCCCATAATACCAGCACTCAAGAAGCTGAGGCAGGGGGACTGCTATAAATCCAAACCCAACAGACTGAACTAAATAGTGATATCCTGATTCAAATTAAAACAAAGCAAAATAAAAACTCATAAAACCTGGCAGCTCCAGTCCTAACCTCTAGTTTAACTGACACAGGCTACACTTTCTTCCACCAGTCTTGCTCAAGCAAATTCAGCTTAGTGCTCCTATAGACTCCCCACAGCGCCCCCTATAGACTCCCCACAGCGCCGCCTCTCCTTTGCACCATTGTCCTCCTTTCACCCTGAAGTGGTCCATGTGAGAACCCACACCAGGTATTGTGGCTCATCCTACAATACCAGAGAGACGCCTGGGTACAGTCTGCAGCCTCGGTGCCTATGCTATTGCTGCGCTGCAGGGACTAATCAGGTAGCGCGCCCTCGGGGCTGCGCATGCGTTCTAGTTCCAGGGGCCTCAATACCAGACCAACAGGGCATCCACTAAACATTTGATCCGCTCCTGGGGCAGTCCTAAACCGAGGCACGCACAGGGTCCTACAGGAGATGACTAAAAGACTTCGAGCTTGAATCAATATCAATTATGTCATGAAACATGGTGTATCCTATAAATACTTTATTTATCAAGAAAACTGAAGTC
Source organism: Acomys russatus (assembly GCF_903995435.1). Classification (NCBI taxonomy): domain Eukaryota; kingdom Metazoa; phylum Chordata; class Mammalia; order Rodentia; family Muridae; genus Acomys; species Acomys russatus. The sequence goes on along the minus strand of NC_067160.1, from coordinate 17,532,409 downwards.
ACTATAGAAAGTCTTTTCCTCCGAGAAGAATTTGTTTTATTATATAAAATGCTCAGCCGTGCACTGACGAATTGCGAATGAGCTGTCTCCTTATTAATCAGGCTTAACACAGGTGGAGCGATGAGCGTGAACCAAAGAGTACCTTCATTTTTCAACCTCGCTCCCTCTGGTAACACTAAAACCGCCAAATATCATGACAGACTCGCAGAAACACTAGGTGTAATAACTCTCATTTTTTTTCCTTAAGTTATTAAATGTCCTTTTCTTCTTCTTCTTCTTCTTCTTCTTCTTCTTCTTCTTCTTCTTCTTCTTCTTCTTCTTCTTCTTCTTCTTCTTCTTCTTCTTAAGGAAGAAGATCCAAAGAATACAATGGATAAAGAGAGACGGAAGTCTTTAATAAAACCCAAATTGCTGAGACTGCAAAGAGACATTGAAAAGGCCACAAAAGATAAAGAAGGTGCGTGATTGGCATGTTACAGAACCCTGTCTGGGCTGGGTCTCCCTTATATAGAGCAGACCGGGGTGGCTTTGCACGGGACCATTCTCCAGTCCCACATGAACCATGCCTGGCTCGTGACAGTGTCCTTGGATACTAGATAAAGGTAGGTATCAAGTCCCACTCAGGAGCTTTACTCAGGGTTCATCTGCTTTTGTGGAGTAGAGCAGGGATCCTCCAAAGGACTGTGAATTGAATCTGAGTTGTGGTGAATAAAAAAAAAAAAAAAAAAATGGTCAGATGTGGAGCTGGTGGGCTGGCTCAGTGAATAAGGGAATTTGCCCTGGAAACATGGTAATGTGAGGTAGGTCCCTGGGACCCATGTAGAGGTGAAGGGGGAGAGCTCTACCAAGGTGTCCTCTGACCTCCGCACATGCTCCATGGCACATATGTCCACATGCCTTATACACACACATGCACACACACCCGTAATCCCTGTGCTCAGCAAGCTACAGAACGGACTAACCCAAGCTGGGCTACATGGTGACTTGAAGGTCAGACTGAGATAGAGTGAGACACTTATCTCAATTAAAATAATAATAATAATAATAATAATAATAATAATAATAATAATAATAATGGAACAAAACAAAAAAAGTGTAAAAGGAAACTTTCATTCATTTACAAGAACTGTATAAGTACTTCGCTGCTGTGCCTTAGAGAGGCACAATTTTATTGTTTCTCAAAGTGGATGGGTAAGAGACAATTTGTGTGATTCAAACATGGCTTGGGGCTTTCACGTCTGTCTTTTTGCTAACTCTTGAAATGACAGACAATTACATTAAATCCCACACTGAGGGGTCAGGTCGGTTAGCATATGAAATGATCTCAAAGCAGGACAGACAACAGGCCAACCACACATTTGTGACCCAGTGTCCAGCTTCTTACCATGGACCACAGGATTGCATTTTGACGTGAGTAGGAAAGAACAAGGCAGAACCTAGCACAGTCGTGTAAATGTGAGAAATGTTGGAAAGGACTAAAGGAAAAGTAAAAATCTTATCTTGGAAAAATTCAGTCAGATCCTTTTGACACCAGAATTCCTCAGGTTTCATCAAAGGAAGGTATGAATAAATGAACTGCATGCCCTTCTATCGCTTCCATTGAGTAAAGCCCTGTGGCAGGTACAGAGAGAAGCTTCCCACCCCACCCCCCACCCCCAGCCATTCAGGAATCCTCTGGGTACCACTTCCAGCTTTCAGGGTTTCTTTGAAGGGGACAGTCCCCTGCTCTGACCCACTAGGACTGGGTGAAAGGCGACCTAGAATGCGGTTTCATTTTCAGGCCTAGAACAGAAGCTGACTACGCTCTCCAGCACCTCCTCCTTCTCCGATGCCAAGAGCCACAAAGATGCAGAGGCCTCAATGGACGAGGTACGCATTTGCAGAGTGGGTTCTGTGTAGAAATGGTTTATTTTTAGAATATTTCTTTTTCAGCCCACTTACCCTGCTTGCCTCTCCTTCCTCCTGATCCAGAACAATTGAGTGGGAGAGCTGAGACTGCCAGCTCCTCCACAGCCAGTTTGAGGGATGGGGAAAACTCCTACCACCTAGACATGCTTACTTTATGGAAAAGAGAGATGCAATGGTGCTCTAAATAGAATTCTACAAAATACATGCATTCTTTAGTGAAACCACAGGCACTTTAACCCTGCCAAGTGACAGGCATCGCTGGTTGCCATCCACAGAGGCTGATCCTAGGATTTAGCTTCGCTGGTCACAGAAACCTGGGATGCTAGTATTTTCATGTGCAAATACTTAACCATGGAGCTTTCTGAGGATGCAGCATTGTCCAGAAAACCGTGATCAGAGGAGCTCAAAAACTGACTGATGTCTTGTTCGCCTTTTATGATGGTGTATACATACCCACATAAGCATTTTGTTTTTTCACTTTCGGTATAATGTCCAGTAAATTTTGAGGGAATATCCTAAGTCTGTTTTGAAACAGTCTTTGCACTGGGTAAGCTAATGTAAGATTCTGAGCATGTTGCAGGTCTGCCAGGCTAAATAGGGATGCTTAGCCAGTTAGTTAGAGAGCTATTTTAGAGGCAAAATTTTGGAGGAATTTAGGTGAGAGAGAATTGTGCTATGGTTTGAATGGTGAGAAATGGTTTCATGTTAGTTAATATAAGAAGAATTCAGGAAGAGCAGACATTTTTAGTAATATTTTGAAGAATACAAGAATCTTCGAGAACTTTCTTTATTTACCTAACCTAACTCTCCTGAGGAAGTAACTTGTATCTCAGAACCCTGACCACTTGGAAGTTTAATAGTGGCTTGGTGAAAGCCAGCAGGTGCAGTCAACTCAGCTATAACTTATATATTTTAATACAGATTTCCTTTCATGGAAAGGCCACTGCAGATATAACCCTAACACTTTCTGTGAAGAGAAAAATCTAAATCTGCTTGGGAACAGAGATCTGAAATTCTGCTGCAATGATTTGTGGGTGTAATGTACAAGAAATCATAAAACACACTATGGGAAAGTTTCTGTGATGCTACAAAATGCTCAACGAACTAATTCAATACAAATGATATTGACTAAAAAGAAAGGCATAAAAATCAGGGCGCAGGCTTCTTTGGTTGTCGTTGCATGGAGCTTTGTCTTCGTTAGCATCACACATGTGTTAGCATCATTTGCTCAAAAGCTAAGCTGGCTCACAAAGAAGGAAAAGGGAGGAGTTAAGCCCTGAACTCGCAGTGTCTACGAACAAAGCTTTCATGTGGTGGATGCCAAATGCCACAGAACTCCCTTAGACAAACTTCGCCTCTGGGGACAGAGATGTTGGTGGTACCGATGGACTGCATAGTACCCAGGGAAGGGGTCTTGGAGGGGAAGCTCGGCTTCATTTAAATTCGTTCCTGATGCATCGGCTCCTGGACCTTGAAGTGCCATATTTGATTCAAGAGCGTTTAGAGGAGCGGTGCAGGTGCAGTGCTCCTGAGAGAGCTCGGTGCGCGGTCTCTGATGCTTTCAAATGCACCTAGCCGGGGCCTAACAGCAGAGGTACAGGGCGTTTGGCTTTCATTTCAGGCGAACCTGTGCCGTGAGCTGCGCGGAGTATTAGAGGCTGTTTTGCTCAGAGAGTAACAGCTGTCTACCAGGGACACAACCGTTACAAGGGCTATGCCAGGGAAGCAGAAAAGAGAGGTAGAAAGGGGGGAGGGGTTACAGAAGACCCTTCCAGGGGTTTATTCTGCAATGTGGTTGCTCCTGACTGAATATAGCTGAAAAACAAGTAATTATGAAGTTTTAGTTCCAAGGTCGAAGCCAGATCAGGAAGAGACTAGGAAATTAGGGTCACTCCTTGTTTTTATACTGAAATACCCTGGAATACTACTTGAATATTGTTTCGAGTTTCTAGCAGTAGGGTTACTAAATTTTTTTTCCCTGGATAATATAAGATGTGCCTCTTTAAAAAAAGCAACTCCCATGCATTTTGGTGGATACTGTTGACGTACTCGATTCTTTAAAACATTGCCTCGTGGCTCTGAGAGCACCTTCTGTGGTCAACACTTACTTCCTTTCTCATTCCTCAGGGGTGGGGGTGGAGGTGGGGGTGGGGGTTGTCTAAAGTCGTTCGTCATCACAAACTACCTAGAAACGTATCAAACCAGTTTTCTTTGCCGTAATTACAAGTGTAACGACTAAGACACACCAAGGCTTTCCAAGGCATTGTGTCGAGGGCCTTGCCCCTTCGGTGATGCGCTCGGGTCTCTGTGTGTGAGCTCAGTCTATAGAACCCCTCCCCTCTGACGGGCAACCCTGAGATTCCTTTATTCGCTCAGCTGTGCCCCCTTCTCTTGATATTTGCTCACTTGGCCATGTGGTGTGTCCACAGAACAGTTTGAAACTAGACCTTTTACAAGCGAACTCCTACAAGCTGTCATCGGTGTTAGCCGACCTGGAGCAAAGGCCGAAGCCCTGCCACCCTTGCAGCACCTGCATTTTCAAGTGGAAAGAAAAGGTAACACCGAGATCCGCTGGGATGACTTCACTGGGCTTATGAGGTGGAAGGGCTTAAGAGAACGCCAAGGTAGAAAGCCCACCATAACTTATGAACCTAATGCCCCGGGTTCTTAATGCAGCGATTGCGATAAGCTTGCTTTCGTTCCTTTTGAGCACACCGGGAGCTAAACACAACTGAACACATCCTAAATCACTCAAGTGAAGAAAAGCCTAGGATTTTTTCTCTCCCTCCCTCCCTCCCGCTCTCCCTCCGTCCCTCCCTCTCTCTCTCCCTCCCTCCCTCTCTCTCTCTCTCTCTCTCTCTCTCTCTCTCTCTCTCTCTCTCTCTCTTTCTCTCTCTTAAAACCTTCACTTTAGCTTTACACTGTGCTGCTATGAAAATTTCTGCTAAACTTGAAAATTGGGTATTCCTATAGACCTAAACTGTAGGAGCTTATGGTATGCATCAGGTTCACCTTAGCACAGTGGAAATGTATCCCACAGTGCACAGTGTAACACAGTATGTAACGTGGATGATATGTGTACAGTTTTAAACCTCGTCTCCCCCCACAGGGGTCTGTGTACCGCTAGACCCTCTGGAAACTTACACAGACCGCTATTGCTTGTAGCTAGTTTCGTTACTGTTCAGAAGGGGAAACTGTAACCAAACATCTGGTACTGAAGGGACAGTATTCTTTCTGAAGAAAGCCATAAGCTCTAAGATAGTCTTAATCATTTTACTTGGGGGGAGGGCTCATGAAACTCCCAGAAGTATTGATACGAATGCCCAGACATATAGGTCCAAATCGGAAATGCAGGCTATGAAATACAGTAATCATCTTGTTCTGAAAATATTTTGCCTTTGGAACAAGAAAACTTAAACACAGAAGGTCTTAGAAATGTTTTGATTATTTATGCATCGTCCCCATTTAAAAATGCACACACAAATCCCAAGGAAATGACATACAGAGAACAATGTTTCATGAATATTTATAACACGGTTGCTTAAAATGACTTTCTTTTTATTAAAACCTATTTGAACAGGAGCACTCCCATACTTATGTAAAAATATCCCGGCCTCTTTTGACGAAGAGACTGGAGAGGGCTGCAAGCAAAGCACCTGCGAGCGGACAAAGCAACCCAAGCCCTTCCCCTTCAGGTAACCCTGCCCTGGGGGGAAAGCACATCGCTGTATTTAGATACGGTCTCTGAGCTACATCTACCTATATTTGCCACAAAGAAATGTATCTCTCAGCTGAGAGTAATGAATTTGTTAGCATCTGTAGTTTTGTGTACAAATATAGAAAAAGAAAGGTAAGAAGGAATCACGAAGAGTGCAGGCTGGGAAAAGTCGTTCTAAAATGTGAGAAGTTATGAATGCACATGTCTACATGCATATATACACACATACATACATACATACACACACATACATACGCACATATGTACATACATACACACACATGTCATTGTCCCTCAACTATACACAGATTATATACATAACCTCAAATCTCCAGATTTTTTTTAAAATTAGAAATGGGCCAAAAAGTGTTTTAATAAAACCTAAGGCATTGAGGACCTCACAATCTATTCAAAAGTCACCAGAGTTTTTTGTTTTGTTTTTTTGTTGTTGTTGTTTTTTTAGCAACAATTCCCTAAGCAACAAACATACACTCCAAGTATCCCCTATCTGTACCTGAATGACAAATCTAGTGTATTCTAGAAAAGAATATGCAGTTCCCAGACATATTAACTAATGGTATCAACTATGTTCAAGTGGAAAGCAAATACTTTCAAATTACAATATTTTTTTTCACATCAAAGAGCTGTTTATTAAGAATAAAGAAAAGAAAAACATATCAGTATAAAACTAAACAAAAGCCTTAGCAGAGTATCAGAAAGGTTAATATGTACATATAGGATTTTCAATCTCATTAGACATCAGAGAAAAGTCATTGTTATTGTTGGTCTCATGTTGCCCAAACTGGCTGAGAGCTCACTGTGCAGCTGTGGATGACCTTGATCCTTCTGTCTCCACCTCCCAACTGCTGTGATTACAATCACACACTATCACACCCACCTGAGGAAAGTAACTTTTAAGTAACAAATAAACAACCTAAAAAATCAAATTCATAAAAGCAGAGAATAAGATGTCAGTTGCAAGGGCCTAGGCAGAGGAAATGGGGGTATGTGGGGGAAAGGTTGATCCAAAGACACAATCTTTTAGTTAGATGAATAAATTCTGATCGTTAGAACAGCAGCGTATTGACACACTTAGCTAACAACAAAGTAGCATGACATGAGAATGGTTGGAAGTCTTCATATCTTATCAGGGCACAAAAAAGTGGGAGTGAGTGGTTAAATAGCTACTTTAGTTAGCTTGATTTGGTCAATCAAATCTCTCTCTCTCTCTCGTCGTTGTTAACGTAATAAAGGAAATTTTCCTCCAGCATTATTATTTCCTGTGTTACCATCTGAGTTTTGGTTATATAATATACATAGCTTATATACATATTGGGTATGTTATAAATACTGCTGAACCAAGGAATAAATATTAGGTAACATAAAAATTTTGAGACAATTTAAACTATGCATCATATTGTTAAAACAAAGAATTCTGATTGCATTCATTTTGCCTACTGAGTCAGCATGCTGACTACAAATTTAATCCAAAACTCTAGGCTCTGATGTGTCCCCAGCCAGCAACCATCTTTGCAAGGCCTTGTATACTTTCCAAGCCAGGCAAGATGATGAGTTGAATTTGGAAAAAGGTAAGACTCGCTCTCAAATATTTTAACTACTTTTTCATGTCAAAATCCCTCCTATGGATAAAACTCTGCCATATCGGGACAGCATTAAGTTGTGGCTGGCTGCAGCTCACACTCATCCTTCTTAGACTATGGAGACAAAGAGCAAAAAACAAAGGCTCACACAGTAACAGCTAATGGTCCTCTCCTGTTTCTGTGTGTCAGGCACTGTTCCAATCATAATACTTATTATTCACAGAAATAGCTAAGACAGGCATTATTTATTCCCACTTTATTGATGAGAAGAGTGACACACAGAAAAGTTAAGTGTTTTGACTAAAACCACAAGTAGAAGCAGTACAGGATTTGAACTCAGAACTCAGTCATGCCCTTAGTCATCCTGCTACAATGGGCAATGGGACAGAATGCCATTAGAATGTTTTTCAGATGAAAGAGTTGCAGAAAAATAATGTATTCCTTAGTATGATAGAATGTTCTAGAATCTGAGTCCACTGATGCCCAGATTAATGTTTGTCCTCCCATATCTCAGATAAGAACTTAGAGCCACTTTAAAGGATCAGATCTTTCTGTTTGTATCAGATGTACTTCCTAGGGAAGTGTTTTCTGGTCGGTTATGTAAAAAAGCATTTTTAAGTAAGCACAAGTGTCCTGCCTCCACTTCCCTCATGTATCTATAGTTGGACATCCAAGCTAAAGCAGAGACCTATAAATGCACCATGAAAAAGAATTGTGCCATAAGAGAAAGCATACACAGGATATGGCTCCCAGAACAGTAGAAAATCAAGGTAGATTTTGTAGCAAATGACAGCTAACAGTCATCTCCCCACCCCACCCCCACTTCCTTCCTTCATTTTTCTTTTCTTTTCTTTTTTTCTGTGTGTGTGTGTGTGTGTGTGTGTGTGTGTGTGTGTGTGTGTGTGTGTGTACATGGAGTGGGGGCTGGCATGTGTTTGTTTTTCGAGACAGGGTGTCTCTGTGTAGCCTTGACTGTCCTGGACTCGCTTTGTAGATCAGGCTGGCTTGGAACTCACAGAGATCTGTCAGCCCCTGCCTCCTGAGTGCTGGGGCTAAAGGTGTGTTCCACCATGCCTGGCCTCATCCCATGTGTCTATGTGTCAGTTATTACTCACAAAACCCTCGAAGACAGAGATTGATTGTTCCTGTTTTGTAGCTGAGAAGAATGAGGTGGTGCCAAGAATCTGGCATGCTCACTTTTGTTTAGAGGGAAGTTTCTAATGCCCACAGGCTAGTCTGATTTCTCCAGGCAATTACTTTTCCTTTCCATGAATGAAAAATACATTACTCAGTGGCTACTCATGAACTCAAGGGTCCTGAGTCCGAGTTTCAGAGTTCACACTAAGCAATCACCCTGTTTGTATTAGCTGTCTGTTGGTTGTAAAGCCCACTCATGATCTTTATTCTGAGGAGTTCTTTTCAATGCAACACAGCACCAGAGCCCGAGGAAAGCTGACAATATCATTGCAAGGCACTTGTCTGAGTCTGTTTAAATTTCATCAAACCACCTACTGACCCGAGTAAGTTCTTTAGACAGAGAACTCAAAATCAGAATGAGCTCCCATGAGAAGGAACAGAAAACTGTGACTGAGAAGCGAGAAGGACGGTGACCATTACCTGTGCCTTCAGAGTGAGGCTGAGCAGGGAAGAGAGAACAAAAGACGCACGTGAGAACAGTGCTCACGAAAAGCAGATGTTGGGTCCTGAAGTGGGTTTTTCTGCTTTGAGGTATGGGAAGCAGCCCTGTTAGTCAGCTTTTCAATGCTGTGACAAAACACCCAAGAAAAAACAGATTATGAGGAGAAATGGTTATTTTGGCTCCTGGTTTTCAAGGTTTCAGTCTATGGGGTTGTCTTGCAGGTCTGAGGAGAGGCAGAAGGGTTTATAGCTGAAGGCTGTACCAAAGGAGAAAAGTTGCCCAATCCTCGGTAGCCAGCAAGTAGGAGGTGGGGTATGTGTGACGGGGACAAGAGATGCCTGCCCTTCAAATGTGGCCTTCTTCCTGCAAACAGATCTTTGCATAGAGCATTTGATATGAATGCATTAGTGACGTCAGTACCCTCGCTATCCAGTCATCTCACCAGCGCCACCCTCTGGGGACTAAGCCTATAGGGGCATACTTCATATACAAACAGTAACATGGCCAGGGAAGAAAAGAATTCTTTCAAGCCCAAGGCTTAACCAAAGTATGCTGGGCCACCCTGTTAAACTTACAGTTACTAAGATCATGGTGACTTTTTCTAAAAGGTGAGAGAAAATTAGATAAGAATGGTATTAGGAACTTGGCTTTAATCTTTTCCATAAAATTATTATCTCCGAATTGGTATTTTATTAAGGTTGCCTAAATTAATGATTTCTATGTGAAACTGCCAAAAGTTCAGACCAAATCCAGATTTGACAGAGTGGTTTATTGAAATTCTAAGGAAAAACTATTGGTAAAGACACACTTCTCATGAAGTATTCTGAAGTACCATGGACACCAAGATGCATAACCCTTTCGGTATGAACAGCAAGAAAGAGTTTGCGGACAACCCACCCACTGTGCCCAGAGCTGAGCCAGCTGCACAACTCTACCATTACTCTATTTTTATGTACACTCTTAGCATTGCTCGCGAGTCCATTATTTCACTTTTCTTAGCATCCTCTGTATTGTGGCTGTTTCATGCAAAGTCCTCGATGAAGGTTGCTTCATTGGGATCAAATGCAGAAAGCAATGTTACCAAGTATTTCCTCGGATACAAAATGTTCTTAAACTTTCTTACTAACGCTTACTTAGCATGCGCTCAAGCCACACAGAACCATCTAATGCAGTGTGCATCCTCGTAGGAGACATTGTGACCCTACATGAGAAGAAAGAAGAAGGATGGTGGTTCGGCTCTTTAAACGGGAAGAAAGGTCACTTTCCTGCTGCCTACGTGGAGGAGCTACCTTCAAAGGCTGGAAACGCAGCTACGCAGGCGTAAACCAGGACTGCATACACGGGTGGCCTTACACATTCTGTAAATAGTGTGCTGCAAATAAAAAAGGGACAGTTACCACCTTTGAAAGTGCTTCTTGCGCAGGGAGTGGTGGAGATGTCCTGCATTTCGTAGTGCTCTGTGCTAGGGTTATTAGCCTGAAACAGAGTCAGATAAAAGACAGTTGGATTGAACAAGGGACAGAAGTTGACGGGTTCCTAGAATTCTAACGTCTAAAGGCCTAGAGACGGTCTACCCATGACAAAATGGAGACGGTTATCCAGAATGCCTGAAGTCATATCATTATCCGTAAGCACACAATAAGGAAGATGAAGGTGCCTTCTCTCTCTCTCTCTCTCTCTCTCTCTCTCTCTCTCTCTCTCTCTCTCTCTCTCTCTCTCTCTCTCTCTCTCTCTCTCTCTCTCTCTCTCTAACTTTGGGTGGCAACAAGACACAGCACACCTATGAGGGGTCAACAAAGCCCAGGAAATAAAAACTAGACCAAAGGCAAACTAATAGTGACAAGGCAAACGAGATATAATGTGATAGACACAGGCTGGGAAGCAGAAGAAAGGATCAAAAGTCCCCTGAGTTAACAAGGGGGTGCGGCATGAACTCTTGTTTAGACCCTCAGCAGATCTCAGGGCAGCAGATCTCAGGGCAGCACGAAGTTCCACCCAGAGCCCAGGACCTTCTGAGGCTGTGACTTCTCATCAGCCCCTGCCCACCACCAGTAGCTCTTAGTATGAGGTCAAATGCAACCCAGAGGCAGTTTCAGATCTGAGGAAAAGCAGTTAGGAAGCACAAGAAGGAGGTGGTGTGTGAAGTTCCGTGTCTCTTTTCCTGTATGGAAACTTCTTTTGCCAGAACTAGGTCCTTGTGGGAGGGGCATCCTGAGCAGCTTTCCTACCTAAGGGAACATTAATACCAATAAGCTAGTTTGAGTAGGAAGTAGAACCCGACATGTCCCATCAAAATGAAACTTCTGTTGGTATGGTATAGTGGTGTGTGTGTGTGTGTGTGTGTGTGTGTGTGTGTCATTATGTAGCCCTAGCTTATCTGAAACTTACTATGCAGACCAGTCTGGCCTTGAACTTGTAGAGATCTGTGTGCCTCTGATTCAACCTCCCAAGTTCTGGCATTAGAGGGCAAAATGGGACATTTAAGCAGCTTCCTCAAATGCCCTTTAATAAGAAAAACGTGAGAATGAACGCAAACTCCCCTAAAGGCGGCAGTGCACCATGGAGATGTTATGGCAGCAGTTTGCAGAAAATGCAGACCACACCCTCAAGTGAATGGAAGAGACGGTGCTGATGGCGATATTAAGACAACCTTGCTTCTCTGCCAAATAGCAAGGCCCTCAGAACCTCTGTATTTGCATTCATTAAAATCTTCTCATTAGGGGCTGGCGAGATGGCTCAGTGGTTAAGAGCACCAATTGCTCTTCCAGAGGTCCTGAGTTCAACTCCCAACAACCACATAGTTAGTGGCTCACAACCATCTATAATGTGATCTGATGCGCACTTTATACATAATAAATAAATCTTTTTTTTTTTAATCCTCTCATTATTTTCCTATGCTCTCCTTTTTTTCTTTGATTCACCATTTTTTTAAATGGAAAATTTCAAATCAGGGACCATTAGTTGTCAATGTTGTGTTATTACACTCCTACCTAGCACATAACTGACATAGTAATATTTGATACAGGAATTCAAATAAAACTTGTTATGTGAACTATAACTTAAAATCTAGAACAGCTCAAAGTTGTTCTTTGCTTTTGTTTTTAATAAACTTTATGTGGTGGTTTGAACAGGTATGGCCCCCACAGACTCATGTATTTGAATGCTTAGCCTATGGGAAGTGACACTATTAGGAGGAGTGGCCTTGATGGAGGAAGTGTGTCACTGTGGGGGTGAGCTTTGAGGTCTCCTATGCTCAAGCTACCTCCACACACGGTCCCTTTCTCCTGCCTTTGGATCCAGATGTGGAACTCTCAGCTCCTTCTCCAGCACCATGTCTGCCTGCGATCCGCCATGCTCCACCCCCCGCCCCCATGCTGATATGGACTAAACCCCTGAAACTGTAAGCCAGCCCCAATGAAATGATTGCTTTTAAAAGACTTGCTTTGGTTATAGTGTCTCTTCACAGCAATGGAACCCTAACTAAGACACTCTATTATTCAAAAAACTTGCAAGTAAATGAAAAATCACACGCAAAAAGTAACCAGACTCAAAGTCTGTACAACTCAGCAGTTAAATTTTACACTTTCATCATCAAATGTGTTCTATGTACTTATCCACCACCCAATGCAAAGGCCTCCGACAGAGTTAGAACTAGGAAACAATTCGCTTTACGTCCTATCTCATAGCACATGTTAATTCCCTGCATTCAGCCCTTCCCCATCCATCCCCTTGGTGTTTTGTGTTGTTTTTATTTGTTTGTTTGTTTATTTGTTTGTTTGTACAGGGTTTCTCAGTGTAGTTCTGGCTGTCCTGGAACTCTCTTTGTAGACCAGGCTGATCTCAAACTCAGAGATCTGCCCTGCCTGCCTGTGTCTCCTGAGCGGCTAGTTAGCACGTCTTCAGTAAGTATACCATGAAGAAAGGAGAAGAAACTGCGCAAAGTTCCCGTCGCTAATGGCACACTAGACAGCTGTCAGGGTGCAGGAAGTTGGCTGAATAGTAACAGGCCATTAGGCAATGAGCAGTTCGAATTCATATTCTTTTTTGCATCCCACTTCACTCTATTGAGCTTTGCTGCATTAAAAAAAAAAAAAGGTGTAGCAATTGACTGTGGACTAGATTGTTTTGTACATAGGAAGTGATGATAATGATCGTTTGGAGTGAAATTGTCAGAAAGGGACCTCTCTTTGTAAATCAGTAGTGCTTTCTGAGAAAGCTGATGGTTTTTTAAAATTTTATTTTGTTGATTTATTCACATTACATCTCAATGGTTATCCCATCCTTGGTATCCTCCCAATACTCCTTCCCTCCCATTTTCCCCCTTACTCCCCTCCCCTATGACTGTGACTGAGGGGGACCTCCTCCCTCTGTATATGCTCATAGGGTATCAAGTCTCTTCTTGGTAGCCTGCTATTCTTCCTCTGAGTGCCACCAGGTCTCCCCATCCAGGGGACGTGGTCAAATATGGGGCATCAGAGTTTATGTGAAAGTCAGTCCCCACTCTCCACTCAACTGTGGAGAATGTCCTGTCCATTGGCTAGATCTGGGTAGGGGTTCAAAGTTTACTGCATGTATTGTCCTTGGCTGGTGCCATAGTTTGAGCAGGACTCCTGGGCCCAGATCCTCCTGTCATAATGTTCTTCTTGTAGGTTTCTAGGACCCTCTGGATCCTTCTATTTCCCCATTCTCCCATGCTTCTCTCACCTAAAGTCCCAATAGGATGTCCTCCCCTCTGTCCCGCTTTCCTGGTAAGTGAAGGCTTTCATGGGACATGCCCCTTGGGCTAGTGTCCAGATATAAGTGAGTATATACCATTTGAGTCTTTCTGCTTCTGGGTTAACTCACTCATTATGATCATTTCTAGTTCAATCCCTTTGTCCACAAATTTCAGGAATTCCTTGTTGTTAATAGCTGAGTAGTATTCCATCATGTAAATGTACCACAGTTTCTTTATGCATTCTTCTACTGAGGGACATTTAGGCTGTTTCCAGGTTCTGGCTATTATGAATAAGGCTGCTATGAACATGGTTGAGCAAATTTTCTTGTTGTGTGCTGGAGCATCTTCTCGGTATATTCCAAGGAGTGGAATAGCTGGGTCTTGAGGAAGCCCTATTCCCAGTTTTCTGAGATAGCGTCAGATAGATTTCCAAAGTGGCTGTACTAGTTTGCATTCCCACCAGCAATGAAGGAGTGTTCCTCTCTCCCCACATCCTCGCCAGCATGTGGTGTCATTTGAGTTGTTTTGATTTGCATTTCCCTGATGACTAAGGAGGTTGAACATTTCTTTAAGTGTTTCTCAGCCATTTGATATTCCTCTGTTGAGAATTCTCTGTTTAGTTCTGAGGCCCATTTCTCAATTGGGTTATTTGGTTTGGTGGTGTTTAATTTCTTGAGTTCTTTATATATTTTGGATATTAGACCTTTGTCAGATTTAGGGTTGGTGAAGATCTTTTCCCAGTCTGTAGGCTGTTGCTTTGTTCTCCTGACAGTGTATCGTGCCTTACAGAAGCTTCTCAGCCTCATGAGGTCCCATTTATTAATTGTTGACCTTAAGGCCTGAGCTGTTGGTGTTCTGTCCAGGAAGTTGTCTCCTGTGCCAATGTGTTCCAGGTTCTTCCCCACTTTTTCTTCTAACTGACTTAGTGTTTCTGTTTTTATGTTGAGGTCTTTGATCCACTTGAATTTGAGTTTTGTGCATGGTGACAAATATGGGTCCAATTGCATTTTTTTACACATAGACATCCAGTTAGACCAGCACCATTTGTTGACGATGCTATCCTTTTTCCATTGAATAGAGTTGGCTTCTTTGTCAAAAATCAAGTGACCATATGTGTGTGGATTCATATCTGGGTCGTCTATTCAATTCCACTGATCAACCAGCCTGTTGCCGTGCCAGTACCATGCTGTTTTAATTACTGTTGTTTTATAGTATAGCTTTGTGACTCGCGTTACCGTCTCGCCAGCAAGAACGACGCTGCACACACAGGATCCTTCTGCAGTAAAGCTTTAATGCGTCTTAAGAGGGAGAGCATAAGCTTACGACAAGTAAAATGGAGACCCCAAACAGCAGAAACCCATCCCTTATATAGGAAACTGTTCTCCGCTTAGGATGTGTCAGTTCCTGATTGGCTGTTACTCATCAGGCGATATGACGCCACGGGAGAGGCAGAGCACAACAAGTGGAAAGTTCCTTCGCACATGCGCAGATTACTTGTTTACCAGTTTGGGACACAGGATGTCAGCGCCATCTTGTAATGGCGAATGTGAGTGCGGCCTCTCACATAGCTTGAGATCAGGTATGGAGATTCCTCCAGAGGATTTTTTATTATACAAGATTGTTTTAGCTATTCTGGGTTTTTTGTTTTTCCATATGAAGTTGAGAATTGAACTTTCAATGCCTTTAAAAAATTGTGTAGGTATTTTAATAGGGATTGCATTGAATCTGTAGATTGCTTTTGGTAGGATGGCCATTTTTACTATGTTAATTCTCCCAATCCATGAGCAAGGAAGATCATTCCATCTTCTCATGTCATCTTCAATCTCTTTCTTCAGAGTTTTCAATTTTTTTCAAACAAGTCCTTTACTTGCTTGGTTAGAGTAACTCCTAAATATTTTATATTGCTTGTGGCTAATGTGAAGGGTGTGGTTTTTCTAATTTCTTCCTCTGCAAGCTTGTCATTTGTGTATAGGAAGGCTACAGACTTTTTTGAGTTAATTTTGTATTCAGCCAATTTGCTGAAGGTGTTTATCAGCTGTAGTAGTTCTCTGGTGGAATTTTGGGGGTCACTTATGTACACTATCATATCATCTGCAAATAGGGATAATTTGACTTCCTCCTTTCCCATTTGGATCCCCTTGATCTCCTTTTGTTGTCTTATTGCTCTGGCTAGAACTTCCAGTACTATATTGAAGAGATATGGAGAGAGTGGCAGCCTTGCCTTGTTCCCGATTTTAGAGGAATTTCCTTGAGTATCTCACCATTTAATTTGATTTTGGCTATTGGCTTGCTGTATATAGCCTTTATTATGTTGAGGAAAGTGCCTTGTATCCCCGATCTCTCTAAAACTTTAAACATGAATGGGTGTTGGATTTTATCAAATGCTTTCTCTGCATCTAAGGATGCAGAGATGTGGTTTTTTATTTTCAGTTTGTTTATATGGTGGATTACATTGATGGATTTCTGTATATTAAACCATCCCTGCATGCCTGGAATGAAGCCTACCTGATCATGATGAATGATATCTTTGATGTGTTCTTGTATTTGTTTTGCAAGTATTTTATTATTTTCACATCAATGTTCATCAGAGAAATTGGTCTGAAATTCTCTTTCTTTGTTGGGTCTTTGTGAGGTTTAGGTATCAATGTGACTATGGCCTCATAGAATGAACTTGGTAATGTTCTATTTCTATCTTTTGGAGTAGCTTGAAGAGTATCGGTATTAGCACATCCTTGAAGGTCTGGCAGAATTCTGCACTGAAACCAGCTGATGGTTTTCTTGTTGGGGAATGCTGCTGAAAAATAATATTGAGCCTGGGATATGTAATTTTTTAAACTCCCTGCCCCCCCCCCACTTTAGTATACTCCCTTTCCTCTGACTTTTTAAAAAGTATCGTGCAGACACCCTGAGGAAGGGTAGTGTCCTGGGACCCTGAGCTCCAGGCTCAGTTCCTGCTTCCAAGGCTCCTCACTGGTCAGGTCCCATACCTGTCTGGGCTCAGGCTCCTCATCAATGCTGAATGAGAAAGAGTGGGTGCTCGGCTGTTCAGACTCTCCTTTTAAATCTGTATCTAAGATTCATGTCATGGTTCACGGAATATGGACTCTGGAATCTGTGTAACTTTGTAACGTGTGTAACTTTCAAAGAAATGCTGTATGAGGCATGTGCACGAGTCTGGGTTCAGCCCACTCCTTTGAAATACTATGTCTGTAAACTAAAAAATACAAATGTAGTTTGCTATGGTAGACTTGTTTCAATATATTTTTAGCAGGGCAAGAATTTCCAGTCAGATATAGATTGGGTGGACCTCTTAGATTCAGGATGAAATTAAGAGAACATTAGGGAGAAATTAACAATACATGTAAATCTTTTGTATAAAATACAAAGTTTTAATACTAATGCTCTTAAACTGTACTAGACTTTTAATAATTATATTCCACTAAGCAGTGGAATATATGTACATACTTGATATATCAGAAGCTTTTAGTACCACTAATACCCTGAAATATGAAGCACAAAGATCAGAGCCAGCTCTTCACTGACCACATAGATTTTTATGTAATCTATTAATAGACCAGAAGCTGATGTGTCTGTCATGTCATCAAACACAAAGATATATAATTTCTTTCTTTCATTTTCCATAACACATAATTAATATTCATAGTGACAAGAATTTTAATCACTTAAAGTGCTTTATGATGATCCATCAAAGTCGGTCTCATACTCAGTTGGGAGTACATTTTATTGTACAAAAGTAGAAGCCTTTAACTGATAGCTTAAGGACAACTGAGTTATTTTTTTCAGCAATATGAAATCACTCCTTCTCAGCACCTTGATGGTCTGCAGGGGCAACAAGCTCGATGGAAGTAATAAAAGCCCCCTGGAATCAACACAGCACAGTCTATTGTCCATGTGGAAGGGACGTGCAAGTCAGAGGAGGAGAAGAGAGGAACAGGAAGCAGGAACTCAGACTTGGACCAGAGTGTGGGAACAGAGCAGAGGGCAGGGGCCCTTTGCATGTCACCTGAGTGCATGGCTCCATTTGACAGCCTGGTGAGGTTCTCAGTCTCCCAGGTTCTAAAACCAGCTGCTTTATCATTTTAATTCTATTTCTGAAGAACCTAGACATAGTGCCCTGTGTTCACAGCTTACTCCTTGGTTTTGTTTGCTTTTCTAGACAGGGTCTCTCTACATAGCTGTGGCTGTAGACCAGGATGGCCACAAACTAAGCAATCTGCCAGTCTCTGCCTCCCAAGCGCTGGGATAAAAGGCGTACGCCACCACTGCCCAGCACTCATTTTCTTAATTCTTACGTAGCTACAGAAGCACAGAAGCTGAATTGTAAGTCTAAATTTGTTTGAATCTGTTGACAACTTTGTGGTCACATAAAGCCATGTGGTATAGTCAAGGTAGAGCTGATGGATTTGGTTGTCATCTGAGTTTCAATCCCCATTCTTATACTTAAGAGCTTTGTGACTTGGAGTTACATAAACTTAAACTTCCATTTGATTTCTTATCTCAGAATAAGGTTAATGGCATCTATCTCACAAGTTGAGAGAATACTGGTGAGCAGATTACAGAAAGGGCTTAGAAATACTGGGCCCATAGAAATTGGTACAGAAAGAGTCCTATTTTGTTATGCCAATTACCTAAGCTCATTTTCTGTTCAGAGAACTATAATTTTCCCACATGTGGTTTGATAGAGAAGGGCGCCCCCTAGGTTCATATATTTGAATGTTTGGTTCACAATTTAGGAAGGATTAGGTGGCATGGCCTTGTTGGTGATGTATCACTCGGGATGGGCTTTGATGTTTGAGAAGCCTAATCTCATTCATATTCTCTCTCTCTCACATACACACCCATTCCTCCTTCCTGCCGCCTGGGGATCAGGACATAAGCTTCCAGAGTTCATGTCAGAGTCAGTCCCCATTCTCCACTGTGTGGAGAATGTCCTGTCCATTAGGCTGTTTCCAGGTTCTTCTGGCTAGTATGAATAAGGCTGCTATGAATATGGTTGAGCATATGTCCTTGTTGTGTGCTGGAGCATCTTCTGGGTATATTCCACGGAGTGGAATAGCTGGGTCTTGAGGAAGCCCTATTCCCAGTTTTCTGAGAAAGTGCCAGAGATTTCCAAAGTGGTTATACTAGTTTGCATTCCCACCAGCAATGCAGGAGTGTTCTCTCTCTCTCCACATCCTCGCCAGCATGTGGTGTCACTTGAACTTTTGATCTTATCCTGCTTTGCTTTTTAAAGGGCATGTTTTACTATATCAATTTCCCCCTAAGATTTTAATAAAAATAATTACAGAAATATACCTGTGAGGGAGAAACCATTTCACTTCAATCCTCATACTGAAGAGACAGTCACAAAGACTGGTTCACAAGAGAAAACCAAGAGTTTATTAACATATGCAGTGTACACTGCACAGGAGGTACCCAACAGAAGAGAACTCAGGTTTACACAGCATCTTCAACAGAACAGTAGGATTTTACAGACACAAGACAGAGAGCAGGTTTGGCTTTTGGCTTCCACAGATGGTGAATTATGGAGAATGAATTTACAGGAATAAACTAATGATCAAGGCTTGTCAATTTCTCTGGTGCCATGTCTCAAGTGGGAAGAAGTGATGAACTTCTGTATTTCTTTGTGGCTATGAGGCTAAGACACCGTTATAATTTCAGGTCCTGTGTTTAGGCAAATTGGAGTTTTTCTAACTCTACCTCTGTTTAACTGTTTTCAGCTCAAAAATATTATGTCAAAGGGGCAGGTTTTGGGATGATATATTCTAGTTTCTGTGATGCAACACAAAAACACTGAAGAAAGAAAGACAGAGGGGCAAGAGATGAGAATTCCTACAACTTCTACCTCAATTATGAACTGTAGCTATAAAAGCTTTCCGAACATTGGCAAGAAATGCAGAAAAGTTGTTGGTCTTCCTGACTTTCTCCTGAAATTCTGCTAGGCATCCAAGATGAGGCGAACAGTCAGACACTAAGAGAAAAACAAAGAAGATAATTTAAGTGAGAGGTTTTGTGTGTGTGTGTATAGAAGTGTTTCCACTTAAGCTCTCATGACAATTATACTTTACTGAAATGCTCTGGGCATAAACTAATGTACTTGAATTCACATTTATCTTTTGGCCTTTTCCTTTGTTTAATCCCTAAATATTCAAACTGTAAGTACTACAGTCCCACTTTAAACAGATTATCCGAAGGACTGGAAGATGAGTGACAGAGTGCTATTTCCATCATCGTTCATATGTACATTTTAACTATTAAAAGTCATTTTCTATGCAAAACTTTGGTATGATATCTAGTTTCTTGCCACAATACGAAAAAAGGCGTAACTGTCAGTGCCAGTTCTTTTTGAGACAGGGTCTCACTATGTAGGTCTGGCTGGCTTGGAACTCTTTATGTAGATCAAACTAGCTTTGAACTCACAGAGATCCATCTGCTTCTGCCTGTGCAGTGCTGGGATCAAAGGCAAGAACCACCACACCTGGCCTCAATGCCAACTCTTGATAATTAAAGATTTTGGAACAAAATATCCAAGATTTCATAAGTGCAATGGAAGTTGGTGGAAAATATGGTTACTGTTCAAGAGTGGTACTTACAATGGCCACTAGGTAAACAAGACAAAAGCCACAAGTTACAGTGGTCTCCATGTCAGCTGCACATGCTGGTACAACTGAACAAATCTCCAGTGAGAGTTGCCAAAAGAAAATAAGCTCTTTCTACCAACAATCACTTACTTTGTTTAAGAAAAAGAGCTTGACTATATCAGCTTTCTGGCTTTGGTAGAGATTGATTGGACAGGACCACAAGAGAGAAATAGTGGAGTACTTGGTTCAAAATTTATTCAGTGAGTATTATTTTAATATACAACACTGTGAGTGTCTTGGGGAAGCCAAGGCAGTAGGAGCTTGAAGCAGTTAGTCACCTTGTACCCATGATCAGGAAATGAAATCAATGCATGCATACTCCTGCTCAGCATCCCCTCTCTATTTATACTGTCCAGGGTCCCCACGAGGAAACAGCATCACTCACTGTAAGGTGTTCCTGCCTCAATCAACACAGTCAACATAATAACTCACAGCATGCAGGTGTCAAGGTGACAGTTAACACTAACCATCACAAACAGAGGTGGACCAATAATATACAATTTAGAGAAAACTGGAACAACTAGGTAAGAGGTTTTAGAAGTTTGTTTTTTAATATAGTATTCAGTTGATTGAAACACAATTACTAAAGAGAAGATCCTCAAATTTTGTAGATGGAGCTTCTCAAAATCTGAACAGGAAGACAGTAAATCACCAGGGCCTTAGAGAACCAACCAGCATCCTGAGCCTTTATTTGCCAGCTATAAATGCTTTAAAATGGTATCACAGGTGTAATGACTCAAGAATCATTTTTATGAATTCCAACAAAACAAAGTTTACCTATATAAGGGATTAAAAGAATTAAAAAGGCACAAACATACTTCTACTTGCCTCACGTTCCCATTGCTAGCACTCACATACATTCCCTATAAGTTAAAGGCTCTCTGACCAGCTGCAGAACCAGCAACTAACTTGCATTGTGAATGTATGGGGATTTTCAAGATGAAAAGCTTTAAAAAAATATTTGGGGGAAAGTCACATTTTGAGTATTTTATACAAAGTGACAATGAATAAACTATTCACATTTAGCTTTAAGTTCTCCCAAGGGTAATCAAAGCTGCACATGAAATACAATGAACTTTGGTCTCAGAGTTTCCACCCCCATGATGCTGTGTCATCCTAGAGATATGTTACTTATTAGAGCCCCTAAAGACATCTACATAGCAAAACTGCACTCACATCCCTTAGAGGTGGTACCTCAAGAAGCAACACTGAAAGGAAACAGTTTGTGCAAACACTTCTTTCCTTATCTTATGAGTCAAATGACAGTTGAGAGCACTGACCTTAAACCCAGAGAGAGGAATGCATACATACCTTCATATTCCCTAGCTTCATTGAGGCTCAGGGAAAACATATAGGGGCTCTCGGGATTCTTGGGGTCAATACTAGTGAATATAAACTGCAACTTATCACCTGAAACAAGAAATTACAAACCAATTAATATGAGAATACAGAGTCAAGGCCCTTAGTGAAGATAAACTTTCACACACACACACACACACACACACACACACACACACCCTGCCTTTGATAAGAATGTGCATGGCCGTGTATCCATTTAACCAGTATCCAAACACAGAACTTACAAGTTAGTGTAAATGATAGTAAAAGTAGATGACAAAGGAAGAACAGATGAACTGGACATCACCCACATTAAACTTTTTTCCCCTTCCAAACGATATTATCAAGAAAATGAAGACATCTCACAAAATGGGAAAAAATATTTATAAATCAAATACTCACTAAGGCTGGAAAGAGCAAAATAGCCGTTTAAAACTACAATTGGAGAACACAAAAGCTGAAATTTAAGCAGGTCATTGCATGTTGATGTTCAAAATAGTTACCTTCACAGTAACAAGAAGTGGAAACAATCTAGTGTATTCCCTGCCCCCCGCAATAGATGAACAGTTAAACACACCAGCATCACTATACACATATATGTACATATATACACAAATACAAACACTGCCCAGACATAAAAAGGAATGAAACTCTCATACACAACTACAGTATGGACAAACCTTAGAAATATGTGAAAATGCAAAAGAACAAATATTGCCTAATTCCACTATAAAATAGCAAGAACTGATAAAGATAAATTCATAGAAACAAAAATAAATAAAAAATAATTCAAGGCTATTAAGAACTTAAAGAAAAAAAAAGCATGAATGGCAAGTTGTTTGGGGTGATAATAAACTTTAGAAATCCACAGTGGATCATGATGGTCACACAACACTACAGATATAATTAATGTCATTTATTATATACTTTAAAATAGTTAAAACAGCTTTGTTTTACATTATATATATTTTATTACAATAAACCCATACTGTTAAATGATTTCATTTTTTATTTTTCTAGTTACTTTATTTTCCAAAAAACCTTGAAATGCTTCCAAAGAAACAAAAGTATAAAATTTTTTTTAAAAAAAGAAAGGGGGGGGGAGGGAGGAAGGGAGGAAGGAAGGAAGGAAGGAAAGAAGGAAGGAAGGAAGGAAGGCCAACTGGCCTGGTAGAAATTCAAGTTTGCTGCCACAAAGCATAAATTCTGACACGTTTAGTTTCTTCTATAGCATATAAAAATTAAGCAGCCATTATTTAAAATTCTTACAGCTGTAAAAGGGTGCCCAAGTACAAAGTGAAGTAAGTATCAGTACAGCAGATTTCAGACTGTTAATAGTTCTGGGAAGAATGCGCACAGCCAGGAATGATTTGGGAATACACTCAATAAAGAAAATCAAAGGTTTGCTTTGGGGTTTTCTCTTCCACTGAGTACACAAAAGAGCAGAGAGCTGTCCTCTTACTCACACTTGGCAAAGGGTACCATTGAGGGCTATGGCTCCACTCCCTGGCACCAAGCCACCTACCAGTTCTGCAACAAACATCAGCCTGTCACCCTTCTATCTAGTTCAGTTGTGACACTCTATACTTAGAGACAGCAGGTTACCAACTACTCCTCTGGGTCGGATGATCTGCTTAAGCAGCTCTCACAAGTCAGGGAAACACTTTATGTTTGGCGGTTTATGATATAGGATGCTACTTGGTTCCACACACATTGTGCCCTTCCCACCATCATAACCACACACTAACAATAACAGAACACAGCTAACGGGGGAGGGGTGATGGGAGATGACTAGCTGGTAAGCGAGCTTGCCACTAAGCCTGATGACCTCCCTAGAACCCACTTGATGGAAGAACCAATTCTGCCAAGCTGTTCTCTGAGCTCCGTAAGAGTGCAAGGCACACATGCACTCACACAAACACACACGAAATAACTGAGTTTGTAATTGCAATAAATAAATAATCTATGGTAAGTATGCACATGCAGGGAAATATACATAGGGTTCATTACTAACTGCTTCAGGCATCCACTGAATGTCTTAAAATATATTCCCCATGAATTGAGGAAGACAGTACATCCACCAAGTCTTCCCAGTGGCTCACCAAGCATAAGACTGACCTTGGGAAGTCCCAAAACATTATCCCTTATAACCAACTAACATATATGTATATAATAACTGTAAAATATTCATGTGCTTTTTAACCTAGTAACCCCTCCCCGAGAAAGGATCCTCCCAAGTGTATGCAGTATTTCTAAAGCTCGAGAGCAGATACAATGCAATTGCTCTTAGCAACCCAACTGATAAAAGATGGAGTAAATCACAGTACATTAACAGAAAGAGAAATTATACCAGCAGTCATAAATCACCAATCTTAAGGCAACTGGAGATGATACAAATGCCAGTGAAAACCAAGAACTGTGTTTGCTTTTTTTATTGACAACCATGTCAAACTATTTTCATTAGAATACTGGATTAAAAAAAAGCAACAACACTTATATTTACATGATTAAAAAGATAGGACACTGGCCTAGTTTCTAAAACCCCAGTGTTGAATACCCAGTTGAAAACACCTTAGTTCTTCTTTTCTCTGGATACGCCCTTTCTAATCTCCTACATAGCAGTTAGAGTAATAAACTTACCATGAATCTTCCTAATTTCTAGTCCCAGGCGATCTCTATACAGGTCCGCTGATTTCTGCAGCCGTTTCAGTCTCTCTTCATTTGCTTTGTTAGCAGTGGAAATGGCTACAATTTTAAAGCAGTGTTGAATATTTCGGGTAATTCTCACTTTAAGGCTTATTCAATTAATTTTAGGAAACTTGAAAAGTACTAAAAAATTGTGCCAGGCATATCAATCTGTTTATATTTATTCAGTCCTAACTCTAACAAATAACAAGAGGGGATTCTGTTCAAGATGAAAGAAGAAAAATGCTTGAGATACAGATAATTAGGAATGGGATTTGCATAACTAGCCTAGAAATAGGTGTCATTATAATCATCGTCATCATCATCATCATCTTGCTGGCTAGACAAATATATACTAATTACTTCATGGGAAAAATACTGTACTCCTCTCAGCATACCTGCTTCCCAGCCTTATTTCATGCTGGTTTACAATTATTCTAAAGTTAATAACTAATCCTAACTCATGGCAGATGAGAAGCATAAATTCACAATTTCGTCTTGGATACGAACTCTGTAAGAGAAGCATCAACCAAAGAACTGCTACTTCAAGAGATGTGAAGAGGCAATTAATCTGTGGGCACTGAGTCTCCTCTGTAAATAAAGCATTCATCTCAGTAGGAAAGTCTGTACAGGTAGGGCCTTTGTAGCATGAGCATGTTTCTAAACCAGGCAAAGATTATGACTCTTTTCTCGTTCTCTTTCCCTATTACCCCATCTCATGCCACCTTTCTCCTCCTGAAGCCCTGCTCCTCCCCAGCAGGGGCTCTTCCCTCTCCTACGTTCATGTCCTCTTTGTGATTCACTCCCTGAGGTTTAGCCCATTGAATTTCCTGCAGGAGCAAGAAAGGGAATTTATGTCCTGAGGGATGACAACTTATTATCAGCAGCTATACCCCTGAAGACAGCAACACTGTCAACAGTGTTAGAGGGGCTCTCATGGGCCCTTCTTCCTGTCATATACTAACTGGCTCAGATGTATGCAGGCAACCCCAGCTGCTGAGAGTCCATGAACACACTGGCCATGTCACACCCAAAAGACACAGTTTCACAACACTTCCCCCGAAGCTCTGGCTCTTAGTCTTCCCACGGCTCTTCTGTGATGCTCCCTGAGCCTTGGCAGGAGGGAGGTAGGTGATATAGATGCCCCCTTTAGAGGTGAGCACTGCAGCCATGTATCCTCTGTACTTTCACCAGTTGTGAGTCTGTGCATTGACTGCCTGGCAGAGATTTTATGGTCAATAAATGTAAGGCCTTAAAAGGATTCTTTAACACAATTATGGCATGGTGATGCACACCTATAATCCCAGCACTCCGGAGGTAGAAGCAGGAAGACCAGAAGCTCAAAGGCATCCTTAGTTACAAGCTGGAGACAAGCCCAGCCTACCTCAGACTACTAAACACTGTCCAGTTCCAGTTCCAACCAGAGTAATAATGACACAAGGGTCTGATTGTAACTGAAATTAGATAAAGTCTTTTCAGCAAAACAATAACCACAAAAAGAAAAGCAAGTCCACTTGGTTGACTTATGTGACACCTAGCAAAGATGCCAGTCTGCCTATGCCCTGAAGTGTTATCTACTTTAGCCATAAAATAGAACCAGCAAAATGCACACAACTATGAACCATTATGCCTTTGAAATTTAGTCAATTATTTTATTTATTTATTTTTTAAAAGATTTATTTATTTATTTATTTATTATGTATAAAGTACTCTGTGTGTACTCCTATAGGCCAGAAGAGGGCATTACATCACATTATAGATGGTTGTGAGCCACCATGTGGTTGCTGGGAATAGAACTCAGGACCCCAGGAAGAGTAAGCAGTGCTCTTAACCGCTGAGCCATCTCTCCAGCCCAAGTCAATTATTTTAAACAAAACCAGAAACTTACTTTCTTTTTTCCTAGAATATTCTTCCTTGAGATCCTGTATATTTGCAGTAAGCACTTCCAATTCTTGCTTTTTGCCTTTTACTTCAGCAATCATCTTTAATAAATTATCTTTCTTTTCTTGAATGACTTTATTCTGCTTACAGAGCTCTGTAAAAAACACACAGCATTAAATACATATGCCCCACTCTCTGATATGTGATTAAGAAAAACACAAAAATCCCCAATTTCCTAAGACTAATAAAATTATTTTTGTGTTTTGTTTTGAAGACAGAGCCTATGTAAACCCAGGCTGGCCTCAAACTCACAATTCTTTGGCCCCTATGATTGATAAACGTTTTGAGGTTTGGGTTTTTTTCCCCCCTTTTTTGAGACAGGGTTTCCTCTGTGTAGCCTTGGCTGTCCTAGACTTGCTTTGTAGAAGAGGTTGACTTCGAACTCACAGCCATCCACCTGCCTCTGCTTCCCTAGTGCTGGGATTAAAGGCATGCACCACCACACATTCTAATGACTCACAAATCATAAATATTAAAAGAGATTTTGCTTCGTTATTCATCTTTAAAATAAAAAATGATTCTAAAATTGAAAAAAAAAAAAGCCAAATTAGTACATGAAATAGAAACTAAGGGGATTATGATCCCCGTAGCTCTAAATAAGTACATTAGTAAGGCACATGACAGGACAGTCCAACTCTACAAGACAGTTTTTCACAGCACTTTGAAGAAAGCTAATGCTTTGTAAGCTTTTCTGGGACGTATTAAAGACAGAAAAAAAAAATGGTGATAAGACTGACAAATCTTACAAAATTAGTATAATTCTGAAACTAAAACACAGCAGACATTACCATGTCTCTACTCACTGACAGCCATATATGCTAATTTTATTTAAAAATATGGTGACAGGATCAATAAGATGACTCAGTAGGTAAAGGAGCTTGCTGCCAAGCCTGATGACTTGAGTTCAATTTCACATGGTAGAAAAGGAACCAATTCCTGTAAATTGTCCTTTGACCTCTGACATGTACCACAGTATGTATACATGTGTAGGTGGGGAGAGAAGGAAGTATGGATGTGAGAAAAGTTGGGTTAGGGGATGAATATGACCAAAACACACATACAAAACTCTTCAAAGAAATTTTAAAAAGAACAAATCTAGGGGCCTAGAAAGATGGTTTAGGGGCTGAGAGCATCTGATGATCTTGCAGAGGACCCAGGTTCAGTTCTTAGCACCTACACGGAGGCTAAGAACTTTTTATAACTCTATTTCCAGGGAATCCAATGCCCTCTTCTGATCTACAAGGATTGTATGCATGACACAGATACATGCAGTAAATAAACTCATACACATTTAAAAAAATCCTTAAAAAATCCGCAAAACACAAATATGGT
Organism: Acomys russatus; assembly: GCF_903995435.1. Lineage (NCBI taxonomy): Eukaryota > Metazoa > Chordata > Mammalia > Rodentia > Muridae > Acomys > Acomys russatus. The sequence continues at coordinate 17,504,868 of NC_067160.1, read as the reverse complement.
TAGATACAATGTAGATAAAAATATTAGGAAATTTTATTCTGAGCGGACACTAGGAAAGCATTACATTTAGTACTTACTCTTCATACTGAGATTATGTATGGTAGCAGGGATTAAACCCAGGCCCTCACGTATGCTAACCGAACACTACCATACCATCAAACTACACCTCCTAGCACTTTAAAAATTTTTATCCGGTGACAAGAATATAACTGAGCTGCTCAAATTGGCCTTGCACTTTTGATGCTCCTGTCACAGCCTTCAAGTAGTGTAAGTATGTGCCTCTGTGGGCTCTGTTACTATTTCTTAAACTAGATGTATACAGTGGCCTGTCTTTTTACAATGACAGTTACAACGCATCGTTTTAAGGAGGCATCAAGAAGGCAGGCTCTGTAGGGAAAACACACTACTTGCCTGAAACACACAGCTGAGTTGGATTCTGGGGACACTGTGTTCTTCTAAACACTACTAAGGCGTCAGTACTTCTCAGAGTCTAGACACTACTGCAGGCGCACAGGCAGCAGGGAGTGAGTCTAAGGAGAATAAACAGTAAAGCCTCCTGACAATACGCAGGTGACACTAACAAGGACTGTCCTGTAAGAAACACACTCCCAGTGGACACACTTGATCCTAGTAAAGCACTAAGAACCAATCCATGCAGAAAGCTGAGGCTACAAGACTGAGCCAGCCTGGGCTATAAAGAAAGTGATGCCCTACCTCAGTCACCCAAACAACAAAGTAAGGCCACACACACACACACACACACACACACACCAAACAAACAAAACAAGAGAACCTATGCATCTTAAGAGTTATGAGGACTGGGTCAAAATGTGCGAGTAGCTTGGACTATGGAATTAAGGATTAGTTATTAAATATTCTACAACTCATTGGATCGAGCCCCCTGGAGTCTCCACCCACATGGCATGCATTCCATTATTACAACAAGTTGTACAGTATATTTTAGCTATGGTTTCCCTGTCTTTATCTCTACTGTACCTTATGTACTGTTTCCTTAATCTAGGGCAAGGGCAATCAAAGATTCATTGAACTTGAGTAAACTGCTATTTCTACTCAACCATTGTGTGTGTGTGTGTATGCGCGCACGCACGTGCTGCAAGGGTATTCCAGTGTAACAGTGTTTAAAACATGGTGCCTCTAAACAAAATGTCTCTATCTATAGTTGGCCCATGGCTCCAGGCTTATGGCTTATGTGTGAGAATTCAATAAAAGATGCAGACCCAGTATTGAAGTATCTGGAGAACTGTAGAAATGAGAGGGAAAGAATGGTGGCAAAAATAGAATTGTTAAACTATTAACAAGACCCCAAGGTCCTGAGAAACTCCAGGTTCCTTGGCTAGGATTTCCAATGTCAAAGCATACTTTTTTTTTTTTAAAGGCTGGCCTTTACACATAAGCATACACATATATTACTTAATTTAAAAGACATGATATGTTATAAAATGATGCCATTCAGGTAGCATTCAGAAATAATACTGAAACTATATTCCCAATTCTAGAAGGTGTAAGGACATATTCAGCTTGAAGCTGCGCGGTGACAGGAACAGCATGCCAATTCTGTATGCCTGTGTGCATTCTGCACGCCTGTGTGCATTCTGCACGCCTGTGTGCATTCTGTATGCATGTGTGCGAACGCATGAACCCTCATTCACTGGCTTACTTAACAGTCCATGATAAAGACATGCAACTTAAAAACGGATCCACAGTTTTTCACATACGATTTTGATATTCCAGAAACATCTCAACCATCCTCTCTTCTTCCTTTAATTTCAAAGACAGCTTTTCTGAAAGACAAATTTCAAGAGAAGTTTCAATCCCGTTAAGGTAACAGTAGAAAGTCAACAAGAACAGCGAAACCAGCAAGGTAGGAGTTGAGAGCAGTACCTGAGAGGGCTCTAAGGGAGTCCTTGAAGGCATCTCTGAGGCCCAGCACCTGACTCCGATTGTCGCTGAGGCTGTTTCTGAACTTATCTCCAAATTCATTTATGCTTTTATCCAAGAGTGCCAGTTCGTCTTCGACCATTGTGTCAGACGCTGCAGAACAGAACACACACACACTGTATTTTGTTATTGACATCAAATAAGCCACATATTCTAATCAAACTAATGTCCCAAGTTTGACTTTGCTACAGAATGGTTAATATGCCAGCAATTCAGCCAGCATAAAGGCAGACTTTAACTCCAGCATTTGGAAGCTGGGGGGCAGGAGAATCTGAGGTAAAGGTAATCCTCAGCCAGAAACACAGGTGACTATTTGTAAATAAATTAAAAACAACAGGGCAGGGTAGTGTACGCCTTTAGTCCCTGCAGGAGGATTTCTGTGAGTTCAAGGGATATTGCGGTAGTTGGCAAAATAATAATTCAAACCACTTGGACTTCACTGTGGCGAAAGGGCACCAATCTACACTGAGAGGAACGTTACGGAGGGAGGTGAGGGAGGGAAAAGCCTGTGATCAAAGTGCATCCTACGAAACTTCCAAACCATGCTTTAACAGGACCCAGGTGTCAGTCAGCTTGTCCTCCTAAGGACCTGCGCGAAGGCAAGGAGTCCGAGACCCTAAGAAGCTGGGGGGCCGATGGACTCGGTTTTCTGCACTAGACCCGGGCCGCTTCTCCCACTGCCGCCTAGGGACGGGGTGGGGGCTGGACCGGTGCGGGAACCCGAACCCCGCGGCTAACAGCGCAGGCCCGCGTTCTAGGCGCCGCGGTCACACGCCCGCAGGCCCACACCGGCTTCCCTCACCGAGCGCGCGAGCCCCACAGCCCTTCACAAGGCTCCCGGACCGTGGCAGCCAGAAACGTTGCCGTCTTCACCAAACCCGGATACTTCTAACAGAAACCTGCCCACTGCTCCTCAGTCCGCCTCGCCTCAGCCGCGCCGACTTTCGATTTCAAACTCGAGGCGGACGGCTACCCGCCAGTCAATTCGTCTTCTGATTGGCGGACAGCTCAGGCTCTCCGTGCAAGGATTGGTTGATATCGGCCTGCGGAATTCTCGCGGACAAGTTGAAGCAAGGCATTCTGGGATTCGTAGTTCTGAGACAGAGTCTGAAATTCTTAAACAAGATCAAGCTGACCATAAGACTGGATAAAAAAATGATGTTTATGTTTTGAGAAATAAATGTTTATAGCTTTAGTTCTCAGAAAAACTCCCTATAACGGATCAAGTTGACCACAGACTACTGTTTATGACCACCATACCCTATGGCCTTATTAATCAGCAAAATTTCCTCAACCACAAGCCCAGCTGCCCTCAACTGCCAGGCACACTTTCAAAGTTTGTTAGAACTGCTTGTTAGCAAAATAACTTGAGTCAGAGCTGACCACTCTGTTCCATCATCCACCCCTCCCCATGTGAGCTAATTGCAGTTTTCACTCTTAAATATGCAATACCATTTCCCTTAAAGGACATGATTCAGATTCCAAACTGGCCACCTGCCTGAGCTCAGAAAATAAAGCTTTCATTTTCAGCTTCTGCGTTTCTAGTGAGTTTTCTCAGCTTCTACCAAGAACCCAACAATAGATAGGTAGGAAGCACCAAGCTATTTTAAAATACATAATTTTAAAGTAACAATAAAGATTTTTAAACTAGAATTTGTTGTAAGCTAACAAGGAGTGTGGAAGCATACTTTACAGATGAAACAGACTTGCTATTTGCATCCCTCTCTGTAAAGTTTAGAAACAGAGAATTGAGAATATGCCCTCTAAAGAAAGGGACCTAGAGATGGTCAGTATTGAAAGATCAGTTTATTGTTATTTTCATCTTTGATTATAGTATGATATTGTTTCTGAAAATAACCATCTTCACCACGCTACCATTTCCTTTGATTGCCTATAAGTATCCAACCACCAACTATAAGATTAGGTTAACAGACTTTGGCCGTTTTATCCCCCAGAACTAAAGACCATGACTTAAGAAATTAGGATAAGTTATCACTGTAGTTGTCATTGTTGTCGTCATCGTCATCGTCATCGTCATCATCACTTAGCACATCACAGTGTATCTGATACTCAGTTTCTTCCTGGAGCCTAACACATTTGGTCATGTACAGGGCTGGAAAACACATATCACTTTTGCAGAGGACCTGGGTTGGATTTCTAGCACCCACATGTCTCCATGGGCACCTATGCTCACATGTACATGCTGCTCCCCCACAAACACAATTTTTACTTATGTACTTACTTAGTTATTTCATTTGTACAGATGTTTTATCTGGATATATGTCTATGTGCCAGGTGAATACCTAGTACCCTTGGCAGTCATCATGTGGGTGCTGGAAATTCAACTCAGTAGTCTGGAAGTGCAGTCAGTGGCCTTAACCACTGAACTATCTCTCCAGCCCACAAACACATTATGATAAATTCTTTTAAAGATTTTAAAAATTAGACCTATATTTTTCTGTGATGAGTCTTTAATTTTGAGTGTGTATGCAGTGACTGCTGGTCTTAGAAAACTGATAGCATTTACCTTATGTCTTTGTTAGGGCTTTATTGCTGTGAAGAGACACCATAACCATAACAACTCTTAGAATGGTGAATGGTTAATTGGGGCTGGCTTACAGTTTCAGAGGTTTAGTCCATTATCATCATTGTGGGAAGCATGGCGGCAGACATGATGCTGGAGGAGCCAAGGGTTCTACATCTTGATCCAAAGGCAGCCAAGAGGAGACTAAACTTCTACATCTGGGCAGACCTTAAGCCTAGAAGACCTCAAGGCCCACCCCATGTGACACACCTCATCCAACAAAGCCACACCCACTCCAACAAGACCACACCTCCTAATAGTGCCATTCTGTATGGGCTGAGTATTCAGTGAGTCTGTGGGGGCCATGCCTATTCAAACCACCACACCAAACATTTTATATTTTGGACGTCTTAGCTCTTCAGCTGAATGAGTGATGATGCTCATTCTAGGTTTTCCACACATAGTTAAGAGTTAAGGCAGGTTGCTAATTGAAGCCCTGTTTCTTCTTAGCTTTACGATGGTCTTAAATTTGGCCACTGAGTGATGATTCTAGATCTCTCTGGACTTTGGACTAAGAAAGATATTGCCTTTAGCAATATAAAGTTTCAAAGTGACCAACCCTAGGACGACCATTGCTTTCTTTGAAGGGATGGGAGTTAGGAAGACTGGGTCATTTCTTTATTTGCTTTTATTGTGTAGTCCTGGCTAGCTTTGATATCTCTCTCCCTCCCCACAACCCTCTCATGCCATCTCTTTATATTTTTGCTTAGTTTTGGACCTATAGCCTGGCACATTCCAGGCAAACAGTCTACCCCATATTCCCAGTCCCCCACCTCCTTTTAATTTTAAGACAGTCTTACTATGTTGCTCAGGCTCACCTCAAAACTTGTAATCCTCATGCCTCAGCCTCTTGAGTAGCCCAGGTTTCCGGTCTTGATCTCTAGCCTTCCTTTGCTTGAGATTTGTGTGTGACCATCATTACACCTAGGCACAACCACTATCTGTCCAGGCTCCTTTTCAACAGGGGAATGAGAAAGAAATTGCTATCATCTGTCAACTTTTTTATATCTGAAATACTGGGTAGAGAAAAACTGCCCCCCCCCCACATACCCTGCCATGTATCACAGAGACTAGTTTTCTGAGTCTTTGAAAGGAGAAAGTAGAGCTCTTCTGTCACCACTCACAAACACTGTCATCGTCTTTGTCACTGTATTTATATGTCATTCATTTCAACCCAAGTAGGATTTATTGTGACTGTTATGTTATGTGTTGGACTGAGCGCTGCTTTCTCTGGCATATATATGGTCTGTGACCCAGGTCGAGTTTTTGTCAGGGTAGTGAGAAGATAGATTTTTACATCTTCTAGTCTGAGGGTGTTTCATTGGAACAGTTTGAAGGAGCCTTGCTCCGTGGACTAGTCAGGGTTCTCCAGAGGAACAGAATCAACAGAATAGAATGTCAACCATGAAAGTGGACTTATTACCAGGCAGCATGCCACATGCCTAGCATTTAGGAAGCAAGGGGATCTTTATGAGTTCAAGTCCAGCCTGGTTTCCATAATGAGTTCCAGGTCAGCCAGTATTACATAGAGAGACCCTGTCTCAGCACACAAACACAGACACACACACACACACACACACACACACACACACACACACACACAATACACTTTCACTAGGCTCTTTCATATTCTGTGTTAAAAAGTAAATAAAACGAAGGATTTTCTGAGCCTTCCAGCTCAGATGTTAATTTGATGAAGTCATTAAGAATTCTCCCCTACCAAAGAAACATTGAAAGTTATAAAAAGAACAGTCATTTCAGGGCCCTAGAAATTGAATGAAAGGCTTACAGCAAACTTTATTTAGGGGAGGGTGCTTCCTAAAAAACATTATGCTTCATGAAATTAGGTAAATGCAAAGGAGTATATATCATGTTATCTTGTTTATGTGACATTATCAGAAAAGGAAGTTCACACAGAGGACAGTTGGGTGATTGTGGGGGGACCAACAGGGGCAGCTGTTGACTGTCAAAGGACACACAGTAGCCTTCCCGGTGACAGAAATGTTCTAAAACTAGAATATGGGTGCTTTCCTATACTTTTACTAAAAACCACTGAATTGTGTGCGTAAAACAACTACTCTCATAAGTTACTCAATAAAGTTGCAAAACTTAAAAATAAAATAAAATAAGGATGAACTCTATCGGAGGGTTGGGGATGGGGGGAGGGGACAGAGGATGGCACCTTTCTCAATACTCAGAAAGATGTTCAGTGCCAAAGGAAAAATACTCCATTTTTGGAAATTGTGGAAAAACACATATAACATATTATTTACAACCTTAACTCTTTTTAAGCATTAAGCTATTGTGCCACCGCTAATGTAACTCATACCTTACAACTGTTTTCACCTGCAAAACTCACACTCTGTGTCCACCGAACAGGACATCCCATTCCCCCTCCCCTGGGCAATGGCAGTCACTCTTCTACTTTCTCTCTCTAAATTGGCCGATAAAAATAAGTAAATAAATAAATAAATAAATTGGTCAATAGTCAGCCACGATGGTTTGTACCCATTCCCAGTACTAGGGAGACTGAGGCAGGAGGATTGCTGTGAGTTTGAGGCCAGAAAGCAATTCTGTGTTCTAGAAAAGGAGGATGAGAAGAATTGCCTTGACTAACAGTGTAACTCAGAGGTCGAGTGCCTGGCATGTGTGAGGTCATGGCTTCAGTCACCAGTACTACTACAACAACAACAACAAAACAACAACAACAACAACAACAACAACAACAACAAAGACCTGGTCATTCTGGGTTAAAGTTTTTAATTGTCTCATCAACGTGGAACATGGTGATTTGAAGCTAGGCATGGTGGTTCTTGTCTTTAGCCCCTCTATTTAGGTAGGGGAAAGATGGCAGTCCTGAGTTTCAGGCCCGCATGGGCTACATAGAGAGTTCCAAGCGAGTCTGAGTTATAATGTGAGACTGAGTCTTGAAATAAAGGAAAGGAGGGAAGGACGGAGGGGAAAGAAGGAGCCTGGTGTTTATTTCTACAGCTTTTAATTGCAATGTACTAATTAACTAATGCAAATATTTTACCTTGATAGTATCCTCTCTATTGCATGCTGAAATGACTTTTCCCTGTCCATTTGTATTTATGATTATTTTACATATGAAGGCCTAGTCACATGATGCCTCTTCCACAAAAGTTCCTAATCTTCATCTCACAGAGGGAAAGTTACGGCTGCCCTTGTCCAGTTCCATTTCCTCTCTCTGTTCAAGCTTGTTATTTATACAAGTATATCACATCCTCTACCAGCCTGAGATTCCTATCTACCTGTGTCCTAGCCAGCACAGGTCGAAATCAAAGCCGTCTATCAGTGCTTCCCAAAACTAAGGTTCATGACCCAATAATTACCACCATTGTCTGGGAGTCCATGTAAGCTCGCAGGCCCTGCTGGATTCCTACTGTATCTAAGACTCTGGAAACAAGTACCTGAGAACTTCATTTTAACATGCCCTCCCGGTGAGCAGGATGCAAACTAAGCACAGAGGAAGCGCTCCCTTTGTCATCTGTGACATGGATTCAGCTGTGTAACACCTTAACTCCACCGAGAAGAAAATGAGTAACACTATTCCATGAGCAACTTTGTTGGTGACGGTGATGTAAGCATCAGCTTATGGATATATAATCATGACCATTTATTGAGAAGAGCTCTTAATGTGACTAATGGAAGAGGTATCTGAAGGCTGTGGCAAGATAATTTGTTATAGTGTCACGGTGGAATGTCAGTATTCCTGGGATGCTAGCCAGAATGGAGGTAATTATTTTCTAAAAGGCATTAGAGCCTTAACTCTAGAGTCTGAAGTAAATTCAAGTGACACTGGAGAGTTCTCAAACATGATTTATTTGAGAAAAGGCAGATAAGTTTGCTAGAAAGGATAATGGCCACGAAGACATTAAAGGTCAACTTTTGAAATTTGTATTTATTCACTTTACATCCTGATCATATCCACCTCCCTCCTCTCCTGCTAGTCTCAACATCCCTTCCTCTTCCCTCATCCCCCCTTCCCTACTCCTCAAAACGGGGGAGCCCTCCCCTGCAACTCACCCCAGCATATCAAGCAAGTGTCATCAGAACTGAGCACACCCTCTTCCGCTGAGCCCAGGCAAGGCAGCCCTACCAGGGGGTCAAGATCAAAAAGCAGACAACAGAGTCCTCATCAGAGACAGCCCCTGCTCCCCTTAACTAGGGGACCTACATGAAAACCAAGGGGCCCATCAGCTACTATGTATGTGTAGGGTGCCATGCATGGTTCTTGGTTGACACTTCAGTCTCTGTAAGCCTCCCTGGGCCAGGTTATTTGAATCTGTTGGACTTCTTGTGGAATTCTTGTCCCCTCTGGGTCCTTTTATCCTCCTCCCATTCCCCTTCCAGAAGGCTCCTTGAACTCTGCTTAAAGTTTGGCTTTGAGTCTCAGCATCTGTTTCAGTCAGTTGCTGGGTGGAGCCTCTCAGAGGACAGCTATGTTAGGCTCCCATTCTGCAAGCATAGCAGGGTAAAATCAATCTGGTGTTTTCTCGTAAAATTGGGAATAGCTCTACTTCAAGACCCAGCAATATCACTCCTGAGCATAAACCCAAAAGATGCTCCACTACACAACAAGGACATTTGCTCAACTATGTTCATAGCAGCTTTATTCATAAAAGCCAGAACCTGGAAAAAAACCAGATGTCCCTCAACTGAAGAATGGATGAAGAAACTGTGGTACATTTACCCAGTGGAATACTACTCAGCGATTAAAAACAAGGAAATCATGCAATTTGCAGGCAAATGGATGAACTAGGAAAGATCATCGTGAGTAAAGAGAGGGGACAGGTGAGGATAGGGAGTCGGGAGAGAAATAAGGATGGGGATCAGATGTGAGGAAAGCAGAGGCTGAAGCCCAGAGGGTTTAGAGAGAGGAGAGAAACCAAGGGCAATGCCATCTCTGAGACAAACTGGAGACCTATAACAGGGTAAGCTCCTGGGAGGATATAGGGGTGACTCTAGCTAAGACTCCTAATAATGAGGGTCATGGAGACTAAAGACATTACCTCCCAGCCAGCCAGAACTTCTAGTGGAGGGAAGGGAACAACAACCCACCCACAAAAACTTTCACTCAAAATTTACCCTGCCTACAAGATATGCAGGAATAAAGATAGAGCAGAGATTGAGGGAATGTCCAACCCAATGACTGGCCCAACCTAAAGGTCTTTTTTGTTTGTTTGTTTGCTGCCAATGTATGAGCAGTACTAACCAAAGTTAAACCTGTCTAAATGGTGCTGAATTGCAGCAGGAACTATAACTCAGAGACAAATAGTTCATTTTATGACAATACACCTTGTGGTTTTTAAATATTTGCTGTAGCAAAATGTACTGAAAAAATTCTGCCCCTGTTGCATTCTAAAACAACCGAGGCTTACTTAAAAGCCAGGGAAAGTTTAAATAAACCAGAACGAGAATATTTTGGAGAGAGTTGAAAGTATTTAATTACAAGAACTAATGTCTAAACAGGGCAACAGTTACAGAGTTTTGAGACTGGTTACATTAGGGAAAGAAAACACACCCACACAGTCATTAAGAGTAACGAAATCCATCCATTTGCCTGCAAATTTCAAGATTTCCTTGTCTTTAATAGCTGATTAGTATTCCATAGTGTAAATGTACCACATTTTCTTCCTTCTTCAACTGAGGGACATCCAGGCTGTTTACAGATTCTGGCTATTACAAATAAAGCTGCTTTGAACATAGTTGAGTAAATGTCCTTGTTGTGTGGTGGAGCATCTTTCATGTGAATGGAATAGCTGAGTCTTGAGGTAGGGCTATTCCCAATTTTCTGAGAAAGCACCAGATAGATTTCCAAAGTGGTTATACAAGTTTGCAGTCCCATCACCAATGGAGGAGTGTTACTCTTTCTCCACATCCTGGCCAACATGTGCTGTGACTTGAATTTTTGATCTTAGCCATTCTGATGGGTGTAAGATGGAATCTCTGAGTTGTTTTGATTTTTATTTCTCTGACGACTAAGGATGTGGAGCATTTCTCAGCCATTCGATATCCCTCTGTTGAGAATTCTCTTTTTGCTCTGAACCCCATTTCCTAATTGGGTTATTTGGTTTGGTGGTGTTTAATTTCTTGAGTTCTTTATATATTTTGGATATTAGCTCTTTGTCAGATATAGAGTTGCCTGAGTGAGTTAACCCAGATCCAGAAAGACACACATGGTATACACTCACTTATAATTGCATATTAGCCCAACATGGATGTCCTCTGAGAGTCTTCACTCAGCGTGGGATCAGGACAGATGCTGGGGCTCACATTTGGACTCCAGGTGAGAGTGATAGGAAGAATGGGGAGATAGAAGGACCCAGAGTGTCCAGGAACGCCACAAGGAGACCATCAAGGCTGGCAGATCTAGGGAACCTGCACAAACTGTTGCACTAACCAAGGACAATGCACGCAGTAAACCTAGACCCCCCCCCCATTCAGATCTAGCCACTAGATGTCTCATTCTCCATGGTGTGGGAAGAGCAGGGACTGCCTCTGACATGAACTCTGGTGCCCCCTATTTGACCACTTCCCCTTGGTGGGGAGGCCTGGTGGCACTCAGAGGAAGGAGAAGCAGGTTATCAGGATGAGACATGATAGGCTGTGATCATATGGTGGCGGAGGAGGTCTCCTTCTCTCACAAACCTAGGGTAGGGAAATAGGGTGAGAGGGGGGGAAGGGGGAACAGGAAGATATAAGTAAGGTGATAACAATTGGGATGTAATCTGAATAAATTATTTTTAAAAAATGTTTTTAAAGAGTAAGGAAATCATTAACACAAGCCAGTCATGCTGGGGAGAATGGAGTACTGAAGTTGTCTCCAAGGCAACAGGGGAAGGAGGGATGTAGTGAGAATTCTGGAATTTTGGTTTCTTTCAAAATGTGCTTTGGTTTTAATCCTAGGTGTGGGGCTGTGGGACTGCTTCACACTGTCCTCAGAAGCTGACCATGATTTGCCTCGTGCTCTAGCAGAAGCATGGCCTTGCCAACTGCAGATAATGTCTGCGATTGTGTGATGTTTGGAATTCTGGGAACTTTTCAAAGGGTATATAAATGTGAGTCACCTAAGAAGTGGAGATGGTGGCTGTTGGTCATTTGGGGAGGTTTGTCGCAGTTTGCTAGTAGTCATGCTCAAATAAGAAAGAAATTAGATTCGGAGATGTCTATCTCCCTCTCTCCCCTCTATCCTTCTTTTTCTTCTATCTAGTGATAGGGGATGAAACCAAGGGGATAAAGGGTGGGAAAAAGAAGAATTCACAAAATAGCAAAGGCCAGCCACAGAGGGATCCTGGGAAGAGGCGCATGAGAGTATAGGGCATGCTAGTGAGCTTCCTGCTGTACTTTATATGCTTGGGCCAGGGCTTCCACTGATAATCTGCCAAAAGCTGTGGACTTCTTTGAAAAACTGTGCATAAGGACAGACATTTTGCATGTGATTTGGGGAAGTTCGGTGATCTCTAAGTAAATTACAGATGAAGGGCTGTCTGGTGACTGAAAAGATTTGGCCAAGATTGGTCCCACATACGAAGAAATCACATACCAAGAAAGATCTTTCTTTCCGCACAAAAATGCTTTTCCGGTATAGCAGGATTCTAGTTGTTGGAAGCATTGAGGTATCAAACAGAGAAGTATCCTGCAGCAAGAAGAGAGTGGAAAGACCCTGAAGGGAACGGTGCTTGGCTGTGTGCTTTGAGTACCCTTTGCCTTTTGTAGGAGAGTTTTGTGTTGGTACGTATGTGCGTGGGTGTGCATGCCACAGTGAGGGGAGTCCCCTCTCTCCTTCTGCCCTGTGTGTTCCTGAACTTGAATTTAGGTTGCCAGGCTTGGCAGCAAGTGTTCACAGCTGTTGAGCTATCTCAAGGCCTTGGCTTGATTTTTTTTTTTTAATTCAGTATTGGACAAATCATGTTTGTTGTGGCTATCTTAAAGATGTCTTTGCACTCTGGACAGAAAGTGTGAAGATAAGGACTGATTTGAAGACCCAGATAATGCCAGATGTGAGAGGGTACACCTGTAACCCTAGAATTGGAGATTGAAGGTCAACCTAGATCACATAATGGCTCTGTCTCAAATGACAACAATAGCGATAAACTTAGGTAATTAAATCTCACAATCAGTGTGAAAAAGGGGTGAGACAGAGGGGAGAGTAACCTGGGGAGAAAGAGTAATTGAGAAACACAAAGACAGGAAAGGAAATGAGGAACAAGAATAGGATGGGGACAGGCACAGAGGGAACACCATGTAAAGACACATGGAGACGGTGGCAGTCATCCTCAGGGCAAGGAGGGCCCACAGATGTCATATTGACATCTTCATCATAGACTTCTATATTCCATAATTAAGAGAAAATAAATGTATCCTATATTAGCCACCTAGTCTGATGCTCTGATGCGAGCCTTAGCAAAGGAATATGGTGCCCTAGAAAGAATGTCTGAGAATGATGAGGATCTGGTCAGATAAGGAAGTGCTGAGAAAGTGAGCTGAGCTAAAACACGAAAACTTAGCAAGCTATGATGGAATAAGAAGACTTAGCAGATTGTATTAAAGGGAAAAGGACATTGAGATACTTTTGCTTCGGTTAATTATCTTATAATCTACAGAACTGGAGCCCTCAGAGACAATCTGTTGAAATTAACTACCTAAGATGAAAGGCCCATGTGCATTCAACTTCATCACAGTCCATAGACTCCAAAATGTTGAATGAGCACGGAGTTTAATTTTTAATTGTAAGACAAAATGCATTTGATATAATTTACACCCTGATTTAAGGACAAAAGACATTTCTGAAGAAAATGAATATCATGAATTATGTAGCTCAAACACTTCTTAGAAAAAGAATAAAGGGAAGTTATGTCCTTCCTCATGGCTCATTAAAGAAATTATGGAAATTAAAGAATATGAATATGCAAAACAAAAAAGCCTGGAATCATAGACTTTCATTGGTCAAGGGAAATGCCGCATATGGATTGTTTGAGCTCAGTCTTTCTAAGCCTGGATTCTACATTGGAATCACTTGGAGTATTCTTATATGAGCAATGCCCAGATCCCACCACCAAGAATTCAGTAGGTCAAAGATAAGACAAGGTCATTGCACAAGATAGTTTTAGGTGTCTAACTGCCAGTTAAGAACAAATCTACTAAATCCATGTATATTAGAAACAGGCCAATTTATCCTCTTATCAAAAGAAGTATGCTCTCTGTAAAGTGCGCCCAAATATTTTAATGACCAATCAATCAATTTTTCCCCCAGGAAGCAACAGAGGACAGCGAAGCACCCATAGGAACTGCATGCCTAGAACACTAATGCTGTAGAATAGTGGTTCCCAACCTGTGGGGCATGACCCCCTGGGGGTTGTATATCAGCTATTTACATTATAGTTCATAACAACAGGAAAATTACAGATATGGGGTAGCAGTGAAGTCATTTTACGATGGGGGGAGGTGGAGGAAACGCTACAACATAAGGAACTCTATGAAAGGGTCGCGACATTGGCAAGGTTGAGACCCGCTGCTATAGGATGACGGGACAACTCCAGAAGAGCTTCATGGTGGTGGCTATAGCCAATGAAGACAGTAACTAGTACCAAAGACAGCTGTCCAAATGGCGGATGACAAGAGCATTACCAGCTGCATCTTTGGCATCTGGAGGGCTTTGACGCCTCATCAGCCCTCGTAGCCCAAGCAGCATCTCTTAGGTCTCCATGATGCACCCTCTCCATCCCAAGCAACGTGTTTGTTTGGGTGCTGCCCAATTACTTCTAATGAACAGTTTCAACAAATCAAATGGTTGAAAATTCCTGACCGGTGGGAAGCCCTTTGTAGTTGATTTCTATTTTTGTCACAAGTGCAGTTTCCAAACCTCTTCACTGTATTCTCCAGTCAGTTAAAAACAATACAGAGCCCTGGAGATGGCTTTTTCCATGGCAGTAAAGATGCTTGCCCCACAAGCCTGTTGACCTGGGCTCACTCCCTGGAGCCACACCCCCATGCAAAGTGAGAACTGACTCCTGAAAGTTGTCCTCTGACCTCTGCCACTACACTGTGTTATGTTGTGCACCCAGTGACACACAGGCATGCACACATCATCATAATAAAAATGACAACAGCAACAGTAGTTTAGTCCTAACACATTTCTATTACCCAAGTAAGTCAAAGAAGTCTGCTTTTATTCCCTCACAGTAACCAACACATTTGCACCCTGAGTTCATGTGCTCCCTGTATCCTCTTCTGTTCCATGTATATACTGAAATTCTTTAATAGTGAGGATTTATCCAGTCATGTGTTTTTAAAACCTATGATCAGAAGTTAATCTGTCGAGTCAAATAAAATTTTCAAATAAAAAAATTCACTCTATCATTCTCCTGAAAGACCAAGTAGAGCAGTCCAAAAGCCACAGACTATCTGAAATTAAAATGCACAGCTTTGAGGCTGATTTGACTTGGAATAATTATCCGTGTAGTCTGCTAGCCAAGCACAGTGATTGTTAATGTCTCCCCTTGGGGGAAATGAGCTGTGTGAAAATTTTCGAGCAAACGTGATCCAACTGTTCATTCAGAGGGAGGATGCAGAAGAAACCTTCTTCTCCTTCCTTACCAGGAAACTGGGACAGAGGGGAAGGCATCCTATTGGGACTCTAAATGAGAGATGCATGGGAGAACAGCAAAATAAAAGGATCCAGAGGGTCCTAGAAATCTACAAGTAGAACAATATGATAGGCAGATTTGGGCCCAGGGGTCCCGCTCAAACTAAGGCACCAGCCAAGGACAATACAGGAGGTAAACTTTAAACCCCTTCCCAGATCTAGCCAATGGTCAGAATATTCTCCACAGTTGAGTGGAGAGTGTGATACGACTTTCTCACATACTCTGGTGCCTCACATTTGACCATGTCCCCTGGACGGGGAGACCTGGTGGCACTCAGAGGAAGGACAGCAAGTAGCCAAGAAGAGACTTGATACCCTATGAGAATATATAGGGGGACGTAATCCCCCTCAGGAACAGTCATAGGGGAGGGGAATAATGGGAAAATGGGGGGGGGAGGAATGGGAGGATACAAGGGATGGGATAAACATTGAGATGTAACAAGAATAAATTAATAAAAAAAAATAATAAAAAAAAAAAAAAGAAAAAAAAAAGTATTCATACCTCTATCACAGCATTCACAATACCACAGTTAATTCTTTAAATATCTGGCTGCTCAGACTGTATGTCCTACTAGCCAAGGATTTAATGTATTCCATAATGGTATAGCCAAATACGTGATAAGTAGGGGATGAATCAATGGATAACCTGGGAGGTGGTTGAAATAGGCTTTTGCTCTATCCTAGAACTTCCTAGCATCTATATCGTGAAATGTTTGTCACAGCATATGGGCTGGGAGAGAGAGTTCCTACAGTGAATTCTATGTTTAACCAAAAAAGTGACTGGTGCTTTGCTTTCCGATATAGTCTAGTATTTAACCTGAGTGACTTACTGCTAGAAGAAAAGGTATGTCCCACATCTAAGTGAAATGGTTAAAATAAAACAGTATTGGACCGGCCTCCATTCTGGTAGTAAGAGAGGCCTGATGGCACGTTATTTTTTGTCAAGATTCACATCCCCCTTTAGTGTCTTTGTGGATTGGATTCTCCATTGTTTGGCGAAGATTCTCACGGCAGTGGCCACAGTATGCATAGTCTGCTTTCTGCATACACACAGCAGTTGCTTGTAAGTCAATCAATAAACCACAGGCAGAGTAATGATAGCCCGTCGGCTTCAGGAAAATAAATTGATTCAGGATCCAGAATAAGTACCTTAATTTTCTTGTCAATGGAAAACAATATATGAAGAATGAATAAGATTGTGTTAGATTTGGGTGTAACTGCCAGTGCTCTTATTTATGCTTGAATGTATTGATTTGCAGAATTCAATCAGCTTGAAAATCTGGAGAAGAGCGTGTGTGTGTGTGTGTGTGTGTGTGTGTGTGTGTGTGTGTGTGTGTGTGTAATATACAAATCATTTTCATTAAAGAAAGTTTGGTAGAATTACATAAAGCTATGGCTGATTATACACATTCTAAGTTTGCAATAATCAGAACTTCTCATGGGCCTGTTATATCAGAATGGAATTGTCAGGAGAAGTCCCATTCTCTATATTTGACCTGGTAATTTAAACTCTAACCATTATTATCTATATTACAAATGGTCAAGAGTGGGCTATTCCAGGGAGCAAGAGGAAAAAACAGCTATTTCTAATGGGTTCTTCTTCTTCTTCTTCTTCTTCTTCTTCTTCTTCTTCTTCTTCTTCTTCTTTTCTTCTTCTTCTTCTTTCTTCTTCTTCTTCTTTGTCCTTCTTCTTCTCCTTGAGATGGTGAATTTGAGTCTCAGTTTTCCTCATTTTTATCTACTTCTATGCAGTACATATAACCTATGTCCAATAAGGTGGCTTCTTCTTCCTCCTCTTCCTCCTTCTCTTCTTCTTTTTGTAATTTTCATGGCAAATATGCCATGCTAGTGTCTCATTCCTGATCCTGATAATTAACCACATTTTTGAACAAATGGTGCCCGTTACAGGAAGTCCATCTGGCCATGCAATGGCCTCATCATGTGCCTGATATGTCATGGTGACAGCTGCCCTAAGCTGCACTGTCAGCTGGATGGATAAGTCTTCTATCACTCTGCACAGGTCAGCTTGTTCCAACTTCTGTAGCACTGGCACAACAGCATTGAATATATGAGGTCATTTCTAAACATTAATTTTAATACATTTTCAGTTGTTTAATGAAATGTGCTTAGTCTATTCTTTCACAGCCCAAGTAGCAGAATGAGTAGAAAATGAATATTCTGCTTTAGGAAAACGCCCTAATTAGCTCACAGCTATTACCACTTTTATAATTGAGTTGGAAATGTTTATCTGATTAATGACTTGCTAAATACGCCTTTGGGATTCTGAGATTCAATTATTATTTTTGTACCTCATAAACAAGTCATCTAAAATTGCATAAGGAAACGTTTTTGCATGCACATTTTCATGCCTTAAGATTAACTTAAAATTTTAAGGATCATCGTTGCTTTTGAATGCATCAATTTATTTAGTAAAATTATGCTTCCCACTTTGAACACCCAATGCTTTTAAGATCAGTAAGATATATTCTAGCTGTTAAAGTCGATGCAGTCTTTTTAATTAAAACATTCTAGAGGCAAAATTAAATTTGAATGTTAAACTTACTGCTAACAGATTTCTTAATGTGTAGCAGCATATAGAACTTTATGATAACTCTCTATTTGTAGAAATTGGGTTTTTTCTTCTGTTCTTTTTTTGAAATTCTTTATAATTAATGCAATCTCAAATACCACTTTAGTCATAAATTGTACAGTTTTGATTAGAAGCAGAAACATGCAAAAATCTCATAAAATATTAAAATATGAGTAACTTTAAAGAGAAAAATAAAGCTGCATTGAGTGCCAGGAATCCTCAAATATTATGTTGTTGACAAGCTGATCAAAATTTAGCTATAGAAACAAAATGTGTCAATGTTTTTTTTAATATGGTATATAACCATACTCATATATAAAATTTCTTTTAAAATAATAAATTGAAAATACATTCTACTTCTTAAGAGTACTGAATAATCTAAGAAATATGTCCATGTGGGTCATTTTCCTGTCCAACTAACAATCCTATTTTTATTTTAATTTTTTTTCTTTTTGATATTTGTAATGTCAGTATTTTCTTCATTTATAAAAATTTAGTGAGTGGGGGGCTGAAGAGATGACTCAGTGGTTAAAAACATTTATTTTATCTTGCAATGGACTGAGGGTCCTGAGACCCTCTCCAGAGTCTACATCATGGCTCACAACCATCCATTGCAGCAGTTCTGGGGATCTGATGCACTCTTCAGGCCTCTAAGAACACTAGGTACACACAGACAGACAGATAGACAGACAGACAGACAGACAGACAGACAGACACACACACACACACACACACACACACACACACACCATGCTTATACACACATGCAGGCAAAAACACTCATACACATAAATAAATTAAAAGAGAATGCAGTGAGCATCTACACTTTACCTTGGCATTCTCAAATCCTTCTTAGTTCTTCCATTTGGATGAACACCTGCCTACCTCTTTTTTGACGGACTCATTTCTTTTTAATCTTTGGTCTTGCTATAATTAAATTTCGGTCTGAGTCAACAATAAACCACTGGAGGATTCCTGGCACTGGATACAGCTGTTTTTAAAAAGATTGTTTGGATTTTCTATTTTACAAAGTCTTTTTTTTTTTTTTGATACATTTCTGCATCTAATTGAATGTATCTAGTATATTTTCTTATTCCTTATTTTTCATATCTCATAAAATGATCAGAACCACCTAGAGTGTGTGAGACTACACACCATTGGGTCATGGCTCAGTGGCATGCTCATGAGCTTCTTGCCTAAATGGAGACTGCCTCTCCAGTGTTCCCTTCCAACAAAGAGGGCAAAGAAGAAGCACCAAGGATAGGGTACAAAAATCTATATGGTTTATTCTTGTTTGTTATGGATGCTACTAAATTCCCTCATACTTGCATGTTCCTTGTTCCTTTCTTCTTATTCCAAAGTTAAGAGAATGTCTTTTTCTTTAAGAATAATATTTATAACAATTCTTTGCAAATTTCATGCAATGTATCTTAATACTAATCTTTCCACCAGCGTCTCCTAGATCCACCCCTACTTCTTCTTCTTCTTCTTCTTCTTCTTCTTCTTCTTCTTCTTCTTCTTCTTCTTCTTTTCTCTCTCTCTCTCTCTCTCTCTCTCTCTCTCTCTCTCTCTCTCTCTCTCATGTATATGTGTCTTTTTCTTTTCTTATATTTAACAAGAGAAAATTGTGTGGAGCCTGAATTACCACACATTGTTGATCAACCAGGTGTCACACTCTTTAAAAAACAAGCACACAACAAAAGACACCTAACTCTTTCACCATCAAATGTCATTAGCTCCTCTGTTGGAGCAGGACTTCATGTTACCCGCTTCCCCCTTAGGCTGGGACTTTGACTAACTTCCTTTCAAACTTTATTAAAATCTTAGGAGCTAGCACTGCAGAATGTGAAATCCCATGTGACAGCTTTTGAATCCTATGAAAGACATGAAAAGCATGTTGACGATGAAAGACTCTAGAACTGTTTTATGTCATACCTGGAAGATCCTATAAGGAGGGCCATCAGGCATCAGGAGCCACCCGCCTAGTTTTAAAGGTGTCTTGATTTCTTTGCTATTCACACTTGTATCCATTCTCCAATCACAGGCTGACCTGGTCCTTTCTTTGGAGGGCTTTCTGGTTGGGTCAAATCAGCATCTGCTTCTCCAGAATATTCATAGCAACACCTTCCCCTCATCAGGTCATTCTTGGAGTGACTGGTGGTAAATACGGTCTCTTGTGTTTAGTCGTGCTATTTCACCTTTGCTTTGTCTGCCACGTGGTGGTGTCATTAGTTTTCTGGTTTCAGAGGTAGATCTATTCAAGTCACTAACAAAAATGCTACCAAGGGAGCAGAGGCACTTCTCTCATGAGCCTCTGTGCATATGCTGACACAGTCTCTCTTGGTGATGTGAAAGGAAAACTGCATGGTGAGAGAAAGGCTTTCCTGAGGTGTAAGTGACGTGACGTTGATCTTCTAAACCATCATGTCAGACACCGTATTTCCATCTTCTATTGCAGGCACTTCATAAAGACCCTGCAACCCACAACCAAGAAAGTCTGTCTGAGTTGTCTAAGTTCTTATTGCATGGCTTAACTTCACCTAGTGGCTGCTTTGTATTGTTTAGTGTGCTGCCTGCAAAATGACTTGTCACTCAGTGCTGATTGAAATAACGGAATGAGTTAATGGCAAGACTGAAGTTATATATAAATAAATACAGGTTTATTGGGAGTGGCTCTCAGCAGCCATGTTGGGGGGGGTGGGGAGAAAGTGCATACAGAGAGAAGAGAGAGAGAAGGAGGAGAAGAGGAGAGATACAGAAAGAAGAAAGCAGAGGAGAGAGGAAAACCAGAATGTCTGGATTATATAATGAAGAGTCTCTGGGATGGGGGAAGTCCCGCCCCTGGGCTAGGGTAGAGGGCGGGGTATGCCAGCCACACCCTGCAGCAGGTTGGGACCCAAGATGCCTGTAACCAAACAAGTGCTACTGATTTTTGACTGATCCATCTTGGCCAATGCAGGTAGTTGAAAGACTGTGGGGCTAATCTGGTTTCAGGTTATGTCTGAAAACACTTTAGGAAATTGTTAGAACCCAGGTGGGTATCTAAAGGCTTCCCAAGTGCAGAGGAGAAGGGCTCAGGATGACACACTCAGTTTAGTATCTCTTTCCAATTCCTAGGGATGTTGGTAGCAGAGGCCTTTGAACACACACCAGGAATCCACATGACCAGCTTGAGTGTGTACCTAAAAAGACTAACGGCTTCCTCTTCCTATTTGCATTTGGCTTTCATCTGCTCCTCAGACTGCTTAGTATTGACCTGCTGTGGTCTGTGCCCATAGCTAAAAAGTGGTGTGCCAACCCAGACTGGATCCACATT
Source organism: Acomys russatus (assembly GCF_903995435.1). Classification (NCBI taxonomy): domain Eukaryota; kingdom Metazoa; phylum Chordata; class Mammalia; order Rodentia; family Muridae; genus Acomys; species Acomys russatus. Next base: position 17,483,750 of record NC_067160.1, on the reverse strand, counting down.
GACAGCACACCTTTTGCTGGACTTATGAGAAACCTTGGGGTCCTCTTTGGCTTGGGTTTTGCCATCAACTCAGAAATGTTTCTTCTGAGCTGCCAGGGAGAACATGGTTACAAGCTGAGCTTCCGATTGCTCTGTGCTCTGACCTCACTGACCACGATGCAACTTTATCACTTCATCAAGATCCCGACTCACAAGGAACATTTATTTTTATCTGCTGTCCTTCTGTAAAAGTGCATCCATTCCACTGACCATGGTGGCTCTAATTCCCTATTGTGTACATGTGTTAATGAGACCCAGTGAGAAGAAGATTAAATAGAGCGGTACCTACAGTGCCCTATGGTCCAAGGATTACCTACTTCCTGCATTCCTCAATAGAACCGTAGAGCAGAGGTCATCACATAGTAGCCACAGGTCCCGCTCCATCCACAGACATAAATTTAATCTGCTTTCCAGGTGGCATTTAAAAATAACAGTATATGACCAGAAACAGTCACATCCATTTTCTTGATAAGCCTTACAATATAGCAACATAGAGTTGATGTAACCCGTTTAAAGACAGTTGACAGGGCCTGAATGCTGACTGTCCCCCGTAAGCAGAAAGATTTTCCTTTTTATCATAGTCTTTAGCACTCAACAGATCACCCAGGGTCTGATGCCTCTATCATTTTAAGGCCTGGTTGCTTCTGGCCCCTGTGGGCCTTTTAGAAGTGTCCCCAGTTAAAACCTATCTTCCCCGGGGCAGTACCATGGTTTACTTTGAGGAGTCAAGTCTTTCAAAATCCTCATGTATCAGATAAGGAAATAGAGGTTCGGTAGGAGCAAGTAACTTGCCTGTAATGAAGCTGTTTTGGAACCAGAATTAGAACCCCAGACTTCTGATACATACGTCTGTGGTGATGTTTTATTTCTTTATTTCTAAAGAGTTTTTAAAAAAGAATCAGTAAGAGCAAATGCATGTATTTAGACTCTATGGTAGCCATGTAGGACACCTGTCTTTTTCAGAAATGGCATTGAAATGCCACATTGACTTATGCCCAGAGCACAGGGTTTTTTTCAGGCCAGTAATGCCTGTGTATGTGACACAGAAGTATATCCAGGGCACACAAGCAGAGCACGCTCCTGTCTGGACCTGGACCTCTCAGCTGATGGTTTCTGCTTCACAGTCATGCTTGGCAGCGTTTCAACAAACTCTGCTGGAATCAACCCACCAGATTACTATTTACCAGAAAAGCCTCGTCTCATCACTGGGGGCATCCCCAGGTTTTATTTTGAGAAGTCAAGTCTTTCAAAATCAGGAAAGTTAAAATATTCTACCTCAGAAAAACTATTAAATACATGTGCATTGGTTTGTTGGACTAATCTCTCTTCTTTACCTTTAAAAAATTATTGTTTGGGGGATATTACTACTACACTGACAACTTCTTGGTAAGGTTCTTTTCCTTCCTCGTTTGAAATTCTAGACTTTCAGCTGATAACTATGACTTCCTGATCAAGCTCAAAGATTGCTTTCCAAGTGTATTTATAGAAAATGTACTGTTGCTTTCTATAAGACACTTTAACTACTGTTCTTTTTTTAAAAGGCACTTGATTCTTAAGCAAAAGCAAAACAGAAAAACCTGAGGGTTTTTTACGTCAGAATAAATCCATCCCCTATTGATTGGGGGATGAGAGTGAAAGAAGTAGCAGAGCATGGTTCTTGGTTATGTCTTCAGCGCTTCTTGCCACGGTCCTAAACCGTAGCTCTCAGCACATGGCATTTTGTCTGCCCAGTCACATCTTCTGCAAACGTAAGAGGTCTGCTTCCCTCTGAGCCTTTTTCAACGGTTCCCGTTTCCTGTAGAGTCAATAATGCTCACCTTGAATCCTTCTGAGCCTACGCTCACCTGGCCCTGAGGGGACTGGAGGGGCCATCAATAACCCAGAGTTTCTGCTGTTGGCCCAGCCCTACCCTACCACGCGTTCCCTGTAGGTTCCGGTAGAGGAGCTTCCTTCAGCGACTCTACACGGCTGTCTGTAAGATGACGTGTGATCCTCGGAAGGGAAACGGAATGAGGCATGGCTTATTTTCAATAATTAATCTCCAATGTCTCTACCCCGTCTACCATGAAGCCTCAGAAGGTCCCTCGTGAGGAGATTTTTCTTTCTATCTAGTTGAAGTCTCCTGGAGGAATCCATATGGAGGCAATTTGCTTTTGTGATTGAAATAGCTTAGGCAGCAAGAGAAACATCTCTGTACCGCCTTGGAGAAAAACGCCTGATTTTAATCAGGATGGGGAGGACTTCGGCTTTCGATTTATTCACAAGAAATAAGCAGAATTGAGCTTGTTTGACTTACGCTATCTATCTAGTCAAAGCGTCTATGCATCTGCGTATTCAAGAGAAAAATGCCGATATCGTGCAGTGCCAGGATGACACAGTCTAGACAGGTGGATCGGGAAGCTGTCCCAATCAACCACACATTTGAGAAGAAATGCAATGGAGTTTATTATTGCTCAAACTAGCCACCAAGAAGAACACGGAGTCACTTTCTTTTGGCAGCCCATTGATCGGCCTTCCCTTACATGGTAAAGTAGGTGCCATCTCTGTGTGCTTGTCCCTACAACAATTAACTTAAAAATGTCATAAGATGTCCTTGAAATCCAAGAGTATAGCTCTAAATGTTACAGATCCACATACGAAAGAATTCTTGGTTAAAAAAATCGTTTGAAAAAATTTAATTCATTTAAAACATTCAAACTACTTTCCCCCAGTAGTTTTTTAAACCAACTTTTTAGAGTGATAAAGGTATTTGCTGCTGTATTGACTATTAAACTCTAAAAATGCAGCTAATACAACTAAGGAAGGGTATTATAAATGTTAGTTAGCCTTAGTAAATTTAAATGTGTGTTTAGCAGCTACTGAGCTGGGTATTATAAGTCCAACCCCACAGTGCTTTTACTTAAAAACAAAACTTTTATTGTCTCCTGTCCCAAGAGCGGAGAGGGATGGTCTGTAGCAGGTTACTGTTGGGCCCTGCAGTGCTTTCCAGAGATAGTTCATCAGATGTGTCACCCCTTCTCCCAGAGTCCACCCCGTAGGCTCTGGCCACCTTGGTCTCCCTGAACTCAGCTTTGCTGCTCCAAATGGAGGAGTCTGGGTTCATCCTCCCTGTGCTGTGTCTTGGGAACTTGATGGCAACAAAACTGTGGGTTTCGTGCACAATCCACGGCCGTATTCATGATAACCACATAACTTTGGGCCATCCCGATCTGTTTTAGTTTAGCATAGATGTATGTCTGATGCTAGCGCTTCTGTGGTCATTCAGAAACTACTTACAAAAGCTTTCCAGGTGTCCGGTTGCCCTGAAGACCGCCCTCAACGATGGGATTGGTCTCCTTGTGAATAGCTTTTTTTTTTTTTCATGAATATCTGGATCTAATGTTGCCAAGGAACTAAAGAGACACCTTAACCTTTCTCTTGTCTTTAATGTGTGATCTGATGATGCCCCATGAGGTCAGAGGGTGCCATTTTGTTAAAGTCCTTGTCCTATTCCCATGAAAAGAGCACTAATGGTTAAAAGATGGAGAAGCAACTCCAGTGACAAACCCATGAGAAAAAGTCTAAGAATAAATGCCTCATTTGGGGCTCTGCAAAGGACAAATGCAGCTTACGTCAACTGTGAGGCTGGCTTCTGAAGAGTACTAATTACTGTCTTCGCGGTCCTTTGATGGAGATAGCGATAGGGATTTAAAGGAAACCACATCTCATTTCTTTAGGCAGCGCAGATGCGATTTCCCTAAAGTAGGGAGAAAACTCTAAGACCGAGGTATATAAGTTAGTATGAAGCAATTAATTCTGCTCCATCATCAATTTTTTAATTTCTTAGGATCTTTCCTTTTCCTCTGACATTTTGCCATGTGGTCTCTAAAGAGACTCCGTCTTCAGTTCAAAGACTGTGTTGCTTCCTCAGAGATGCTGCCAGCACAGGGCAGAGTGGCGAATAGGTGTGGCAGCTGGGGTCGTTCTGGATTAGGTTGTGGCACAACCAGGGGGTTACAGTGGCTTCCACGACCCATCACTTCATCATTTCCAGTGCTGGGCCAGCTGAGGCTGAACCCATCCTCATGGCTCAACTGGGTACCAGGAAGGAAGAGCAGGTGACACGAGTACCTGAGGACGAACCCAGCCTCCAGTGAAGGAACGAGCCTCTCATCCAGCTCTTACCTACCATAGCACACAACCACACTCTGACTTTCACTCTAACCCTGGCTTTCCAATGCCGGGCTTTGTTTTCTAAACAGTGCTGCCCAGGCTGCCTTCCATGAACACACATCCTGCTTTTATTGGATGGTGTTTTACCCACCACCACCTATAGCAAACACTGACATCTCTCTATTTAGCAGCAACTCCACATTAAAAATGAGCAGTGCGCTCTCTCTCTCTCTCTCTCTCTCTCTCTCTCTCTCTCTCTCTCTCTATATATATATATATATATATATATATATATATATATATATATATATATATATATATATATATATATCCTCATAATATTCCAAGCTCTGTCATTCGAAACTGTGGGCAGATGAGATAAGTGGAGCTGTCACTATCTTCCTATCTAAAGACTGGATTGACTTAACGAAGGAGAAGCGAGTATTCTCTCTGTCCTGAGGTGTTACTGTTCATCTTATTCTCTTAGCTTTAGGGTGTTCATGCCTTTCCCATCCTGGCCAGTCAGGAGGCTCAGTTACATTAGAATACAGTGGGTGGATGCCAGAAAATTCAAAGGCAATAGATGTACAAAGGACCTCATGGAGCTTCTCAGTTATGACCTTAGACAAGCATCATCAGTCTTACGTTCCAATCTGGCTCTAGATAGTCATTCTGAGGGGCCATTTAATAGGTTGCACAAGCTTACTAAAAATTAAAAAAAATACTTTTATTCTTTGAGGGCTTCATATAATGTATTTATCACACTTAGTTATTTTTCTCTTGCTGTGAAGAGACACCATGACCAAACCAACCTATAAAAGAAAATGTCTTAATTGAGGGGCTCATGGTTCTAGAGGGAGAGAGTCTATGGACGTCATGATGGGGAACATGGCAGCAGGCAGACAAACATGGGGCTGGAGCTGTAGTTCAGAACTTATATCGGATCCCACAGGCATGAGGCAGAGAAAGAGAGAGGTGGAAAACACTAGCGGGGAAACAGAGAGATTGAGAACACTAGAGGGGGAAGGCCATAGGCTTTTGACACTTCAAAGCGGACCTTCGGTAAGTCACATATCTCCAACAAGGCCACACCTAACTCTCCCTAAACAATTCCACCAACTTCAGACCAAGCGTTCAAAGTTGAGCCTATGGGGTCCTTTCTCACTGAGACCACCACATGGATCTTATTCATGACCTGACCCTAAGCTCGTCCCCAACCTGCCTTGACCCTGGCCTCCCCAACGATGGACTGTAACCTGGAAGCCAAGTCAATCCTCCCCAACCCCCAGCTGGCTTTTGCCAGTGGTTTGCCACAGTGACAGAAAACTAGGACACCCATTGAGTGAGTCCAGTCTGTGCTGCCCCTACACTCCTGAGTGTGGAGCCATCCCTATTAGGTAGGGGGGGTCAACCTACCAGCGCCCCCCAGCCTTAAGGAAAAGATGACTTTTCTTGACTTAGAAAGAATAAACTGTCCATAGATCCCAGAGGAGGGGCACAAAGCACATGTCATACCCCTTCTTGCTAGACGTTGACTGGCTTGATTGTGCACAGGCAGCCACGCCTGCTGTCAGTTCATGACCACAACAGTCCTGTCATGGCCAGGAAACATCGCTTTGCCCCAGTCCTCAATGTCTGGCTCTCACAGTCTATCTACCTCTTCTTCCTCGATGGCCCCTGGGCTTTGGGGGAGGAGCAGTTTACAGTAGATATCATTTGTGGCTGAGCACGCCATGGTCACTTGCTCTCTGCATTTAGGCCAGCTGTGAGTTTCTGTACTAGTCACTAACACTGCACAAAAGGCTTCTCTTTTGAAGTCTGAGAAGGAAGCTAATCTGGGGACAGAGAGATAGGAAGTTAGAGGGTGATTTGATACTTTATCCATTAAACAGACTAATTGTTTGTTTTTCTTTTCGAGACAGAGTTGTCCTAAACTTGCTTTGTAGACGAGGCTGGCCTTGAACTCACAGAGATCTGCTTGCCCCTGCCTCCCCGAGTGCTGGGGTTACAGGTATGCTCCACCGCACCCAGCCTAAATTCTTTCTTTTTTTTTAAATTAATTTTATTAATTTATTCATATTACATCTCGATTGTTAGCCCTTCCCCTGTTTCCTCCCATTCTTCCCTCCCTCCCACTTCCCCCCTTCTCCCCTCCCCTATGTCTGTGATTGAGGGAGACCTCCTCCCCCTATATATGCTCTTAGATTATCGAGTCTCTTCTTGGAAACTTGCTATCCTTCCTCTGAGTGCCACCAGGTCTCCCCATCCAGGGGACATGGTCAGAAAAGGGGCACCAGAGTTCATGTGAGAGTCAGATCTCACTCTCCACTCAACGGTGGAGAATATCCTGTTCGTCGGCTAGGTCTTGGTAGGGGTTCAAAGCTTACTGCCCATATTCTCCTTGGCTGGTGCCTTAGTTTGAGGAGGACCCTAGGACCCATATCTGCCTGTCATAAAGTTCTTCTTGTAGGTTTCCAGGACCCTGTGGGTCCTACTATTTCCCCATTCTTCCATGCTACTCTCGCCTAAAGTCTCAATAGGATGTCCTCTCCTCTGACCCACTTTCTTGGTAAGTGAAGATTTTCATGGTATGTATCCCTTGGACTAGTGTTTTGATATAAGTGAGTATATACCGTTTGTCTCTTTTAGCTTCTGGGTGAACTCACTCATTATGATAATTTCTAGATCAATCTGTTTGTCCACAAATTTCGGGAATTCCTTGTTTTTAATAACTGAGTAGTATTCCATAGTGTAAATGTACCACAGTTTCTTAGTCCAGTCTTCTACTGAGGGACACTTAGGCTGTTTCCATGTTCTGGTTATTATGTATAAAGGAGCTATGAACATGGTTGAGCATATGTCCCTGTTGTGTGGTAGGGCATTTTCTGGGTGCCTAAGACATATGACACAGACTAAGACTGGAAAGTTCATTCCAACTCAGACTCAGGTTCACAGTCAAAAAGGATATTCTCTGGCTCTCTGGACAAGTCATTTCTCAACGCTGCAACAAAAAGCCTAACAAGAACCAACTTAAGGGAGGAAAGACTTCTTGCTTCCTGGTTTGAGGGCATATCAGGGCATACAGGGCATCTCAGTGGGGAAAGTAAATGGGTCCAGGATGGCGAGAGCTCATGGCAGCTGCTTGCTTAGTTTCTGTGACTCGCGATGCAGTGATGTGATAGGAAAATAGCCCTGGCTGTCAATCTCAAAGACCACCCTTACTCACCCCCCCATTACCTACTTTTTCCAGCTAGGGGCCATCTACTAAAGGTTCTATAACACACATACCTCAAAACTCTACAAACTGATCTTATGGAGGACATTTTAGATCAAACTGTAACACTTTCTCAAATTCCTCTTTTGTTTGCTCTTGGGAAGCCCTGTCTTGGTGGAAGACTTACAGAGGAACTGTTCATTTCTCTGTAAAAAGGAACAAGAGAGATGATATGAATGGCTGTGGCTAATGTGTTTCATAGATACTGATTTAAGCTTACTTAATGAGATGAACAAGGCTATAAATTCTAAAAAAGACTATAATCCAACTTGAAATTTGCTCCTTTGTTAAACAATTTTGGATCTGCAAAGTGCATTTTGGCCTTTAAAACATTCTATCCCAATTAAAATTCAAGTTTTATGGTTATGAAAGGAAATACATGAAGATGTGAAATAATTCAACTGATATAATGAGGCAAAATTATTGGTATCCATATTCATGCTCGCTGATTGTTCTTATAATTAAATTACCAATTCTATTCTTTCTTGACACCTAAAATGTATTCTTGCTAGAAGGGATACTTAGCAGATACAGAAAATACTCGGCTGAGTGAGAAGAGGAGGTTTTGGTGGGGAGGTAGGGTTGGAGATGCTTGCTGTGTGTGGAAGGTGACTCTATGTTTGAGCCAGTGTTTTCAGTTTACAGATTATATATCTCTCAGCCAATTGGTTATCAATGCCAATTGGTCATCCCTGAAAACATACACACAACTAACAATATATAGACTGAGAAGTATACACTTATATATTTAGGAATATACATAAACAATACACATGTATATAGCAACAATTAATGGAAAAACCATGAGTTTGGAAGAGAATTGGGGGTACATAAGGGAGGGTTTGGATGAAGGAAAGAGAGGAGGGAAGTGATTTAATAATATCTCAAAAAGTGAAAAACAAAGTCATATTCTAAGTTTTCATGCTGTTGAAATGTGCTTTTGGGTAATGGAACTCTACCAGGTAACCACATGACGCCAAGATATTTGAGTATGGTCATGTAAAGAAATATTAGGAAACAGTTACAAAAACTGTTCAAAGATCAAATAGGGCTTTTCTTTTCTTTTTCTTTTTCTTTTTTCAAGATAGGGGTTCTCTATGTAGGCCTGGCTGTCCTAGAACTAGCTCTGGTTCAGGGTAGCCTTGAACTCACAGAGATGTGCCTGCCTCTGCCTCTCTGGTGCTGGGATTAAAGGTGTACACCACCACTGCCTGGCTTGGGCTTTTCTTTTCTAACTCTTCAACTATCCTCTTGACATTAATAAGTGCCTTTTATAGAGGTGTAGGGATGAGGGCATGACCCGTGCCCTGAGGAAGGTCCCATTGGCTCCTGGATATCTGCTGTAGCTCTGAAGAGATCCTAGGAAAAGCTCTAGCTTGTGGACTTGAGAGAACTGAGTTAAGACCATAACTGGCTAGTGATGTGCTTTCCCATCTTCCTAGGCTATCCATTCAATTCTGTACTCCCCTTTATATACTTCTTTTCAATTTTTATAACACTTAGATGGAATCTAGATGTTTCCAGTGTAAACCTAATACACTTAATGAGGGATAGAGAACATAACTGGTGTAGTCCCAACCCATCGTGTGAAGGACCTAACTCACAGCTTCCTTTATTTAGAGCAGGGGAGGTGAAATATTTTCAAAAAGCCACTCAAATAAGCTACAGGAACTTCCATCATCCTCTCCATAGTAGTAATTTGTAAAGAGATGAACTGGCTTTTCCTATAAATTACTGACTTTGAGATCTCTTTAATAATGAGACATACTACCACACACTAATGATCCCAGCACTTGGGGGTTAAGAGAAGAGGATCTTGAGTTGAGGTCATCTTAGTTATGTAGACAGTTCCCAGCTAGACTTAGCCAATAGTCAGAACCTGCCTCCCAAAACACAAACAGAAGCAAAAATCATTTTAGAATATCTCTTGATATAAAGGTCCTATCTGGAGGTCAGTTAAGCAATACATTAGCTTAGTTTCTGCTTACTTATTCCTCAATATTCTTATTAATAAAAATCTGTTTAAAAGCTATGCTTGTTCATGCTTAATATCACAGCAAACTACTCCAGGGCCTTATGCAAGCAAAATGTGCCTTTTCCTCCTTTAGCAAAGTAGCCACGGCTGATGAACCAGCTGGGGGATACACAGGAATCCGGCGCAATCTTCTTGCTCTTCCAGCAGGATGTACCATAGTCTTTGTCCTAATGATCACAGTATGGCTTCTTGAATCCAGGCAAGAAGGGAAGCAGCTGTTTTCCCTGCCTAGCCTTGATTTGGGAAGGGGAAACCCACACAGAGCCGAGTGCCTGTGTTTCATAAGCCTGATGGGATGCCTTGACCTTCTGTAGCTGCAAAAGATTCTGAAAAGGTAAAGAGGAAAGGAAATAGAGGGAAACAACACACCTAATCAGTGGCCCCTGCTTTGTATGCAGGACAAGGAGTGAAGCTTCCACTGTGTCTGTCCTCTGTAACCTGCAGACTTCACACTAATACACTGAAATTATAAAGGCAAGAACTCTCTAATTTACAGAATGCTTTACAGCCATATTAAAATGAATATTGAAATTTTCAGCTTTTGTGAGAATTTAAGGCCTTGTTTATCTTCACTTTGAGTCTATAGCTCATATAATAGAACCTGTTCTCTCAGCTAATGAGCACAAAAGCGTTTTGAGTTTTGTTTGTTTCTGTGTATTCTTTCATGGTAACTATTGGGGTTTTTCCTGTTTCATCTTGAGTGCAGATTTCTCTTTTTCTACAGATGTTCTATTGTTCTTAGATTTATTTCTTTGTGTCTGAGAGTAGAAGTTACACCTGAATTATAGAAAAGAGAAAACTGCCAGTTCTCCAGCTGGCTGTGTATTCTTTTTCCCTTTTTTTATAAGGCACATTTCATCCTAACTCGGATTTATTGGGTTGAGTAGCTATGTTCCAGCAGCTACCCATGCCAATCACGTACACCCTGATTACTAATTATGAGCCTTAGGATACCATACAACTCACTAATGAGCTCATTTTAATGCTGGCCAGTGCTAATTAGATGATAATCATGTGCATTATTTTATTTACAGTCTATCCATTTAAATTAATTGGGCATTTAATTGAACACAGTTTGAAAGAAATTGAAATTGGGTTTAGTTATTTATTGAAGTTCCTTTCACTTGCCATCTCATATGCAGGTGAGATTATTCACTTGCTCTCAAAATTCAGAAAAACACAAATGAACATAATGCCTATTTTACAGAGGTGCCTGTGAATATGCAAATTGATCTCAAAGTGTGCTTGGCAACTGCAATGAGATTCACAGCTCTTTAAAAAATCTCTGCTGACATCTTCCTGTGGCCTGATTACAGAAAGATTTGCATGCATAAGAATGCAATATATGCATATACAATCAACCAAACCCTTAGGTAAATGTGAGATTTTAGGATTTCATGTATTTTTCTCTACTAGGACACAATGTCAAACATTCCAGGCTCCCCATTTCTAAATGAGTACCCCATTGCCGAAAGTTGTAGGCAGCTCTAAGTTCCAGGTGTCCTTTCTCTGGGGTGCTTTATTCCATGCACATGCAGGGCAGACCCAGAGCGCTTTTGTACAGAAGAATCTGCAGGATTCTATTGCTGTGGTAAACACCACCACCTGAAGTGACTTATTCAGTCAGTCCTTTTCCCTCTCACCAATTACTTAGAATTACTTTATTTTAAAAGGCAAACTTTATTCACTCCCCTTGCACACTCCACAAAAGTCTTCCTAGGAAATGGGCAACTGCAACCTCCCAGCAAACAGCCCACCCTCACCCCCTGAGATGCAAACCTAGTCATATCTTTCCTTATTCAAGAGTTGAGGATGAGCATGCGTTTACTACAGGACTTAGTTCCCCGTTAGCAGTCACTTATTCTGGGACTTGCCCCTGTTCTATTCCACCACTAGAGGCATTCCTCCACTCCTTGCCTCCCCCAACGAGGCAGCTTTCAGCAATTCTGCACCTTGCAGGTTAACCCTCTAACCCACCTTTGCAGTTATTTACCAGGAAACTCTGAATGACAAATAACAGCAGCAACAATGATATATTTCAAGATACCCATAGCTCAGTCTTCCTCTGTAGGCAGATAGTCACCTGTTGGGCATGGGATGATAAAGCTTTGAGTGGGATGGACTTGGGAGGAAGAAGGAAGAAGGGGAGGAGATGTTGAGATGACAGTATGGCCTGTGGGAGCCAGGGCCTGAGCCATCCTGGTATTTGTTTTTTAATATTTCTTTCATCATGAGGATTTTGTGCATATTTAATGTGTGTGCATCATGCATATGCATGTGTGTGTTTCATAGTACAGACTGAGTGGGCGCGTCTTGTTGAGCTTCATGGCAGGGTGGTGTATGGCTGGGGTATTTTCCTTGATATCTCCTTAACATCAGACCATCTCTCTTTTTCTATTGATCAATTGTCCACCCAGAGAGTCACTCTTTAATCCCCTGTCAGATGAGGGTGGCTGCAAGATTTTCTGTTTATCTCTTGCATATGGATCGCCCTTTTCATTCTATTTTGTGTTCCTGCACTCAAACCTGCCTGTGGGCAAGAGAAACAGTAACTAGTGTTCTTCTGGAGCCAGGAAAGGGCTGCCAGTCTGCCACGGGAGCGGGCTGTGCACCCAAAAAACCTACATGGGTTCTCAGCCCCATCTTCTAACTTTGGGCCTATCAGTCCCTCTGTATCTTCCGTCCGGGAGGCCCCTGAGGCTTTGCATCCAGGGGGTCTGTGGTAAGAAATGGGAACCCTATGGGCTTTGCCTGACTAACAGATTACACGTCAATTTTCTCTTGTCTTTGAAAAGCATTGTCACAAATTTAGCTCACATGTTTGTTTGTTTGTTTGTTTGCTTGTTTTTTCTGGCACTATTTTGAAATTTTCTTTATTCTTGAGCCTGCATGCCTTCTTTTATACAATAAGAAGTAGCATTGAGTGGTATTCTGAAGGAAATGACAAACATAAATGTTTTCTACTATGTTTTTACTAGATTTTTAAGTAACAACTTAGGAAGCTGATACATTTTTCATCCCGTGAATAGGATCTCATAGGAGTAAGGGACATTAGGTGACACATGGGCAGAGTATGAAAAGTAGAAGTTCTGGGGAGAGTCCCTGCTCCACACTGGCAGATCCAACTGTAATGCGTGGTGACGCCAGCACCCCGTGCCTTCAGTCTAAATCAATGTGCTGGACGGGCAACCTCTGTTACTCCATCTCACCTTTGCCCTCCCTGAGACTGGGAGATCCCAGAATGTCAAAGCGCTCCTTTCCCTGCTCACACTTTTAGAGGCAAACGAAATTGTTTCCATGTAGAAAACAAACGCAACTTTATTAAGAAATACCAGTAGCCCTATGTCCTTCACTCTTGACCTTGATCTGGCTCAAGCAATAGTTGGGTTCAGATGACGGAGCAGGTTCAGCATACAAGGAGCTTTCACAAATGCAAAAGGTAACCCTCCATCCTAAAAGAGCACTCCATGTCCTCTCACCAAGTCCTAGATGGTGGCAGGGGTTAGCTCCTACCCAGAGCAGCACTGGGTGTTGGGTAGGCAGCTGCTTGGCCTTGGACCTCTGACTCACTTTGACTCTGGGTTCTCTCCTTTCTACGTAGACATTTCAAAACTATAATTGGTACTGAAGGTCACTCAAAATGGGCCTGGATCCCAGTGGATGACTATGTCTATAAAGCATTAATAGTTCTCTGTTTAGCCACAACTCCCATCCCTCCTGTACTCAATGCATCATTATTGGTGTGTGAAGGTCTCCAGCCGGGTCAACTGATGGGGGCTCCAGTGATGACCAGCTTGTAGTAGGCTCCCTTCTGAGCCATCAGTTCCTCATGGGTCCCCTTTTCAATTACCACTCCTTGTGACATGACAGCGATGATGTCTGAGTTCTGAATGGTAGACAAGCGATGGGCAATGACAATACAGGTCCGACCCTCTCTGGCTTTGTCCAGAGCAATCTGCACTGTCTGTAGAAAGGAGATGGAAAGTCAAAGCAAAGACATAGGGTCGTTCGCAGCTCACCTTTGTGAGGGCCCATTTCAGATACCACCTGAGTACCAACTCTAGTGATCGAACACTGGAGGAGGTTAAGCAAGTGGCTGCTCATACAGTGCACCTATACTTTATGTAAATTGCAGCTCACCGGCTGAGAAAGTTCAGTGAAATGAGAATGAGCCAAATGCTATGTCACTATGCAGTTTCACAATGCTGAACTGTCTTGTTTATTAAGAAGACATCTACGAACAAAGTTGGGAACGGTTAATCATTTCTGATACTCCTTCTTGCCAAGGACACCTTAGCTCTCTCCAAAGTGGAATCTCGAGTTTAAAGCATAGATCATAAATTATGAATTTCATAGCTGTTCTTTTCCCAGTTATGTGTTCTATTGTGCAAACTCCACATGGCTACCCCCTCCTTTTAGGTTTTGAAAACTATGAAACATGTTATGTTTCACAGATAACCTAAATTGTCTTGATTTATTTAAAAAACTAATTTGCCTTTGAAAAATGTCATTTAACCTAAATAGCCTTATAGAACAATTAATTAAAGTAAAGGTTTTTAATTGGCAGTAGCCCTGTCAGACTATTATTTGTAGATTATTGTCTTTTGCTTCCAAAGAAAAATATTCTGTTTCTACCATAAATGAATAAGACAACAGAAAATTGTGTCATTTTATATGCACAATGCTTCCAGCAAAGACTCATATCTAGTAACCAGAGACTTTAGAAAAGAAACATACACACACCTTTTCACTTTCTGTGTCCAGGGCAGATGTGGCTTCATCTAGCAGCAAGATTTTAGGATCTCGTACAATGGCCCGAGCAATAGCAATGCGCTGTTTTTCCCCTCGAGAGAGTTTAGAGCCCTGGGTCCCAACAGTAGTTTCATATTTCTAGAAAAAGTATAGCAAGTTTGAGAACTATAGACAGGCATTTCTCCTACACTCTTTGGAGCCTTTATCAATGACTTCTCTGTGAACTCAAATTTTTCCTTTTTTTTTTTTTTTTTTTTTTAACTTAGAAACAGTGATTGAATCCATTAAAATATATCAAATCTGGCTAGAATATTCAATGTCTGAAGTTTGTTCTGGGAAATGAGGAACATTACTCCCATCTATGCATTTCTTTAAGGGTTATATTTTTGGTCACTTTCTGTATCCAATTTTGGCCCCACATAGGTGGTCTTTCTTGGTTTGAAATTCTCTGATTTCTAGACTGGCATCCAAAGATCTTCTGTAAGATGGGATGATCCCAAGGGTAGAGATGCCTTCAAAACCTTTCTGGTTGGCTCCTTCCCTTGAAAGGAAAGGTGCGCTGGGATGCAAGGCATGGCTCAAAGTTATACTCAAGGCTCACTAGCATTGTGAACAGCAACAACTTGTTTAAATGTCTTTGAGCCACAAATGCACCTACAAAATGCAATGTTAGTACCCAGCACACAGATTTCCTGTGCTTTTGAAAATGAAACTAGGAAATATAATGTCTAGCTGGATGCCCAGGATAGCTAAGTTAAAAATAGTAACACCCATACGGTATTGATTTCCCATCAAGGACTGTGTTCTTCCTCCACCGCCTCTGCTTCATCATCCCCACCCCCTCTTCTTTTTTAAAGACAGGGTGACAAGGCCTCACTGGGTAGCCCTGTCTGCCCTGGAATTCTCTACATAAAACCGGCTGACCTCAAACTCACAGATATCTGCCTGTCTTTTCACCACCACAGCCAGCTAATTCTTCTGAGAAGAGTAACCTTGTTATAGCCACACAAATGATATTTTGTGGATTTTATACATTATAAAACTGAGGCATAGAGCAGCAAGACAATTGCACGAAGACAGATAAGCAGTAAACAACAAGTGTGAAGGCTACATGCTGATGTATCTAGTTTCTTCTGGTCCTCTACTCTTGTCCGTTACTCTAACCTTCCTACGTCAGGAGAGACCTAAGAAATATCATTGATTTCTCGCATTTCCTGGGCACAGTATATTGTGTTATTACATTGTAAAGTGTCTAAGAGCACTTTGAGCTGGAAAATAGCGCATTAATAAACACTTTTTAAAAACTCTTCTTTGCTTTTAGACATGCTAGCAAACAAACACAGGTACTCAAAGTAGTCTTTTGCTTTTCAATTTAGGGATTTCAATATGCTTGCTAGTTAGGCTGCCCAGCTTAGAAGCAGGGCATGAGCCTAAGAAAAAAGCAAGCAAACAAACAAGTGCACCACAGGCCACAGTTGGCAAACATAACAACTGACAAAGAAAAGGAATTTCCGAGTGGTATTTAAAAAACTGGAGTGGAAAAAAGACTACAGCTTATAACTAAGATTTCATGTTTTAATTTTTCTTGTAGTTAAACAACAACCAAGAAGGATACTCAGTAAATGGGGGGGGGGGGTGATTCATAGTGGAGACAGCCAAATTCAGACTTTTGGCTCTGGGAAAAACAAGGCACCAAGACAGAAGCAACTTATCCTCACCACGCACATGCTGTGAGCAAAGGATGGACATCAATTGTACAGCAGCAATCTTTGTGTGGCTATTTAATTTTTGAAGGCAGGGTTTCATGCACGCTAGACAAGAGCTCTACCAATAAGCTATATCCCTAACCTTTGACCTCTATGCCCTCACTTTAAAGTGTTGGGGTTTCCTTGCATTTTGAAAATGGTATAGACAATATCAAACTGGATACGTAAGTATCCCCAAATTACACAGTCAGGTAGTAATTAAGAAAGCTTACATTCAAACCCCATATTAAACCTCTGGATTTCTTTCTTGCCAGGCTACATTAATGCTCTATGGTTATTGCTCAATATGTAGCAAATTTTACATCATTTGTTTTGTTTGACAATATACTGTCTGAAAGTGATGGAGAGCATTTGTTTGGCTTGTAAGACCAAGGAAATACAAGATAACGGGAGATGAATCGTGTTGTCTTTGAAGCTCTCCCTGAGCCTCAGTCCTGATACTTCTTGGGTAGCCCACCTCCCCATAGCCCTGTGGTTCTGTAAGGAGCAACAGACTCGTGCTCACCTCCGGGAGTGCCATGATGAAGTCATGCAGCTGAGCCTGCTTTGCAGCAGCTATGACTCTCTCCGTGGAGATTTCTTTGGTGTTGTCCCCATACTTGATGTTGTCCATTATGCTACAGTCAAACAGCACTGGCTCCTGGGAGACAATCCCAATGTTTGAACGGAGGAACTGAATATTGACTTTTTTGCTGTCACGACCATCTATCATCTGCCGACAGAGAGGACACGAAGTTTTAGCATTCCAGCAGTGATGAGAGTTCCATCACGGAGTGAGGTGCTTTACGGTGCATCTGTTCTGCATGAGAGGGGCTACCCCCAGGGCCCTGGGGAAATAATCCATATTGCCTGTGGCCCCTGGAACTTGTTTCTGACCAGCATGCCATCAAAGTTGACATTGACTACTATGTTGTTTTGATGTTGTTTTCTCCTAAACTCTAGCTCCACAAGTATTATATAAATGATAAAGATTTTCAGCATAGTATTTAGTTAAGAAAAAAAAGAATTCTCCTTATAGCTTAGCATAGCCTAGTCTGTACAGCTATGTAGACTTTGTGTATTCTGAGGCTTTGTGGGCCACCCAAAGGAGAGGGAGAGGGAAGGGGTTTGGGGTCAGGGAGAGAGACAGATTGATACCATTGGATAACATGAAGATAAAGCCTGTGTCCTTAGTTTTATTGTCATTATTCTCTGGACAGCTAAGATAATAAGTCCAGGGGAAAATATATTCGGCCACTTGGTCACAATCCCACATGGAAGCATCTTCTGAGAGACACAGCACAAACAGTTTCTGTCCACTGTATGATGAGACACAATGCCTGTTTCCTAAGAGCTCACAGTGCAGAAGTCAGGGGAGTTCAGCTACAAAACATGCACTATTTAAGTTGGCTCACTTCCAAAAGATTCCAAAAAGTCTATCGCAAAGATGTAACAAGTCTAACATATTAGCTATAAAGTGCTTGACAGTATGAATTCAGAAAAAAAGATTATGTCAAATAATGTGAACGGGATATATTTCAGACAATTTCTAAGCAATGGAAAAAGCAAACACTATTTTAAAGGGGGAAATGGGACAAGGCAGACCTCACTAAGACTTAGTTCTTACTCAGTTTGAGGCATTTCCCATAGTACTCATTTCTGCAAATCACAACCTAATATTTAGTCAGAAATTGAACTTTTTGCTAGTTCTTATTTATATGATATATTATAACCATCTAAGAAATAAAAGATACCTTCCTTGTTCTGGAAGAATCTCCCATAGACAGTACTGGACACATCACAGCTACTGAATTAAATACTGAACATACTCTACCTGTACTGTCAGCTTGTCTAAAAGCAAAGAGGATATTTAAATTTATTAAAGCAGTATTGTCCTATTTATAGTGTTCGTGGATACGTTTAACGAGTTTGCAAAAGGTATGGTGCCTCTTAAATGGAAGAGATCATAAAATGATTGCTTCCTTCCCGTGACCAGAGCTGTCAGTGTGTGCACACAGGGAAACATACTCAGTAGACATGCTTGGGCTGGAGAGCTCACACATGGTGAATCCATGCTGCGGCACCTCACACTCTACCTGGACAGTAGATGTGACAGAGCTGAAGTTTTGGAAAACTGAGCCCTTTCCCTTGGACAGATTTGACCTCTAGGGCAACGTACTTCTTAGGTTCATCAGTCATCAAGCCCTTTTAAATAAATTAAAATCTCCACATCTAAAATCAATAATGGCAATGTTCATGAAGCACAGGCAAGCAACTCCTACTCCGCATTTCCATACCCCCCTGGGTCCTGCTGGTACCCACTTGCTTCTTTTCTTTGCTGTATGTCACAATGTCACCTGTCCCCACGGCAGTGAAGATCACACCATTCGAGAGCATTTCAAGGTCCTGGGGTGTGTTTGGGGAAAGCAAGTAAAAGGCAGAAGAGCCATGACAGCTAACTGTTCACATCTTAGAAATAAATCACAGAGCCTCTGAGTTAGTTAAGTCATGCCAACAGAGAGTTAGGGACACGGAAGTAATAATCATTAAGTGAGCTCAAGACAGGAAGTGGTGAAGAGAGTTGTCTTTGAGCAAAGAAGCACAAAGGAATGTTACTTGTCTTTAAATATTTATTATTTGATTGTATAGTTTGGTGAATATATTGCCTGAGAAGAAGGGGAAAAATTTTTTTTTAATTTAAAAAAGGAAAAGGGAAGAAGTACTTCGAAGAATAAGTAATAAAGCAGTCCACCAATGTTTCGACTATCCTTGCCAAGTCTTTATCAATTTGAGTTTGTCTATTAGTTAGGTGTAAGTTTCTTGGACCAGGATTGTCCCAAGTGTTTTCATGCTTGCTCCCTTGTCTTGCTCACTTATCACCATGTCCCTTGTCACCCCACCTTTCCCCGCCACCCCTCACCCCCCCACCTCCCCCCACCCCCTGCCACCAGTTTCCTGATTAGTCTGCACTTTCTGCTCCATTTACTACGGGTAAACAAACGTCTCTCAAATACACTGATCTCCAGTGTGCCCAATTTTCTTTCCTAAGTTGGTCAGCAGGCCATCTGGATCTGGGAAGAATCCGATGTTAGAAGAAGCTGTGGGGCAGAATCAGGTCAGCCAGCAGATGATAGAAATGAAAACATCCACAGGGGTAAGTGTCCAAGGCAAACATTTCAGTCTGGCAAGGCACAGCCTTGGGGACCGCTTAGGAGCCAGATCTTATATGGAAAACATTCTCAAAAGCATCTGTGCCACTTACCACCTTCCCCTGATCAGGGTCATAGAACCGTTCCAACAGCTGAATGCTGGTGCTCTTGCCACACCCACTGCTTCCAACAAACGCTAGTGTCTGTCCCGGGTTCACAGACACTGAGAGACCATTCAGAACTGAGGTGTCAGGCCGAGAAGGATATGTAAATTTACAGTCAATAAAATCAATCTTCCCTTGGAAGTTGTCCTGGAATGAGAGGACTGCAATTACACATGTTCCTGCTGGAGCCTAGAACACAGAAAAGGTACCTGCCGACATGCAGTGGCATGGAATTACACATTATAGAAACAGCAACTTCAGTGGGTGACATTCTAGTCAGGTCCAGTGCTACAGGACAGTCATCCCAGCAGCCTGGACGTTGAGGCAGGAAGGACTAGAGGCCAGCCTGAGCTACACAGGAAGATTCTGCTTCAAAACAGCAAGCAAACAAACACCACAAAAATAACATTTTCTTCCCAATGCTGGCAGGTGTAGAATAAAGAAAGACAAGGAAAGTAAAGACATCTGACGTCTTAATCCCATTCTCAACTAACGGCATTTCCCTATTGTAGAAGAATTTTAATCCAGCAACCTGGTTACTCTGGCAAAGGATCACAGCCAAAGACCTAGGTCTGTGTGACCCAGCTGGAATTCAGACATACCCTTAGTTTCATCCCTTTGGCTGGAATATAGACACCCCTTTAATCCCAATGACATCTAATTGAGGGGAAGACAAAGTGATGAATCAGAGAAAGAGTTAACAGAATGAGTCAGAGATAGGATATGCTCAACTCTCTGTCCCTGTCTCTGTCTCTGTCTCTGTCCCTCTGTCTGTCTGTCTGTCTGTCTCTCTCTCTCTCTCTCTTGAACAGTGCAGAAAGAGAGTTATGCAGACAGTACAGTACAGTGGAGTAAGTACAGTACAGTAGTACACTAGAGTTCCCGAGTACAAACAGTTCAGTAGAGTACTCTTTGGTGTAGTTCAGTTCAGCTGAGTTAGTACAATTCAGTTTACAGAATTCAGAGGCAGTTTTCCCAAGCAGAGGAATTCAGTCAGAAGCAGAGAGAAGCCAGTTTGAATCAGTCAGCTTCGAGAGGAGTTTTGAGTCAGAATTGCTGAGTTGAACCAGTCAATTAGAGTTCTGAAAGAGACAGGGTGAATTTACTCAGCAGTAAGTCATGAAAACATTCCTAGTCCTAGGGATATTTAGATAGAAACACTCTGGGCTCAGCCCAAGACACGTATTAGTAAAGCTTGGGTATGGCTGTCATTCTTATACACTCTTCTGAGGAAATAAAAACATTTATATCTTATCACCTATTCCTTTATACTAAAGATGAAAGAGAATAGAAAAAGTTTATACACTACAATTCTTTGTTATTACACTGTTCTTTAAAATATTGAGTTAAAAATGAAGTTGTTTGGAGTCTGTGCCACAAAGATGAATATTTTAGTGTGTTTTAAACTATCTTGTGGACTTCTAAGATAGTTCCATTTCCTGTCTATTGTGACTACTGCCATAATAAACATGGATTTGAAAGTGCCTCTGTAGTATTTTGGCTTCAGGTATGTTTATATCCAAGAATTGTATAGATTAAGTCATATGGTAGGCCTATTTTCATTTTTTTTAGTGAAACATCCTGATTTCTACAGTGGCTGCACACATTTACACTCTTATCAGTAATGAATAAGGGTTCCTCTTTCCCTACATCATCGCTAGCATTTGTTTTCTTGGTGATGGCCATTCTGATTGAGGCGATATGGTCTTTCAAAGCATCTTTAATTTACATTTCTCTGGTGGCTGGGGCTGTCAATTTTTGTGAAGTGTGTATTTTGACATTTATATATTTTTCTTCTGGGGACTGTTGAGTTAACTTTTAAACCCATTTATTGTTTACATGATTTGGTTTGGGGAGTTTGATTTTTACGGCTCTTTTTAGATCCTAACTACTAAGCCTTTACCTGATGTATACTTGGAAATTTTTTTTTCTGCCTACTCTGTAGTTCCTTTACCCTGGGATTGTTTCCTTTTGTGCAGAAGCTTCTTAATGTCATGTAATTCTATTTTTCAGTTCTTAGGTTCACTTTGCCAGCCTAGCTATCCATCAACAAAGAACTTCATAAAGAATCTACACATAGTACAATTTTATGTAGCCCTAAAAAAATGATATCCTCAGGAAAATGGAGGGAACTATAAATCATTGCATTGAGCAAAATAAGCCAGATTCAGAAAGATAAACACTATGTTTTTTTCTTATATGTAAAACCTAAATTTGAGGGCCCAGAGAAGGATGACTGGGTAGAGGAGGAAATGAGAGAGGGGAACAAATGAACATAAAGTAATATGACACAAATGTATGTGAATACAATGACAAACTCTATTAGTTCACATGCTAACATAAAAATGAATTTAAAATGCCATCTGAATTATGAACTCTAGGAATAGCTAAACATTTACAGAGAATAATTCGATCAAGCCGAAGCAAAAATGTCACTTGACCAAAAATTTCATAATTTAGCTTAGCTTCATTGGTGTTTTGCTCTCCTGAACATATGGAGATTGTTTTTAATGGGCAGGGAAGATTAAAAGCTCCTTGGGGATTAAATAAAGTAAAAGGAGGATAGTTTGTTTAATATTAACTAATTTTCTGTAATTCACATGAACCCAGATGAACATGCATCAAATCAGTATTGCTGGACAAAAAGACCTAGCCTTTCTATTTCACACCAAAACATCAATAGAAAGAATGACTAGACATGTCGTGTCTGTCTCTCTGTGTGTGTCTTCATAAATGTGTCTTCACCCACTCTGGAACTATGTGTTTTGTATTATATAAAATTCAGCATCGGTCAAGGCTATGGTTTTTATGGGGCGTGTCTCACATGGGTTCATATGTGGACCCTGGTGTGGTGATGCTAAGAAGTGGTAGAGACCATTGATGTCATCGTTCTCAGAATGAATCATTTTGGGAGACCTGGATGGTTCTTAAAAGGAGGTAATTATACTGGGTTAACCACGAAGCCATGAGAGCAGAGAAAGAGCACTGAGGGGAGGGTGAGAAGGAGCTCTAAAGAGGAGATCCAGGATCCAAGAGGATAATAGCGAGAGCTGCTATAAAGGAGGAAAGATGAAGATCGGGAGTGGCTGTGAATTTGGGGGTGGAAGAGAGCGGGTAATAAAGAGTGGGGCAAAAGATATATGTAACATCAAGGATATTTGAAAAAGCTATAGAGAAACCGATTATTCTATAAGCATACCTTAAAATACATACTTATATGTATTGTTTTAATGCAGTTATCTCATATAATAGCATAATGCTCCCTTCAGAAGCCATAGACTATCCATATAATAGAAAACCCAAAGCTAGGCATGGGATATTTATTTCCCTATGAGTTGTTGGCCAGGCATTTCCAAGAGACACCTCCCCCCCGCCCCAAGAATATAGGTTATTGCCACTGTGCTCTTGGTTGCCTGACAGAATACAAAGACAAAACTCTATTGCTGAAGACACCATATTTTTTGTTGCAAGATGAAAAGAAATCAACCCAGCACTGGTCTGGAAATATCCCCTCTAAGGCCTCTCGTACTGTTGGAAGATACTATTCTAGCTACCAAGGGAGAAGTTATCAACAACCCTACCCAGCTGTAGAGCCCAAAAACCACAACAATGACAGGATCAACAACGTTCACCCCTTGGTGCAATAGTGGCACTTGTATTTTGGAGAAAACCAACAGCTAGCCAATTGTACTGAATTCATGAACAACTGGAAGGAAATCATACATGGTACTGTAAACCTAGCCAAAAAAGAAAATCCTCATGGCTGGAGAACCTTAGAGGAGGACCTATTACTACCATATTTTTACAGTACTTTAGTATTGCAACTGCCTTCTAAACATTCATCTTTATATCTATAGATAAGTACAGCTCCCACATTTTAAAAAAAATACATCATATCTTTCCTTTCTTTTCCAGAAAATAGAGATTATTAGAAAGGCCCACTGTAGTGAGAATTTCTGATTTCCTTAAAAACACAGAAATGTTATGGGAATATGTTTTTGTTTTAATCCCAGGTGTGGGAATATGGGCTGCTTCAGATTGTGCACAGCACCTGACTATGATTTGTCTCATGCTCTGGTAGGGGTATGATTTTGCCAGCTGCAGATAGTTTATGTTTGGAATTCTGAGGAATCTTCAGAGGGTATATTAATGCAAGTCCTCCAAGAAAGATGGGGCAGCTGCTGCTCTTCCTGCTGCTGCTGCTGCTGCTGCTGCTGCTGCTGCTGCTGCCACCTCTATTGCTACTGCTGCTGCCGCTGCCGCTGCCACCATTGTTGCTGATTGCTGTTTGTCCCTATTGCTGGTTGCCAGTTGGAGATATCGTCCCAATGAAAAAGAAACTCACCGCAAGGTACTCAATGCCCCTAATCGACAGGAAGTAGTCTAACAATATTGATACTCTTTTTTATCCTCTAGCCTTCTTTTTTTCCTACCTAGTGTTGCGGGTTTGGAAGGGATAGACGTGGTGTAGGGAGGTAGGAAAAAGAACCCAATAAATATCCAAACAGTTTGGTTACTGTCCACACTGGTCAAAAACGCAGAAAATAAATGTCCATGAAGTCAAATGAGACATCTATAACATAACCCTACACTTCAGGCTCAGGAAACATCTTGAAAGAGGAGCTGGGGCCTGGAGAGATGGCTCAGAGGTTAAGAGCACTGTCTGTTCTTCTAAAGATCCTGAGTTCAATTTCCAGCAACCACACAGTGGCTCACAACCATCCATAATAAGATCTAGTGCTCTTTTCTGGCATGCAGGCAGAATACTGTACAAAATAAATACATCTTTAAAAAGAGAGAGAAAGGGAGTGAGAAAGATGAGCTGGAAGATGATAAGAGTCTAAAGACCAGGATGACTGCTTTGCAATAGTCATGGGTGGTGCAGGAATGGTGTTTCCATGCACTCTCAATAACACGGCTGCCTGCACAACACCTGCAAAGACCACACCAGACAACATACTAACTAGAACAGAAGAAAATTCTGTAAGGTTTCACCCCTAGATGAAGAGCTATAGGCAGTCTCCCTACTAAGAAAGGGAGAGCCAGAAACTCTCCTACCTTCTTTTTCCACAGAAACAAGACACTAATCCTAAGGGGTCAGCTTTAAACACATGCAAAGAAGGATCACCTGGACTTAGTAGTGTGTGTGTGTGTGTGTGTGTGTGTGTGTGTGTGTGTGTGTGTGTGTGAGAGAGAGAGAGAGAGAGAGAGAGAGAGAGAGAGAGAGAGAGAGAGAGAGAGACTAATACAGGAACAGATCATGAATTCTAGAGGGACTAGTTGGGGGAACATGAAAGGAGTTGATGATGGTATAGAAAGTAGGCAAATACAGTGTGCTCGTGTACGTGATCAAATCAGAATAAGGTGGTCATGAAAATGAAACTGATCCTCCCCACACTCTAGCTTTCTGCTTCACCATGAGATCTTACCCCCACAATTCCTTTCTGTCAATATACCACCCACTATTATACACTGTAATCCTGGGATCCTAAAAAGCGATTGAATGATAGATACAACCACCAGATCACGTATTTTCAGCCTCCAAACTGAAATAAGTAAACTTATTTTCTGTTATGAAGGCAAGGTTGGCCTCAAATTTGCAATCATCCTGCCTCAGCCTTCTGAGCTCAAGGATTACAGGAGCATACCAAGAGTCCAAGAAAACTTTTTCTGTATATACTAAGCATCCTTGAGTTATAGTAATAGAAAAATCAACTGATCCAAATACATGTTGTTGTCTTACTCAAAGGCAGTGTAACAGGTGATATTTTCTTGTCAATTATTTCCTCCATTACATTTGTAAATCCATCGTCTGTCCATTTTGAATGCATGTGAATGAATACAGGCTGCCAAAATATGTACTCTAAACTGGCAGTACTTGACTCTCTTCAGTGGCTCTTTTGTATAAAAAAGCACACACACACACACCCTTCTCCCAGCCCAGTACTTACCCATTTTTCCCCTGCTCCACTGTATACATTAATTGGAGGTTTTCGGTCTAGCAGTTGAAAAAAGCGTGCAGCTGATATTTTAGCTTTGGCGTAGCTTGGGGTGTAAGAAAATGCTCTTCCAACAGCTGTTGCACTCATTATAACTGAAGAGATCACCCTGAAATCAGACAAACACCCAGGTAGTGGGAGGTGAGGTGTGGGGTAGTATGAAACTCTAAGAGGCAAAAGTTTTGGGGTGCTAGGCCCAAACAACTTGAGCAAGTCACTTCAGCCATGTCTGGGTTTATAAGGAAGTAGAGAGGGTAGCAGTTTTCAAACCGTGCTTTCTGTAAGAGAGTCAAGGGGTAGACTGATGGGGTAGGGTTCAGACCTCCAAACCCCAAATCTTCCGCATTAAAAAAAAGAAATTTGGTGGTGCAGAGGGTGGGGGAGTCAAAGAGACTTTTGGAAATGAATTTAAAAGATGACCAGATTGGGTTGGCTTTCTTCCCACTGTAGCATTTCATGAATCACCGACAGGTATGAAAATGGTAGCACTGGGCAACTGAGGTACCTATTCTATGCCCAGCATGCATAGAAGCCATACTTCAGACAAGATAAGGAAAATGTTTGTACCAGCTGCTGACTATATCAGCATGGACTTAAGGAATGAACGAACACATGAATGAGAGACAGCCTTGCTGCGGCCTCATCCTTGAAATGCACAGTAGGCCATAAGGCCCATCAGTGCCATCTTTCACAGAGGTCTTCGTGGGGTGGGATGATAGAAAGGGGGTGTGCAAGCATCCAGACTACTGCTCAGCTTGTAATCAGTGATTGTTTCGAGGCCAGAATTAGAAACCCACATTCCCCAGGAGGCCAGGATAAGATTTTTTTTCTTTTTGGAGACAGGGTTTCTCTGTGTAGCCTTGGCTGTTCTGGACTCACTTTGTAGACCAGGCTGGCTTCAAACTCACAGCAATCCACCTGCCTTTGCCTCTCCAGTGCTGAGATTAAAGGTGTGTGCCACACCTGGCCTAAACAACCTACCATTAAATCTCTCTCCTGCCCCTTTTCTTTTCTTTCTTTCTTTCTTTTTTTTTTTTCTTTCTTTCTTTTTTCTTTTTTTTTTTTTTTTTTTTTCTGAGGCAGGGTTTCTCTGTGTAGCCTTGGCTGTCTTGGACTCACTTTGTAAAACCAGGCTGGCCTTGAACTCACAGCGATCCACTCACCCAGGATAAGATTTAAGAGACTAAAAACTTTGGTGATGAGGTAGGAAATGATGGGAGATGATTTTCCTAGTTCTTAAAGAAGAAAGGAAGTTTTCTGTGGACCCTTCATTCTCACGTGCTGACAAATAATTTGTTGCACATCCCATATAAACTGACAGAAAGAACCCAACAGTTACTTATTCCTGGTCTGGGTTAGTATCTTTAAACATGCAAGGGTTATATGAATAAATTATAATAAATTTTAAAAATGAAAAAAATATGCAAGGGTTTAGAAAAGAGACTTTCCTAGTTGATGTGGGTATGGTGAGCTAGCAGGAAACTACTGGAAGAGAAATGTCAGGTGAGGGGCTCATGCCTCTATGCCCTCCAAACTTAAGATGGTCTCTGCCCTCATTATCTCCTACTGCCACCCTCATGTGCACCCTTACTTAGGCCCTCCCCTAGGGAGGTAAGCAGAATAGAAAATACCCTTCTCTGGCCTATCATGTCTCTATTCAGAAGTGGCTGGAAATCAGTTGTCTTTCCAAGTCAGGAATAGAGTTCAAATACAATAGTCCCTGGGGTCATCTTGTTTAAGGCCTTGAAAATCTCAGCTTTAAAGTGTGTAAATAGAAACACAATAATTCATCCTATGGTTCATCCATTTCTCATCACTATTTTTTTTTTAACTCTCTCAGTTCAAAGGTGGATTTCATTTCTCTATTCCTTACACATAGGCTAAGTTGTGTGAGTTTCCTTTGCCAAAGAGACCTCAGTAAATGAAATATGCGCAGGACTTGAACGCGCTTGCAGTGTTGGACATGCTTCTTCTGTAGCATCTGAAACCCTAAGATTATTCATGGAGGGAATGAGCTCGCTTGTTACTGAGGCCACCTGGAGACAGACATGCACACTGAAGTCAGTGAGAAAGGACTATCTCACACCCTGAAGAATCTTGAAGAGAAAAAAAAAAAAAAAAAAACCGAATGCTTTAAGAGGAGATAGTCTGCAGGGTAGCGAGAAAGCTAAGTGACAGAACCAGGCAAAATCCTCTTGGAGTGTCAATATCATACAACCATTTTGGAGATTCCTCACCTGAAAACATAGCTGAAATGCAGCTCTTCCTGGGCCATTAAATAACCTCCGTATCTATAGGCAGAAGAGTTTGCAAGATATGATAACCCCTGGGAAAATGCATAGCAGAGCCCATAGATATTTGCCTTTCTAACAGCTGTCCGGTATGACAGTTCCAGCTCGACCTCAAATTCTTTAATAAATCTCCTCTCCACTCCAATTCCAGCAACTGTGCGGATGCTGCCAAGGGCTTCACTGGTGATCTGCAAAGGGAAAGAGTCTGAGGAGTCAAAAAGTAGGACTATCTTGTTTCATGACATTCCAGTCATTGCACATATTAGACTCATCACAAATGGCAGAAAATAACAAAGAGAAGTTGCTGGGGGTGGACTAAACCAGACCATAGAGCCACTTGTCACTTACACTCAGTCTCTACCTAGGTCTAGCATAGCTCCACTGCCTCCACTTGCTGGGGGAAGAGACAATGTTAGACAAGATCTCCCACGCTCGTCATGGACAAGCTTTAAAATCTTTTTCTGCTAATTCATTTGAAATGTCTAAAACGCTGTCTCGGAATGTCTCTGGAACAAAACGACTTAATACAATTTTAAACCACTGTTTTCTAAAAAGTTGTTGCCCAAGAAACCATCCCTTCTGAAAACATCTAACTGAATAGTCTTAGTTAAGCACGAGTTCATCTCTGGTCAACATGGTGAGCATATGTTTTAAAATGCACAGTTTAAAGTCCACCATTAACGAATGGGGTACTTCCTCGCTAGAGATCTTATTTTCTACACTGGCATCTGAAATGCTTTGGCTACCGGGACAGCATCACATTCTCTGTCTTAAAAGTGACATAATATAATTATGAGTGAGTTTATGAAGCATGAGTGTGTGGCTCAGGCCTGTTAGTAAACGCCCAATGCTTAGGAGACTAAGGTAGGAGGCTCCTAAGTTCAAGACCCGCTTGGCCTCCAGTCTGAATTCAAGGCTATCTGGGAACTTGGTGAGACCCTGTCTCAATGATGTTGTTGTTGTTGTTGTTGTTTTTAAGAGTAAATAGAAGGATTGAGGTATAAGTCAGTTTTAAAGTGCTCACATTAGTAAAATTAGTAAACTCTGGGCTCAGTAAACTCTATGTTCAGTCTCCAGTATCAAAAAGCAAAACCAAAAAGAAGGCATGTTTTGTGTGATTAATCCCTCCCGCCCTTCGATATGTTTTTGTTGTTTGAAATAGCATCTCAAGTTACCAGGATAGACTCTAATTCACTGTGTAGCTGAGGCTAACCTTGAACTTCCGATCCTTTCGCCTCCACTCTCAAGTTCTGGGATCATTGCAGGCTGTGCCACCATGCCCAGCATGTGTGTGTATGTGTGTGTGTGCGTGCGTGTGTGTGTGTGTGTGTGTGTGTGTGTGTATGTGTGTGTGTGTATGTGTGTATGTGTGTGTATGTGTGTGTGTATGTGTGTGTGTGTTTTTCAATTGACAAATGTCTATACCATCATCCCCTCAACTTTTCCTTGTGTTCAAATATTAATTAGAATAAACTTTTAAAAACTGCATGCCTAAAACCTAAATGTATTTGCATTCTACACCATAGCTCATGATTACATTTGAGAAAGACATTTGCCATTAGCTTAGCAAAAGCTAAGGTGTGAAAGTTTAAAGTATGTTTTCTATATGGATAGAAGGACTAGGGGTAATCATTAAGCTGAGAAAACAACAACTATAACAGAATTGTCCACCTCTGCAAGTGAGAATACAGAAAATGGAGGGTGAACAGGAAGAGGAAACCAAACATATAAGCTTCTATGTTTACCACACTTTCTCCTTGCCTGATCAAGCTGATGAATCAAAGCTTTATTGTCAAAGCCTTCAGGCAGAGATGCATGTGTCTCTCTGCACTTCTCATTTTAAACAGTTTACTTGACAAAACCACCCAGCAATAAGAGGAAAAATAAGGTCTATAAGATTACCTGGCCAGCCTTCTCCAGAGCTTGCTTGTCTTGAGATGCAAATTCTGTCAACATTTTTGTCTGTAAGGCTCCTGACAAAGCCAAGAAGGGGAAGAAGCATGCTACAACGAGGCTGAGCTTCCAGCTGAACAAGAATGCAATGATCATGGCCACAATGATGTTAGTGATGGAATTGACCATCATCCCAACTTGAGAGCCAGCAGCCTGCAAAGCAAAAGCAGCCAACCCATCTCAGACAGGGTCTCTCTTGCCAGACACCATTATGCGAAAAGCTGTTTTATACCAAAAGAGAGATTCTTTTTTACTGTGATAAAATATACATGACAATATTTAGGTTTTTTTTAAGCCATTCATAAGTATGTAACTCAGGGACATTAAAATCATAAACAAATAAAAAGTGCTCACAATACTGTGTAGACATCACATCGGTACTCAATTTTTCTCAGCCTCTCCATCTCTAAAGTTTCTTTATTCACCAACTGATCACCTCACCTTTCTCCCCTGAGCCTGTGATGGATATAAACATGCTTTTGTTTTGATCCCAAGTGTGGGATCTGAAACTATCTAGTGTAAGGGTGAGTGATATTTGTCTGCTAGAAAGGGAACTGCCTCATGTGAGGGAATGGTCTTTGCCAGTTGAAAAACATCCTATACAAACTATGAGAGAATATAGATAGCCCCCAAAACAAATCTCAATAACTTTTGCACCACTTTGCGTCTCTTTGTTTCTTTGCTTTGCATCCCTTCACTTCGAGACACTCCTAGGAGAAACACTTGAGAGAATATTTCGGGGTTCCTGCTGATGTGGTTGATGTCATTTTTCCTGGATTGCTGGTTTGCTATTTAATGAGTCTGTTGGAATCCTGACAAAGAAGAGTGGAATCGCCCCCCAAGGAACGGAATCTACAAAGGTCTACCTCTTCTGCCTCTATTAATCTTCTTTCTCGCCTATCTGGGGTGGTATGTTGGAAGGTAGATATATACATTTAAAAAAACAAATAAATTAGGTTTTTAAAAAGATGAAAACCTACATGAGGCACTGGTAATTTCTGTTCTGCTCTATGTATGAATGTATCTTCTTTAGGTATCTCATAGAAATAAGGTTATACAATATTCATGCTTATGTGTCTGGGTTAATTTGCTAAACATTAGGTCTTTTCAGGACTCATCTACATTGTGGTACATTTCATAATTTCATTCCTGTTGAAAGTATAAACATACTGCTGAATGTATACACAATGTGTTTTTTATCAATTTATTATATAGTGGGCTGTTGAGTCCTTTCAATTGTTATAAATAATAATTTTGAAAAATGATCATCAAAAGTTCTGAAAATGAAGAGAAAATAAGTTATAGAATTTTGTTAACAGACTACACCAAGTAGAAAAAGAATATTAAGGATTGAGTAAAGGTTCTCTTAAAATATCGTATTTAAACAAAAATAAAGAAAAAAAGAAAATGCAGAGAGATTACAAGATCTTTGGGACACCATTAAAAGATCAAATGTCTACAACATTGCTTGACATGAAGTAAACAAAGGCTATAAGCATTAAAAATGTATTCAATAAAACAAAATCAGAAAACTTTCTTAACCTTGGGAAAGACATGAACATGCTAGATTATGAAGCCTATAGAGGCCCAGAGGGAAACAACCAGAAAAGATTTTTCACCCAACATAGTCAGACTAGCAGAAAACAATCAGAACAACGAATTCTAAACTCTCCAAAAGAGAAGCACAAACTCTTAGTTAAGGACAACCATATTAGACTAAGAGCAGAAACTATAGAATAGGAGAACATGGACTTTAAGTCTCAGAAGAAAATTAGTGTGAATATAGATCACTACACCCAAAAAGAAAACCCTTCAGAATCAAAGGCAAAATGATGACTGTCTACCTTAGTCAAAAACTAAGGGTATTCTGGGCTGACAAGATAGCTCAGCTGGTAACAGTGCTTGCTGTCAGGTATGTCAGTCCCTTAGGACCCACATGGTGGAAGGAGAGAACCAATCCCTGAAATTTGTCCTTTGACCCCCACATATGCGTACATGCATGCATGAATACACAAATAAGTTAATATTATAATTCTAAGAAACAAAGGAAATTTATGGCTATCAGACTAGCTTTATAAAAGATGCTTAATAGAGTTTTATATCCAGAAGTGGAAGGAAGATAATTTGCAAGACAACATGTAAAAGGATAAGCCTTGTTTGAAGAGTGATCTCAAATAAGATTGAAAATCTGGGAGTGGTGGTATATGCCTTTAATCTCAGTAGTGGAGAGGCAGAAGCAGTTAGATCTTTATGAATTTAAGGCCAGCCTGATCTACATAGTGAGTTCTAGGACAGCCAGAGCTACATAGTGTGCTCCTATCTTGAAAATCAAAACAAAAACGGCCATGAAGACTGAAGTGGCTACCTTCTATAGTCAGGCAAGACATTCATTGGAGGGAGGGGGACACCAAACCACCCATAAAACCTTCTATCCAAAGTTTACCCTGCCTACAAAATGTGTAGAGATAAAGATTTAGCAGAGATTGAGGGAATGGCCAAACAAGCCCAAATAGTCCATGCTGAGACCCACCCAATGGGAGAGAACCAACCCTTAACACTACTAATGATACTCTGCTGTGCTTGAGAAAGGAGCCTAGCATAACTGCCCACTGAGAAGCTCCATCCAGCAGCAGATCAAAACAGATACTGATAGCCACAGCCAAACAGTAGGTAGAGCTCAGGAAGTCTTGTGGAAGAATAGGAGCAAGGATAGAGAAATCAAAGGGGACAAAGAACTCCATAAGAAAACCAACAGAGTCAAGTAACCTAGGTCAACCAGAGATTTCAGAAGCTGAACTATATGTAATCATGTGCTGGACCTAGGCTCCCTACACATATGTAGCTGATGGGCAGCTTGGTCTTCATGAGGGTCATCTAGCAATTGGAGTTGGCACTATCCCTGACGTGGCTTCTGTTGCCTGCTCTTGGATCACCTTCCCCTAGCTGGGCTGCCTTGTCTGGCCTCAGTGGAAGAGGATGAACTTAGTAATGATGAGACTTGGTGTGCTGGCGCAGGTTGGTCCTGGCTGGGGAGCTCCCCATTTCTGAGGAGAAGGGGGAAAAAGAGAGGAGGGTGGGACTAGGAGGAGAGGAGGGAGGGACTGTGATTGGGATATAAAGTGAATAAGTAAACAAGTAAATTAAGGAAAAAAACAAAAAGAAGAAGAAGAATCTATTATGTAAAACAACTATTATGGAAAGAGCTATTATGGGAAACAACTAGAAGTTTCTCAAAAAAACAAACACAAACTCACACACACAAAGACTAAACATGGCATTCTCAGAAGATCCGGTCATCCCACTCTTGGATAAATATTTAAATCTGCATGTCTATGTTTATGGAGAGCTAATCACAATAGTTAAAATATGGGTACCCAACAGTAAATTAACACATAAAGAAAACATGGTATATTCAGAAAGTAGAATATCATTCATACATTTTTAAAAACCCTATCATCTGCAGCAAAACAGATAGAATTAGGAAATCCTGCTAAGCGAAATAAGCTAGACACTAGATGTACTTTCAAGTCCTTTCTCACATGTGGACACTAAGAAAGAAGTGTGTATGTGCGCGCGCACACACACACACACATGCACACACTCAACTTGCATTGCAAAGGAATGGGAAAATTGCTGAGTGTTGTGGGTTAAGGCAGATGAAAGGTGGAGGGACATGATTAATGTATGATATATGCATGAGGATCCATTAATATGTATAATTAACTTATGTTTAAAATAACAATAAAAAGTAATAGTTCATTAAAATTATGATTTACATTGTTTTTAAAAACAATGTAATTTATAATGATGAAAATATACACCCATCAGAATTTTTAGGGGAATAAAAAAGGCAGAAATGCCCTATGTACAGTGCTTCCAAGTCTATGAAAAACATGCCTGCATATAATAGATAAGAGAATCAAAAGGGGGGGCTGGAGAGATAGCTCAGTGGTTAAGAGCATTAGCTGTTCTTCCATAGGACCCGGGTTCAATTCCCAGGACCCGCATGGCAGCCCCTCTAACGTTCGCCACAGGAAGATGGAGGAAGAAGATGCCATCTTTGAGTCAGAGAGAACACACTTTTACCAGATGTAACCTGCCCCTGCCTTGATCTTAAACTTCCCAACCTACAGAGTATGAGAAAAATGCCGGTTATTGCTTTGTCTAAGATATTTTGTTATAGCATCCTAGATGGATGAAGGCGCTCCCAGGGCTTACCCCTTGAACCTGGGAGGCATCTGTAGCGAGCCTACATCCTAGATGGATGAAGGCGCTCCCAGGGCTTACCCCTTGAACCTGGGAGGCATCTGTAGCGAGCCTACATCCTAGATGGATGAAGGCGCTCCCAGGGCTTACCCCTTGAACCTGGGAGGCATCTGTAGCGAGCCTACATCCTAGATGGATGAAGGCGCTCCCAGGGCTTACCCCTTGAACCTGGGAGGCATCTGCAGCGAGCCTAGTTGTTAGCACTCCAGGGTTATTTCTCAGATCATCAAACCAGCCGATGTCTTGCCCTAACATTGCCTTGAAACCAAATTTACGCAGCCTCTTTGTGAGGAGTTCCCCAGATTTGGCAAAAGTGTAACCCTAAAACATAAAGAAGGAAACTTTGGTGAGATTTTTACATGAAAATAGAGGGAAACAGGCAAGTCACATAATGAAAACTAAACTTACCTGCAGAAACTGTGTGAAAATGGATACACAGCCCAGGATGACAAAAAATACACACATGTTGTAAATCTCTGTCCTTTGTTCTTCTTTGTCGGGTAGTGAAAAAGTCTTTGGAAGACAATAAGTAGGGGATAAAGTATGTTATTATAAAGAATAACAAAATAAATACATTTGAATATGTTCAGTTAAATTTTCACACTTGTGTGCTCGCTTCCACAGCACATATACTAAAATTGGAACAATACAGAGAAGATTAGCATGGCCCCTGCGCAAGGACGACACGCAAATTCATGAAGCATTCCATATTTTTAAATTAATAAAAAAAAAGATGGAAAATTTTTTTCACATTTGTGCAGTCTCACGGAATGTTCAGTAAATGTGACCCTCAATATCAATATAAAAGTTCATAGTGTGTCAGTGCAGAGCAGCAGCTGTTCTGAAAGTCCTGAACCAGCCAAGGATGCTGATGATGGAAGGAGGCAAGGATACATGGGAAATCTCTGAAACTTCCTCTTAATTTTGATGTAAAACTATATTGCCTTAAAAAAAAAAAAAGACAAAAAACGTTTTTAAAATGGCTTCACTTTGAACACACTAGTTTTTATACCAAAGTTAGTGATGAACATTACAACGTATTTTAAATCTTCTATGTGTCAGGGTTCCTGGAAAATTTAAACCAAAAGCAACAATTACAAACATGCACGTGTGCATGCACACACAGACAGACAGACACACACACACACACACACACACACACACACACATGAGTTGGGTAGATTTAAGCAGTAGTGTTAGCTTTTTTCTTACAAAGATGGAGGAAAAGAGTGCCCACCCCCAAGTTATCCTTTAAGAAATAAGGGAGAAAAAGAGGAAAGAAAGAAGAAAGGGCAGGGAAAAAAAAAAGAAGGGAGCGGAGGACAGAAAGACATTATTGAGAATTTGAGAATGTTAGTCTGTGGAAAAAAACATGCTTATTATTTCAACTCTTATTTTGCTCAAATAATAGACACTATAAAATGATTATTTTAGACTCAGATATTCTTTATTTTACTATATGTATGGATAGTACACTATGTGTATAGTCTTGTACATATAAACTAGTTTATAAGTATAAAGTATTATATGTATATATTCATTTTTAAAGCAACCAGCTATTGCACAACTATCCCTAGCCTAGGAAAAAAAACAAAGAGAGTGAAATCTGAGCCTGTTGTTGTTGTTGCCCTACAAGAAACTGGAACTAGTCTCTCCTCAAAGTCCATGGAAATTGTGACCAATATCTTTAAGGTCTATTTTGATTAGTAAATGATATTCTTAAATATGTGAGGAATGTACTGAGAGTTACCTAAGCACCTAGCTGAGAACCAAGCTGTCGCGATAAGAAAACAGAATAAACAGGGTATCTTGTGATGGCAAAGGTAGTCACAACAAAACCACTGTAATTCAGACTAAATGAAGTAACTAGGAGAACCCAGGAAAAGTATGGATTGCCGAGATAAACTAATATGTTCTCATTTATTCTCTCTTTATCTCTCTCTGTTTCTGTCTACGGCTATACATCTCTCAAAAACGATATGTAGAATATTGCATAAGTAAATATTTTCTGTGAAACAAAATAATCTGTTTCTATTTTTTCCACGTGTGTCTGATTTCTGATTTAAGTGATACACAGAAACAGAAAATACAGGTTTCAGGACACGCATCGTTTTAGTGACTATAATACTTGATGCCAGAACTTAAATGTGCTAAAAAAGGAAACAAAACCATCTCCTTTTCTTCACTAGAAACGCAAAGGTTACAAGCTTAACAAATTTTCATTTTATTTTGCATTACCACATCTTAGTTAAAAACCTGTAATGCTTTGGTAGTAATGGTTCAGTTCAAGTCATTATTTCTGCCTGAATCTTGTGTGCTCAAAGAGTTGCTGGTTTTGTTTTGTTTTTGTTTTTTGTTCCCTCAACACCCTGTCTTACAGAGCAGTTTAAGGCAACTGTAATGATACTTTTTGAAATATATTATAAAATGAGAAAAGGTTTAAAAAAAAGTTGAAAAAAATGAAAGTTTTTTTTTTTCCAGGATTGAAGACAAACTGCAAAGCAAGGAACTGGGGAGAGGTTCTACACAAATGAGATCTTACTACTTCTAGAGCAGTTTCTAGAGTCTGATTTTACTACTTCTAGAGCAGTTTCTAGAGCCTTTGTTTGTTTGTTTGTTTGTTTTGTTTTGTTTTGTTTTGAGACAAGTTTTCTCTATGTAGCCTTGGCTGTCCTGGACTCACTTTGTAGACTAGGTTGGCTTCGAACTCACAGAGATCCCCCTGCCTCTGCCTCCCAAGTGCTGGAATTACAGGTGTGTGCCATCGCACCTGGCTTCTACCGCATTTATACTTTATAGAAAACGGGTTCTAAAACACCACAGTAATTATTGTTAGACTTGTGCAACTAACCAGTTCGCGGAGTTTACAATTCAGGATATTAAAAAAAAATTATCTACACAGAAATTCTTGAAATCTCAAACTGTTATGGAACAATGACCTCTCCCCACAAAGGTCACCCACTGTACCTATGGGTTTCAGATAAAACCACTTAACTCTCACAGAAAACCAAGGGCACAAACACCAAGACGTTTGCCTGAGTCCACCCATCTAGAAGGTATTCCTGAATAAAGAAATCTTCAGTTTCTAGCCTCAGGTACAGGTTTTCCTTCTGCATGTGCCCTTTGGCTTATGGTATTATCCACCTAGTCCAGACAGCGTAGCTGGCTAATGTTGAAACCCACATGACTATTTAGTTCAAGATGAAGCCTTTAATCTACCCATAGTCTCTTTGCACAGAATCATGTTCCTTGGGTCCCCTGTACATTCTTAGTTTTGAAATGCAGCCCAATAGGCTACCCATCCCTAGAACCCTCTGTTCTTAGACTGGCTGTGGTTCAGAAACATGTTTTTCTTTCTTTTTTTTTTTCTTTTTTCTTTTTTTTTAAGGAGGAAAGCAGTCATTAAATTCTTGCAGTGTATCAGATATCAAATGTGTGGCATAACCAATCTTAAATTAGGATTTCCTTAGAAATAAGATTCTCACAGCAACTCAGTAGGTAGGTTTCTTGTTTCATATTAATGAAGTATACACAGATAACAAGGGGCATAAAGCCTTTCCAGGGCTGGTGGGTTCTTGTGTGTGGGCTTTTCCAACATGTCTCACCTGACTTGCAGTGGCTTGAACACTTGGCACACCTTCCAGTCCGAACAGATCCAGGGAAAGTGAAACAAATACATTATGTTTTTAGCCGTGGAGGCTGAGGCAGGTTAGCAACCAGGTTTTTAGTTGTGTACAGTCATTTGATGTGCACATATCTCTTGGGGTGGTCTACTATGCCATGCCTTAGAGCAAAACCCTTTAAGTGTATCAGGACTCAGGACACCCAGTGAGATGAATGCATTGTGAGTAATGGTGGGTGGGTGAGAGTTATGTTGAGACAAATAGAAAGAATCTTCCTTAGCCAGAGGAGACCTTGCGATTTGTTCAGCCTTATTCTCTTGGTGACTGTAACCCTCTGAGAGCACTAACAATAAGCCAGTGTTGGGTTCCAGCCACTGCATCCTGCTTTTCCAATGATAGAACCTTTAATCAAAAGTTTCATTGGCCCCACTAATTCCATTCCAGGGTTTCCAGTGCTGAATGGAAGAGTCACAGAGTCATGGGAGAATGAACCCTTTATCATTGACGGAGAAGGCACTCAGGGCAGGCAGGGCTCCTTGCCGAATCCTGATGTGGCTAACTCACAGTTACAGAGCTAGAACATGTCTTCAAGGTCACTGTTGCACAACCCCCATTTTACAATGGATTAAGACCGAGTCCCAGAGAAATATCATGATGTGATTCCAGGATGCAAAGGACCTGGACAGTAAGAAGCAGAGCCAGTTTTAGGGAAAGGAAAAAATGGTTCATGCGCACAGTGCGATTCTATTCGGCTATGTCACCTCTCCCCACCTCCACACACATAGAGCTCAGAGGACGTCATAGAATGGGGGACAGGGGGCAGAAAGCACCTAAGAGCTGGAGGGTCAGGAGAGGTCCTGTGAGATGGAGTCCTCCGAATGGACATGGCCACTGAGGTCATGGACTCCCGGCAGCTGTGTTGACCTCAACAAATCAAGCTTGTCAACATCACAGTATGGCCTGGGGGGAGAGGTCGATGAAATCTCACTTCCTGGTGGCACTCAGAGGAAGGACAGCAGGTTACCAAGAAGAGACTTGATACCCTATGAGCATATACAGGGGGAGGTAATCCCCCTCAGGAACAGTCATAGGGGAGGGGAATAAGGGGAAAATGGGAAGGAGGGAAGAACTGGAGGACACAAGGGATGGGATAACCATTGAGATGTAACAAGAATAAATTAATAATAAAAAATTAAAAAAAAAAAAAAGAAATCTCACTTCCAATTGATGAGCTATCCTCAACTTAATGGCTGCTGGGAAGGGGGAGTTATTTTTCTCAGTGTTGTTACCCATGGGAAAGTGACCCATGCTTCAGTAAAGCAGGCCCCATTCCTGCTCACAGAGCAACCCTAATTAAATTCAGTGGCTCGTTTAACAAAGCATGAAAGTAAAAGGGGATCCTTATTGTAAAGAGAGAGTCCGACGGGCACGAGAGGAGGTTAGGAGAGGATGACAGGGAGGGTATGACCAAACTATACCATATGTGTGTATGAAATTGTCAAAGAATAAACAAATAAGGAAATAAAAAGAAAATCACTAAAGCAGTCAGAATTCTGGATTTCATTAATACAAGCCAGCATCTCCGCGTAGGCTTCTATATTCAGATTCGTCCCTACTCTTTCTTCTAACTTATATTTGCCTTGCTCCAGGAGGTCCACCTAGAGCTCACACCAGCAATGGTGGCCAGCAAACAAGCCATCAATAAATATTTGTTGAATGGTGAGTGTTACTTGTTTCTTTCTGTTTAAGGACCCACCTTCCTCACTTCCACAAAGTTCCTAGGCAAAGTAACATGGCTGTGGTGCTGTGGCATCAAGTCCACACATGCTTGTTGGGTAGGGAAAAGAACAAGTGTTTGTATTTGCGTATTGTACCTACTGGGGAATGAAGACATATATATTACTTATTTTAAAAGACTTGCAGCATGAAATACTGGCACCATGTAACCAGGAACTGAGAGAGAGATTTAGAGAGAGAGAGAGAGAGAGAGAGAGAGAGAGAGAGAGAGATTTAGAGAGAGAGAAAGAGAGAGAGAAGAGAGAATAGTAAAACACCAAGGAAGCAAAAAAATTAAAATAAGTTTATCCTTTCTCCCAGCTGTATTTTTTACTTTGTTGTTTTTTCTCTCAGTTCCTCCCACATCCCATGTTAATGCACTCAGTAACAGAAGAGAATCTTGCTCAGGACACATTATCACCTGCTCTTTAAGTCTGGTAGATAGTACCTCAGTGATCCAGCAAGATTAGAAATCACCCTGAAATCCTTTTGTATTATTATGCAACAAACACGCTTTCCATACAGGAAGTCAGCTCTCTTGCAACCTCCATCTGTAGCTGTGTTTATTTATTTTTTTTTTTTCATAGTGCAGTTTCCTTTCTGTGTGGTGGAGACTCTGAATTTTTTTTTTTTTTTTTTTTTTTTTTTTTAATCCTTTAGAGTTGGAGGTGGGGGATGGGGTGGGCAGGACAGCTAGCCAAAAAATACAAATGAAAATAAAAATAAAAATAAAAAAATGCTGAGGGTGTTAAAGAAAAGAGGTATTAGATCAG
Organism: Acomys russatus; assembly: GCF_903995435.1. Classification (NCBI taxonomy): domain Eukaryota; kingdom Metazoa; phylum Chordata; class Mammalia; order Rodentia; family Muridae; genus Acomys; species Acomys russatus. The sequence goes on along the minus strand of NC_067160.1, from coordinate 17,443,759 downwards.
ATAGTGTATTAGCCAGTGACTTAAGAGGGCGCGAACAAAGTAATGTTAGTCCGTTGGTTTGCTTACCCCTAGGATCTGGCTGAACAAAAAGGAGTAGATGGGTGTGATGGCCCCGTTAACTGCTGCACTCACAGCTCCTACCAGCGTGTAGTGCCATTCAGGAAGGTTGAATTTCAGAATCCTTCTAACTGGGGCAGGTTCTACCTCTTCCACAAGCCCGTCCTTGTCCTTAGGGAAAGAGAGGGTTACCTTAGTCACTCAAACATATGCACGCCCTTTGGTGCACATAGGGTTAAGAATCGCAGGCTGGGTGGTCATGGGTGACTTGGTTCGGACTGCTCACTAAATGGTGGGTTGGTAGTGCTCATCATGGCGACGTATGGACTAACTCTCGAGCCGTAATGGTCGTGTTGTCTCTTTGAAAACAAGTCCTCATTTAAAAAAGTAACTTTGCGAAGTGTGTTTATGCATTAAAAATGAGGGCGAGTTTTGAGGTACACACATCAAGCAATGTTCTCTAAAGTAGCAATTGGTGGAAGCTCTGGGACAGGCCAGAGTAGCAGAGGGGAGACATGTTTAACTCGGTGATCACGCATCTGTGTTAACAAGGCTTCCTGTAATGAGTGCTCACAAGCCAGCAACACCGATCTGCATTTCTAAATTGTACACTTCCCCCGACAGAGAATGAAAATTCATCAGGATTTTCCCATTATGATCATTTTAGTTGGTATTGAAATATCACAGCTTGTAACTTGTTCATCTCCTTGAGGGTAAGCATTATGTATAAAATCTTGTAGCTTTATTTTTTATCTTTTTGTCTATTGATTCGGTGATTTGTTAAACTTAATACTCACCCTGAGAAAGGATTCTAGGTGTCTTATACAGATTTGTATTGGTTTTTAAAAACTTTTTCTACTAAAACATTATTTAAAATATCTATGCAAAATTGACTACAATGATTAATGGATATTCTTTTTTTTTTTTTTTTTTTTTTTACTAGTACAAGTTAATTTATCCTACAGATAGTTAAATATCAGGAATAGAAAATAGCACAAAGCTTGAAAATTTTTCCTTCTCTTACAAAGTCAAGGGCCACATTACCAGTTCAATTTAAAGGAAGTCTGGAGTGACAGTCATCTCATTATAGTTGCCCCTGGAGCTGATAATGAATTTGTCATCATCTTCCTTCCGAGCGCTCTCTTGGCTACCTTCAACACCTGCGCTTTGTCACTGCTACTCAAGCAGTAAATCCTTCTGCTCAGTCCTTTCATCTCAACTTACTAACTCAGGCCATCAGTGCCACAGAGCAGGGTGCTCAAGAAAGGATCAGAGCAGCAGGCAGAGGAAAAAGGGAGTTCTTGGGAGAGCCTTGTCTGGCCACCCGCAGAATATATGGGCCAATATAAGGGCTATTTCATTAAAATGATGGAGTTGCATCCATCTATCCTATTTTTGCACATAAGACAATAACGACCTTTGTTCAGATCATTGAGGTGTTTTTTGTTTGTTTGTTTGCTTGCTTGCTTGAGAATATTTGTCTGGCATTCAACCCATCTGCCACTAGAGAGAAGACAGGCTCGCAGAGCCTGTGAGCCCTCTCCTATAACACAGTTTACTTCAAGGTAATGTTAGCTAGCCCCCTTCGCATCTCCTTGTGGGAACTGGGAATTGAGCTGGGGAACCAGTGTAGAGATGAGATGACACACTGCGGGTACTGCCAGTGCTTTGAGTAGCTCGGTATTTATCTCGGACTCAGGTGGATTCTGCCCTCACCCTCGGCATTTTGTCAGACTAACTAGATGGCTTTCACTATGGCAAAATTGATCTTTGTAGGTTCAGATCTGGACAGTCACAGACACATAAATGTCATGCTAACATTCTCTGAATTCTGCGTGTTCCCTAATAACGCTGTTATCCCATAAGGTGGTTACTTCATTCATAGCCTGACAAGATGGAATCTTTCTCAGTTTTCTTATGGCAAAGTGTCTGTAACCTTAAACAATGAGATATTTAAACGCAATATGAAATATTTTTTGCCATGTAGTTTTCATATCAAAATATATTAATAAACAAAGATAGTTAACTTGAATAATTTTGGCATCTTCCACTAAAGAAGAAAAAAATTGACCTTAAAGAAAGTTATATCCTACTGTCCTAAAGCATCTTGAGTGGTTTAGAAAGCCTGTCCTCAGATAACAGATTACGTTATTAGATTTTATTTGTTCTATCTAAATGAACAACAGAAGAATTATATATACTATATTACGTGTATACATATGTCATATACATATGTATCTGTGTCTTATTTTTGCATATAACATATATACATGCATGCAATATAATGTTGTATGTTATATGTAATATATAAATATGTATAATATAAATGTACCTTATATGCATACAAAGTATGTGTATGCATGTATTTTATATACATAAAACAACTGAAGTCATACTAAAAAACCCACAGTGGTCTCCTACCTTTTATGTAGATGGTTTTATACTTGACAGGATTTTCCTAGGTTTGTTTTTGTTTTTGTTTTTTCTTTGATTCCCCTGTGTGGACCAGTGGAAGATCAAACTTCCTACTGGAGTTTTGTATCCTTCTTTCTATACTTTCTCTCATCTGTTTCTCTATTCTAAATATGAGTCTCCAATCTGGATAATAACTTTAGGATTTAATGATAAAATGGTACATAAGACCAAAAAAAAAAAAAAAAAAAACCAAGATTTTCCAGATGAGTCAACAAGGATAGCCATTTTTTATGAGTCCCTGTCTCTGTCTTATCTCTTATATCTCTCAGGTAGGACTAAGTCCACAAGTCAGCTGTGATGACACTACAAGATTCTAATATATCGCATCCTGACTCGATTCATATATATCCTCTCTCTCTCTCTCTCTCTCTACCTCCCTCCTTCTCTCTCTCTCTCTCTCTCCCTCCCTCCTTCTCTCTCTCTCTCTCTCTCTCTCTCTCTCTCTCTCTCTCTCTCTCTCTCTCTCCCTCTCTCTCTCTCTCTTTCTTTCTCTCTCTGTCTCGCTCCTCTCGTTTTACTGGAAAAGATTCATAATATTAGAGACTGAAATTTCCACTGTGTAGATAGCCCTTAATCCTTTAATCTTAAACTTGCCCTGATCAGGATATTTACTCTCTGATCCCGTTCATGGAAGCTAAAAAACACAGCTCGGAGAAGGAGAACCAGTTTAGCTCTGTCACTAGCTGACTCTTTGGGAGTCAGACTTCTAACAAGCCTCAGCCCTTCTCAGTGTTCTGTAAATACCCCAAGAGACCACAAGGTGGAGGTAATTGCTTTGTGGAAGTAGACCGTTCAGCAACACAACGGTTTCCCATACCACAGATGATGAGGCCTGCCTTCTCCATCATAATGGGAAAGAGCAAGACTTCTGTTTGGCCTTGTAGACTTAGTGAAGTGGTAAAATACTTTGAAATACTAAAACCAAGCCACACCTTCTCATACAGTGCTCCTTAGGATTCAAAGTATATTACTCAAAAAAAAAAAAGAGTAGGAAATGGAAATTCCATTACATTATAATTGTTTCCTTTAAATTTTTCTTCAAATCAAAAGGACTCAGATACAGTCACTGTATACACAAGAAGTATCAGGAAATGCACAGATCATTTCCTTTTGGAGCTTGAACAACATAATTTCAGCGTCGTGACACATTTTTTTTTCTTGTTTTTCATTTTCATCTCCTTTACTGGAGAAAATATAAAAGGGTGTCTTTTAAAAGTTGTACTGGGAAATATCCAAATGATTTCGATTGTTTTATTCCCAGTGCAGTGAGCATATATGAAATAGTAAATTCTGGCACCAAACGAGGAGCTGCACCTTTAATGGCAAGACACAGAGGGAAATCATCCTTACAAATGCGTGTTCCCTCATTCTGATTCATTCTGAGAAAAGAAGGTTCTAAGATAATTATTGAAATGAATTTATTCAGCATTAAAAGCTCTATTCAGGGTCAAAAGAACAAAACAGTCAAGAGTCTTAATAGCCCATCTTTCACACGGTCTTAAGAGATATCATTCAAGAATTCACCCCAAATTTCTCCTTTGTGAGCCAGTGTTTGTAAGTATGCCTTAATGGATTCACAAGTTGGATTCTTATTGAAAGACATTTTGAAGTAACATCATGCATAATGGATGTACTTGTAATTAAAAATAGTTCTTGGCTTATTTGATTTGATACATAGAAGAGTTTGGGCTTCATCTTCATCACATAAACTATTTTTCATTCAGTTAAAACAAACAAAAGCCTCTTTTTTTTTTTTTTAATTGTCAGTGTGTCTTTATTACCAGGATCCTGATGATGTGGCTCTTAAAACATTATTGGTTTCCACTGTTGTTTATAAAAGTGCACTTGAATGTGCTGTCTACAATTCTAGATATTAGGTTACTTTGATGGAGGACAATCCTGGGGTAAGGGGCATCTGTGAAAGACTCAGCGAATGTAAAGCAATAAACAAAAGCCTCCTGAAGTCCTACAGGAGACAAGGCACTGAGCAAAGCACCTGTGGTGACTCAACACAGATGTGATGGGTCAGGAAGTCCAAGAAGCCTAAAATGTAGTGAGAAGAGAGAGTATGGCTTCAAAACCTTAGAGTTCCATGAAGGAGTTCCAATAAAGGGTGCGTAGGAGATCAAAAGTGAGCACACCAAGGCTGGGAGACTTGGGGTTTGATATATGGTCCCTTATAAAAAAGATAATATCCACAATACCAGAATAGCCACATTCTCAGAGTGTGCCTCTGAAATTTAAAACCTGTGACAATTTGCATAAGGTCTAGTCTTATCAAATAGCTTCACCAATTAAGAGGAAATTTTAAAATTTGAGAAAAAACTATTTTGGGTATTATCTAAAACTTTAAATAGTTACATGCATTCAAACAAATGATTTGCTATGCACATTTAAGAAACATATTTCCTCTGTTTATTATGACTATTCATATGAAAATTGATAGCTACCCTTAACAATTCCATTTAATTTAATAAGTGTTCTTCGAAGTAATTAACTAATAAATCTGTGTTATTTGCAGAGTGGGGTGTGTAAAATATGGAGTTTTCACTAGGTCCTAATGGTCCCCTATTTGGTCTGACTTAGTAAGGCATTACTCTACACCTAAAAAGCATAAATACCTAAAGACAAAAAGAGGCACCTGGGAAGAATTTCTTCCATGCCCCAACCCCCAACCCAGGGTGTCTGACCTTGCTGTCTTCGTAAGCAGATTTGTGATCAGCAATAGCCAGTGGAGATTCGTGTGCCAGAAGAGAAATCTGAGACTTGGAGCGTTGCCGGATGGAAGCTCTGGGTAAAACAAACAAACAAACAAATAACACCGAGACAGGACAGGCAAGCAATAGACTCAGCTGGCGTCCCAGTTTACATCACATATCAAATCAACAGAAATGGTTAGTGGGTCACATGACAGCTAGGGCAGGGAGCTTCCTGTTAGGTTTGATGCCATTTATCTTGGGTCAGAATTAACTGGATTTCACTTGAACCCAAGCTCTGTTACTACTGGATCCAGATTCAGTGTGTAACCAGGAAGGGAGCAAAGTTTCCCATCGACTTATTGAAAACAGCTCCGGACTCCAATGTGCTCAGAGGCCACAGGTTTCTGCCAGCTGTTACCATGGCAAAGGTGATGGTTTAGCACTTGCACAGCCTTCTAGTTCAGGGCTTAGTCTCTAGTCTCTTTTTGTGTCTGTGTCTCTAGGTCTCTCTGTGCCTTTCTCTCCCTCTCTTTCTCTCTCTCTCTCTCTCTCTCTCTCTCTCTCTCTCTCTCTCTCTCTCTCTCTTTTTTCACCCTCTTCCTGTCCTTCTCCCCTTTAGGGTGACATCACCTGGATACAAGTGAAATAACAGAAAGAAAAATAGGGTCCCTAGTGAGACTATCCCCAGGTTTTGTAGGTCAAGTGGTAACCAGGCCTAGGAGCTTACAAATTAGTTTTGTTGAGGCTCATCTTCAGGTTATGCACTGCCCACAGAAATGAGACAAACAACAGTCTTGTTGAAATATACTTTAGCTTAATGCATTTGTTTATTCAGCTGCATAACAAGCGTGCTAGGTTGCTATGGTATGTAAAACTCCAATGTTAGGTGCTAGTGGGAACGTAAAGACTAGCCAAATTGCTGACATCTTTCTCAAGGAATTTAAGCCCCACAGGAGAACAATGCATTCAGTCAAAGCTGGTGTAGAGAAAGTAGGGGTGGGTGCTATGCAGACATTTTCAATAATTAAAGCTGTGCTTTGAAGACTTCATTTGAAGTAGTACAATGTAAGGAGAGATGGTGGGGGTGAGGGGACCATGGCAATTGTTCTAACTCTAGACAGAATGGTTTCCATGTCCCATGTTATTCGTATGCAGGGGAAATTATACTAAAGCAAATGCCAAGATAGTGCCTGTCACCATCCAGACTTCCCAAGAAATCAGTAACATGTCAACTCCGTTATGCTAATCTCTTCCCAGCACTGTGTGAATGGCCTCCCTCTGAGTCACCCACATTCAACAGTATGCATTTACCGGAGCTCACCTCCCTTCTTTAACCTGGCACATTCAAAGCCTTGCCATACCTCATTATGATCAAAACCACAAACCCACTCCTGAAACCTGATCCCATGTCCCCAACCTAACCTCTGGGACACTGACTGGATTCCACACTCGGCATGGCACAGAGAGGACATGTATAGAGTTATTTCTGTGGGCTAGGTAACTAAAGCTGGGACATCATCAGAGTGTGAAGTACACCTGGAGATCGCAGGGTGATCATACAGTCTCATGGGGCGTGTGTTATGAGTGAGACTCAAAGCCGTAGGTATAACCAAACTCACAGCAACTGGCACCCAGGCAGGAGTATATGAGAAAGGAGAGAAGGTCAATACTGAATTGAGTACTCAACAGCCAGTTCTAGACGTATGGAGACCTCTCTCTGCATTCCTTCAGGTTTCTACTACCTTAACCTTGTACTTTTATTATTATTATCATTATTATTATCATTATTATTATTATTATTATTATTATTATTATTATTATTATTATTATTACTACTACTACTACTACTACTACTTTAAAAACCTGCATATTCATTTTGCTTTCTGGTTCTGTGCTTGTGCCTTCAACGCTTTCACAGTGATCTTCTACTCCTCAATAAGGAAAGGCTACTTGATCCTGTCATGGACACACTTGGCACACAGGGAACCACCGGAGGCTCTGCTGGCATACTTCTTTGTTTTAGACAATCTCATAGGACAGCCTACGACAGAACATTAAATACTGGACCATTCTGAGCGCCTCGAAGCACAGTCCCCGGAAGAGCAATCTTGTGCTTCTTAAATCTGCTGTTCTTCATTCCTCACGCAAACTCTTCCACCTCTCTACTGTACTGGAACACTGTTACAAGACCATGAGCAGCAAGTATGCTGGGCAAGGTCTAACCAAACTCATAGCAAGGCAGGAGCATATGAGAAAGGAGAAAACGTCAATATTGAATTGAGTACTCAACACCCAGTTCTAGATGTATGGAGACATCTGGATGTATGGCCCTCCGTCTGGCTTATCATGAACTCTGTGGTCAGAGTCCACCACAACACTTTTCAGAACTTATTCCGTACTCTCTTTAAGAAATCCTCACATAGTCAAAAGCTGTGTGTACCACTTTTCACTGCAAAAGAAAAACAGCTAATTTGGGGAATAAATGTTCTTTCTCTCTTTCTCAGCATTATTATTTAGAAAATTATTTTTTGTTGCCAATTATCTTGTTTTTGAACCTCAAAGATATTGTTGAGGAAAGTCCCAGCTATTATAAAGACCATAGCCTAAGAAACAAGATACAAATTAACATTTCATTTAGTCATTTTCTAGAAAAGAATCTTGTCAGCTCAAACAATGAGATGTTTTAAATAGAAGTCTTTATTCCAAGTTATAAATCTTTCTCTGCAGGAGGTTAATAGCTACTTGTGTGTGTAGATTGCTTTTCTGTATTTTTTAGTCCTAGTCATTAAAATGTAGAATTTGTGGGAAATGTAGCCAAATAAAAGACACTTGTGTGAAAATGGTTATTTGTTTCTCATCATAAACTACTTAGAACAGACAGAATTTTGTTGTTAAAAATAAATAAAATATGTACTTTCTTACTGTCATGACCACAAGATACATATTATCTTAATCCAATGACCAAGAGAGGCACCCACTCATTGTTTGTGCTCATGAAAGTAGTTTCTATCTCAAATTGTGACTCATGTATTTTAGTCATGATTAAACATTCTGCCATGATCAAACATAGTGCCACACGTCTATAAAATTTTGTCTAATAGTTATGATAATTTAATATATCTTCTACTATATAGAGTAATTCAAAGCTATTGCTTTGTTTTCCAGCTCAATACAGCTAACACTTTTTAAAATTCTTTCTTTTTCTTCAGTAGATTTTTTCTAAAGAGAAAAAAAATAACAAAGTCTGAGAATTTAGTTCTATAAAGATAAGACATGTTAGTATAAAAAAATCTATGTATATTTGAAATAAATGCAAATATTTTTAGTAAATTATTCTTTGAAATATTAGCAATAAATAAAATAATTTTGGCTATGTGAAGTTATTATCAGACTGCTCTACTTTAAGCAATGTTAATTCCTTTTCAGGAAGCAAGCAGCCATCTTGAAAGAGCAAGTCTTTGAGTCTTTGCTCTGAGCACAGTCTTACATTTAATGCCTTGGAAATGTTAAGGCCAATGGTGGAGAGATACATCAACTGTGACGTATTGTTTTCTGACTGAAGGAGAAAAGTCTTAACAATATTTTCATGGACACAGACAAATATTTCTGGGCAGAATTCCTAAACTTTTAACACCAAAAAACTTTTTTAGTAAAATTTTTATAAACCAACATAAAAGATGATGATTTGCAGTCTCACTAATAACACACTCCAAAATATGTTTTGAAAGTGAATAGTTATAGATATAACACGGGAAAATAAATATCACAGTGGGTGCACCCTCTTTAAAAAGCATAAACATGTACTTTATTCCACCCAGTTAAGAAATGATTTGAGAGCCTAGAAAGGTGGCTTAGTGGTTAAGATCTGCTCTTCCAAAGGACCTGGGTTCAATTCCCAGCACTCACTTAGCAGCTCACAATTGTTTGTAACTCTAGTTCCAAGGAATCTGATACTCTCACACCAATGCACACAAAATAAAATTAAATAAAGAAATGATTTGAGTCTAAATGCATTGTTCTGGGAGCAGAAGTGTTAGTAATTTAACTGCTTCTCAAGAAGGACAAAGAACAGAGCTAAATGGGTGAGGATGGCCTTCATATAAGAGTTTTTCCAGACAATAGTTAAGTTTGGTGGCGAAAGATTAGGTGCCTGGCAGTTTGTTTGTTTGTTTGGTTGGTTGGTTGGTTATTTGTTTCTAATTGTTTATGTGCTTTCTCCTAAGATAGGGCCTCATATTGTAGTCCAAGCTAGCCTTGAGCATGTAATCTTCCTACCTCAGCCTCCCAAGTATACGGGTATGAATCGCAGTACCAAGTTAACACAGTTTTTAAAATCCCTATTCTAGGGGGCTGGAAAGATGGCTCAGTGGGTAAGAGCACTGGCTGATCTCCAAATTTCAATCCCCAGCACCCACAATGTGGCTCACAACCATTCCGTAACTCCAGTCCTGGGGGATACAGTTCCCTCTTCTGGCCTCTGTAGGCAGCAGGCAAACACATGATGTACAGAAATACATGCAGGCAAAACAGCCATATGCATAAAATTGAAATTAAAACATAATAAAATAAAAATCTCTATTCTAAATTCAATAACAGGAGAGCCTTCCAGACATGGCCCTCCTCTCAACAGATTGAAAAGACCACGTTAAATAAATGGACATACTCTGATACCATAAGACCTGAAGTCTGCCACGTGGCTTCCTTTTTGGACCTAAGATATTGCCTAAGCATCACAAGAGTCGAAGGCTCCTGAAAATATCAAAAAACTTCAAAATCAATGGCTTGTGCTTACCTTAAACTCTCCCGGTAGCTCCCTCTGGTAAAACTTCTCTCAAGTGTGCCACCCTCGGTTGCGTCTTTTCCTATTTAACACAACATGAGCCATGCCTTAGAGCACAGAAGAAGCCTCATTTATATAGAATAATTTTCTGTGTGCCTAGAAGGCAATTACTGCATTTGGATACTCAAAGACCCAGTTAACTTGTTGCAATAAATAAAACTTGAAACTTGTCCAACACATTCTAACAATATGTGTGTGTGTGTGTGTATCTAATATATATATGTGTGTGTGTGTGTGTGTGTGTGTGTGTGTGTGTGTGTATCTAATATATATATATATATAATCTCAAAATTCTCAGTAAGACTGACATGTGAAATGTGTGCTTGCTGTTCTTTCTACAAACATAAGAATCTTTGAGTGTGAGTTTTTAAAAATTAATGAAAACCCACTAGAGTTCACACACACACACACACACACACACACACACTGGTGCAACTAGCAAACTTTCAAAATTTATGTAGATTTCATGTGTTAAATATATGCAATAGTTACACCTAATGCTGTTCATGAGTCCATAATTCATGCAACAATAAGGACTATAAAATGCCTGACTCATCTAGGAAGCTTGTCCTACTTAAAAAAATTATAAAATTGAAAGCAAAAGTCCTTGGGTTTAGCTCTGTGGCTTGATCAGATAATTTAGCCTTCTGTGTTTTATTTATTTTCCTTATCAACCTCATAATGACTGCAGGGCCTTGAGAGAATAAGCAATACATATTCACAAGCATATAAATTCACCATATAAATAGCACTATATATGTTAATTATTTAGTATAATATACAGGTCAAAGGGAAAAGATACTTACCCTTTACTCCCATTTCTTTGTGGGCTTCATCTCCTTGGCTTTGTAGGGTGACAAGCATGAAGTAGACACCTTTTCTCTCTAATAGCTCTTCGTGGGTGCCTTTTTCCACAGCTGCTCCATGTTCAAAACCAATGATCATATTTGCAGCTCTGACTGTTGATAGGCGATGGGAAACTGAGATGATTGTGTGCTCATGTTGAATCTGTAATAAGACGTGGTAGACATGTCTTACAAGACAGAACCAACACCAACCTTCACACCATCCCTGAGTCCACAAGGAAGTCAGTTTTGGACCCTAGGAAGATCCTTAAACAGGCTGTGCATATATCAGAAATAGCCAACGATTTCTTGTGGCCGCTCTCTCCTTGATAGGCCTGTAAAGTGAACTGGCTTTCCACAAACCTTATTCAATGCTCCTTGTACTCTGGCTTCACTCTCATTGTCCAGTGCTGAGGTAGCCATGTCCAAAAGTAGGATCTTGGGATTCCGTATGAGGGCTCGAGCAATGGCCACCCTTTGTTTCTGACCACCACTCATCTGGCCTCCTCCTTCTCCAACAAGGGTGTCAAATTGCTACGAATCATAGGAAGAAGAATTTCTGATAGTGATCCAGTATCCCTTCTAACTTTTCTCAGTGTGAATTTATACAGGTCCAAGTTTTAATAAAAGAAATACCCCTCTCTGAAATGAATTAACCAATCAATATTTGCATGTGAGATAATTAATGCGTGAACTACATGAATGCTTCTTTTTAGTTCACTTCAAATAAAAATTTGCAACCAAAGTAAGAATTAATTAATCTTGAAAACCCATCTCAGGGGACAACATCACAAATCACAATCTTGTCTCCTTTCTCCTGCTGAACACAAGGCAAAACACGATGTTATAGCTGCCTTTGTATTGTCATTGGAAGATCAAACCAGTTTTATTTATAAAGATCAAACTCCTTGCTGTCACAGCAAGTCCTGACTGAGTATCCCACAGAACTAAGTCCACACTAAAATTTAACAATGGAGTATTAGAAGCCAACTTCTTAGTATCGGCCAATACAGGTTGAACTCCTTCCTGCAGATAAAGCATGGTGCTGAAATTCTACAGGGCGTGGTGACACATGTCTTTAATCCTAGCACTCAGGAGGCAGAGGCAGGCAGATCTCTGTGAGTTTGGGGCCAACCTGGTCTACAGAGAAAGTCCAGGATAGCCAAGGCTACACAGAAAAACTCTGTCTTAAAAGAAAAGAAAAAAGAAAAAAAAGAAAGAAAGAAAGGGAAGAGAGAAACAAAGACAGAGACAGAGAGTCTATAGATAGTGTCTCATGTAGGACTCATAGAATCCCAGGAGGCAAGCACTACTATTTGTCTTAATGGTAACAAGGAAATTCCAAACATAAAGGGTTACACTAACCTGATGGAAGCTCATAAAGCTAGAAGGTGGAGAAGCTGGTTTGATGGAGGTGGTGTAAAGGGTGCTGGAGAGGTAAATTCATTAGACTATAGCATCCTCATAGTGACAATGCTACTCAAAAAAGGTGATTTAGAAGCTTTGGTGGTTTGAATGAAAATGGCCTCCATAATCTCGTAGGGAGTTGCCACTATTTGAAAGGATTAGGATGTATGGCCTTGTTGGACTAGGTGTGGCTTTATTGGAGGTGTTACTGGAGGAGGAGGGTGGGCTTTGAGGTGTCAGGAGCTCACACCAGGCCCAGTGAGTGGCTCTCTATCTTCCCACTGCTTGTAGATCCATATGTGTAACTCTCAGCCACCTCTTCAGTACCACGTGCCACCATGTTTCCCGCCATGAACAGAATGGGCTAAACCTTTGAACTGTAAGCCAGCCCCAATTAAATGCTTGCCCTTTAGAGAGTTGCTGTGGCCATGGTGTCTCTCCAGAGCAGTAAAGCCCTAACTAAGACAGAGGGTGAATGGGATATATCCAAGGTCAGTGTCTCTGGAACTTGACCCCCTGCTGTGACTTTGCTGTTTATATATATATTGTATAATTTGGTGCAGTTACTGACCTCACAGAACATCATTCTTTATCTGCAGATGACCCCAATAGTAGGTGCTACCTGACAAAGTGGTTGTGAGGGTTGAATAAGCTTATATACGTGAAATGCCAGCACAAGCCCTGCAATGTATTAAAAGCCATGCACATGCCATTAGTAATTGTCTTGTGACTTCGAGACCATTATGGCAAACACAGTGAATGTAATATAGAGCTAGTATGTGTAGACACGGTGATCATTGATCATACAGGATGAAGGCGTAATGAGGAACTCCTGAATTTGTGAGACCCAGGTCTAAGAGCACAGTAGCTAAGCTGTGTAAGCACAGGCAAACCAAAGCATAAGGACAGTAGTAGTTACGATTTAGATCTAAAATGCTCCCTGCAACAGCTAATGTTAGTTGCCAGCTTGATGGGCTTGAAACCACCTAGGAGACACACCTTTGGGTACATTTTAAGAACACTTCTGGAAATGGTAATCTGTGACGAGGAGATCCGCCCATGTGGATAACCACTGTCCCATGGGCTAGGATGAAACAAAACAAAACAAAGCAAACAAACAAACAAAAAACCCAAAGAAAAAGCAAGTGTAGCACCAACATTCATCTCTCTCAGCTTTCTGCCCACAAACAAGTGTGACCAGTTGTGTCACTCTCTTGCCACCACACCAAATAAGTCCTTTCTTTCTGAAGTTGCTTCTTATCAAGTATCTGGTCACCACCTTGTGGCATTATTGGGAGCCAGTAGAACCTTTGTGGAAGGAAGTTGGCCCACTGAGTCGGGGTGGGGCCTGGGGGGATGTTCTCCCCTGAAAGAGACATCTGGGACTCTGCTTTTTCCTCTGTCTGTTTGCTTCCTGGCTTCTGAAAGGTGAGCTGTTATGCTCTGCTACGTACACCCACACTATGATGTTCTATCTTGCCATGAGCAAAGGAGACAGCTAACCTTTAAATGGAGCGTCTGAAACCATAGGCCCGAATAAATTTTCCTCCTTCTAACTATGTTGTGTGTTTTACCATAGTAACTGAAAGGTGATTAACAAGCAAGAAAACATCTCTTGAGCATTACTTCATGACAATATTGCAAAGATTTCAACATGTTCTTAATCACTAGACAAACAAATTATATCTACACCGAAAGGATCTTAAAAAAAAAAATAGATCTCCACTTTGGTAAATGTTAACCATATAAACAATACATTTTTATATAAAAAGAAATATTTCCAGGCATAAATCTAGAGCACACCATTAACAATTTAAAGACTAAGGATTCAAACTAATGACAAGGGCGAATTCTTCCTTTGACGACTTCTGTGCCCCCCTTGGATTGTAAGTAGGGTACCTGTGGCAGGGCCATAATGAAGTTGTAGGCATTGGCCTCCTTGGCAGCTTGGACTATGTCTTCCATTGTCGCATCTTCTCTGCCATAACGAATATTCTCTGCGATAGTGGTTGAGAACAGAACTGGCTCCTGTTCTACTATGCCAATTTGATCCCTCAGCCACCGGATGTTAAGAGAGCGAATGTCATGGCCATCCAGTGTCACCTGGAGAGCAGAAGAGCATCACACAGTTTGGAGCCCTTCGTGCTTCTGAATCATGTTGTTAGCTGATACTTGGCCACAGAGAAGAATAACCAGGGACTAGCAAGACCACAATAGAAGCAAGCCCACAGAAATGTGGCTGCTTGTGCAAGGATGTGTCAGTGTGCAATTGAAATTGAGTTTGGTTGCACAGAAACTCACTGTAGAAACACAGGTGATATAAAAGTCACTTGATTTCTCACTGCTAACCTCCAGAATTTTTTTCTGGAGAGTAAGTGGTTGTTCACCATACTCTGAATACCTTTATTATCTTTGGCTTGTTTCCAAAAAGAGACTTCAAAAGATACAATGAAAGTATAGGCAATAGCCCCTGTCTTGTAATGTGTGCCTTATAGTAAATCTTGCTTTCAAATCGGATTCATCAAATAACACTTTGCTCCTCAAAGCAGTTGAAACTATAAACCTGAACAAACTAACAAAAGCACTATAGGACAATTTAAAATATTAAATTAAAAAATTCAATTTGATAACATCACTGCTTACATTCCCTCACCCCCACAAGTTGAGAAGTTTCTGGAAGATACACACCATGCCTTCAGTGGGGTCATAGAATCTCTGAATGAGCTGTAGGGCTGTGCTCTTCCCAGACCCACTGGAGCCTACCACAGCTGTCATTTTCCCCGGTTTGATGACCATGCTGAGATTATTTAAAATCTGAAGAGGAAAGAACATTTTTTTTAAAGTTTCATGATGTCACTGAGCACTATCCCCAAGCAATTAGACCATACATAGGATGCTTTGTGAGAATTTGTATAGGGTATCCATGCCTCCTGCAGAAGTGTATGTGTGTGTGTGTGTGTGTGTGTGTGTGTGTTTACTTATGCCTCATGGCACTGTCTATATACATCCATCAATCAACAACAAAAGAAGACTGTCTGGAAACAGGTTTTGCCATTAGCATGTTGCTTAGTAGCAATAAAATGATAATTTACCCTGGTAAATAAGCAAGGGTCACCTTTAAAATTATGCCTCAAAATCTAATTTAAAATGCATCTGACATATTAGCATACTTTGAGGAGTCAATCTCAATTAGTAAAATAAGGAGCTCCTGTAACTCACAAATGTAATGATAATTTATAGACCAAGGATCAGAAGCAAACCAATTTGCAGATGATATGTTTGAATGGTCTCTGGGTATATTACTTGAATAACTTTGCCTAATAAATGTGTGTGTTATGTTTCTAGATCTAAAACTCTGTGAAGGGCAAAGACTAAATGCTGGTAGGTGAAGTTAAGATTTATTTCTGTGACTATAGCAGAAATATTATTAATAAAGAGAAAACAGAGATGCTAAGTTCTGAATGAAAACAAGCATTGTTTCAAAGCCAGCTCATTCGACAAAGAAGATGGGAGTTTCCTATAGAGTGGAGTTACTGCTAACATTCTTGCTCTGTAGGCCCCAGAACACAGGGTATTTCCCTCACTGTGTGACCTGGACCATTGCTAAGCACCAATACATGAGAGCATCCTGTAAGGACTAATACAGCTAGAGGCCTAGGGAGCCAACAGATAGGAAGCAAAGCCACTCACAGCTGCTAGCTCTGCCAGTCATACCCCCTCCCTCGCTGTGCTCCACCTTCGGTGGCTTCTGAGGAGGTGGAGATTGGAAGCTGAACTCCTTGATTGCTTTGATTTGTCTTACCATGTGCCTAGAATGGCAGGATCTGCCACTCACTTCAACAAGCGGATCGCATGGCTGACTTAGCCTGAGCCTTGTGCTAGACTGTGTTCCAACGAGAGGAAGGGATTCACACATCATAGCCATGACTTAGAAAGGCATTGTGTCCCTAAGTTGGCACGATACCGAGGGGCACTTCCAGGGAACCACACTTCAGTCCTCTGTTCCTGGAAACTGAGTCAGTACTCAGAAAACAGTATGAAGTCTGAGAACGAGCTTCTCAAGAATAAGACATCAAGCAAAAGGTGAGCACTCACCTTCACTTCTGGTCTAGAAGGATAGTGGAAGGTCACATTGTGGAATTCAATTTCACCCTTGATTCGGTCCAGCTTGTAACCCTCTTCTGACATGCAGTCAATGGTGGGTTGCTGGAGTGCAATACAAAGAGATAGTGACCGTTCAGGCCACATGCGTTCTGTGTCCATCATAGTAGTTAACTCACAAAGTCACACTGGGGCTCGGTGGTTAAGAGCACTTGCTGCTCTTGAAAAGGACCCTGGTTCAATTCTCAGCACCCCCACGGTAAGCAGTTCCCAATCCATCCATCACCCCATTTCCAGGGATCTGAATTCTCTTTTGACTTCCACAGGCACTAAGCATGCATGCGGTGCACATACATACATGTAGGCAAAATATGCAGAAAAATAAAATGAATAAGTCTAATAAAAAATTTTTAAAGCAGAACTCTTTCTGGGCAAAATACTGCACAGATATACTGTAGATAAATTGCTTCCATATTCCATATTTACAACAGTGAGATTATCAGTCACTGCTTTTGAGATTATTGAGTTATTATATTACTATATTATTATTGAATGTGACAGTGATAGAATAAGTTTTATTTATCCAATTACTATTATGTATTGAATTATTACTGTAAGCTTATATATTATTATACAATATGGTAAAGCATTGTTTATTGAAACATAATACACAATTTTAATATAGTTAACATTTATTATAATGTACTATATTATACACATTTATACTACTATTTATATTACTGAGATGATGGGAGGCAAAGTATAAAGTGTTTTAATGTACCTCCTGCATTAACATTGTTGTTATGTTCCAGTTAGATAGGGAGGAACCTCTGAGACTGTTTCTTGCCCAGGGTAATACAGTTGGTCAGCTAGGCTGGGCTAGGTAGTTACTCTATGTTAGGCACCCAATGCAGATGATGAGTAAAATTAAGCGTCCACAAAATGGTCTCAAATATCACCAGCTTCCAACTGTAATAGGAAGAGTAATAGGAAATCATGACCATAGGCCTATCAGAGGATATCCTGCCATCTATTGTCTTTTTTTTTAAGTGTCTAATAGGGATAGTAAGATGAAA
This sequence comes from Acomys russatus, assembly GCF_903995435.1. Classification (NCBI taxonomy): domain Eukaryota; kingdom Metazoa; phylum Chordata; class Mammalia; order Rodentia; family Muridae; genus Acomys; species Acomys russatus. The sequence continues at coordinate 17,426,259 of NC_067160.1, read as the reverse complement.
ATGTAAATGCCTTAATTTTCCATTGTTTTCCCAGGGATCCTTTGCAGTCATCACTTTATCCGAGACTGCAATAGTCCTAAGAAGAAGATAGCACTACAAAAGGTCAAAGGGCTTGAGAGACGGCTCAGTGGTTACAAGTACACATTTGCTCTTCAGAGGACCCAAGTTCAGTTCCCAGCTCCTACAATGGGAGACTCACAACCACTTTTAATTCCAACTCCAGGGACTCTAACATTTTGACCTGCATAGATGTGCACAAGCAGACAAACATATATGTGTGTGTGTGTATGCATATATGTATGTATATATATATATCTACACATACAATAAAAACAACAAAATAAATCTGTTTCTAAAGGAAAATATCGATATATTCCAGGTTGTGGAAGACGCAACACAAAACAGCTCCTCAGGTAGATGACAACCTCATTGTTTGCCAAAAAATAATCATAGTTCAGGTGGCCCATGGCTCTTGGTTCAGGGTGCTTTCTCAAGGGGAGAAGACAGCAGAGTGCCATCGTGTCCCTTCTGTCCTTGGTCTGTGGTTACCAGACAGGGTTTTCAATGTACTTCCATAAGTTAACCAGCAGTATCCACCAGGGCTACCAAAGTCCTTGAAAAGATTACAAAGACTTCCTGCCAGAAGAACATCCAGGCTCATGGACATGATATCAAACCTTTTCTCGTTCCTCCAGCCTTTGCCCTGGTTCACTTTGGTCATTGACACTGGACTTTCTTAACTCCCTGAGTTCACTAAGCTCTTTCCCAAGCAAGAAGCTTCTCAACCAGGAATTCCTTGTTTGGTTCTTCCCAGTAACCCCATTTAAAGATTCCTCCCCGCCCCCCCCCCCCGCCACGAGCCAGCCATAATACTTTGTTCTATTTTATATTTTATATTGGATTTATCACTATCTGATGTTATCTTTAAATGTTTATTTTTTTTTTCTGTGTGTGGTGGCACACACCTTTAACCCCAACACACATACAAGCCAGAGGCAGGTGGATCTTAGGGCCAGCTCTGTGTAGTGAGAAGCGACCAACCGAGACAACATGGCGAGACCCTGTCTTAAACAAACTGTTCACGTCTTTGCAGGCATTTCCCAGCATGAGTATGAGAGCAAGAGCATAACCTGTTGTGCCTCACAGGCTGGTTTCCAGCTCTCAGAGCCCATCCAGGACACACCCCACTTTTTTTTTTTTTTTTTTCATTTTACGTACCCTGTTTATTGTTTGAAAAATACTGGCAGCAGCTGAACGCCCAGTGGCAAAGAACTCCAAGGAAGAAGACGCATGGCCAATATTTATAGCTGCTAGTATGACACAGAGAAAAATCTGAAATTTAAACCAAACAAAACAAAGTAGTTTTCACACATCTTTTTTTTCCAGTTTGTAAATAATGACATTTACCATTTAGAGCATCCTTGTGAATTCTTGAGATTTCTTAGAAATAGTTTAAAGTTAAGTAATTTATGTTTTTTAAATATGTAGAATATATATATATATATATATATATATATATATATATAGCTTTATAAAGTATCTTTCCATAGTTGTAATTTAAAAAATACCTTTTCTTCTACAGAGGATAAGAAGTAAGTGGTGCCAACAGGCAGACAAGAGCAATTCTTGTCTAAATTCTTTTTTAAAAACTGCCTTCTCAGGCTGAAGAGATGGCTCAGAAGTTAAAAGCACTTGGCTGGTCTTCCAAAGGTCCTGAGTTCAATTCCCAGCAACCACATGGTGGCTTGCAACCATCTATAATGAGATCTGGTGTCTCTCCTGGTGTGCACGCGTACATACAGGCAAAACACTGTATACATAATAATAAATAAATCTTAAAAAGAGACCACTCTCTCCAGAGACCCTCCCCCCTTCAGCAAAGGTAGTCTTCCTGTGTCCTAGATCCAAAAACCAGCAAATACATTCTATAAAAGCCTACTAGTAAAGAGCTCAGGTTCTCCAGGCCATATGGGTTCTGAACCCATGTGTACATCCACCATATAGTACACAGAGCAATATGTAAATAAATGACCATGGCTAGGCCCCAATAAAGTGTATTTATAACAAACAGATTTATAAGGAATGTATTTGGACCAATAGTTATCTTACTGAGTTGTTGGATTATTCAACTGAAGACTAGGGGTCAAAGCTTTGCTTAGTCTGGCTTTGTAAGTTCTTGCCTCAGGCAATTTTCTCTATGGAGCCATAAGTGAGAGAAGACAGACACGTGCCCATTATTATTCAGTAGACAACACACATCCCAGGTAAGAAGTTTTCACCAGAAATGTCATAGCTTTAGGCTCGTGCACAGGAAGGTAAGAAGACAGACCATAGTGAGCAGACGATGCACAGGACACCCATCTAGAGAATTGGCATCCATGACCCTTACAAGACAGATCTGCAGGAAGGAAACTGGCTAATGGGCTAATTGAGGCCTGAGCTCAAGTCGTACTCTATGGCACTTAGCATGCATTCTTAACCTCATGGGTGCCTCTCATTTGTGTAGTGGCAGAATCATGACACCAATCACAGTGAAGTTATGCATATTATTCATGGTAATTACATTAAACACCTCACTCAGCACCTGATGCCTGATATAAACTGAGTGAATATTATTTTCTACTGTTGTTATTCTTTACTATTGAAACCTGAAGTTTAGATGAAAAACCAAAACTTCACCCTCATCCAGCTCCTCTTCACCTTAGCCTAATAGAGCAGAGAGCAAGTTTTTGTCTGTATACAAGTGATACTAATTAAGGTAATCTATGTGTACTGCTTCTCATTTACACCCAATATAGACATAATAATTTTGTGAACAACAAAATGTACTAGACTAACCTGATTGTTAATTGGTTTAGTGACTTAAAATATTGAACTCAACTCAAGAGTCCTCAGCTTTCATGTTTGCTGTGTATATAGTCAAGAATAATTCTCTCTCTCTTCTTCTCTCTGTCTCTGTCTCTCTCTGTCTCTCTGTCTCTGTTTCTCTCTCTCTCTCACATGCACACACACACACTCACACACACACAGGAGAGAGTCTCATTAAAGAAAATCTTTACAGAGGCACATATTAAGGCAAGGTATAAGCAGAGCATCATAGGAAGAAATTGAGAATAATAATTGTTTATTAAAATATTAAAGACATACAGTATGCTGTGTACATAAATAGTAAATACTTTGGGAAAATTTACCTGGTATGTTCAACCAACATTGCCAACATCAAAGTTCATACAATCAAGTTACAAAACAAAACAAAAAAATCCCCCTCAAAAATCTCAATATGTTAAGTAAGTTTAGAAACTTTGTTGGGCCACCTTCATAGCTTCCTTTGCCTACTTGTAACATATGTGTGGCTGGCTGATAGATGATAGATGATCTTGTGGTCAAATGACCAATAAATTTAAAAATGAGAACCATAAAACTAGAAACTAGTTGCTGTAGTGGTTAAATGAGAATGGCCCTAACAACTCATAGATTTGCTTACTCCCCAATTTGTGGAACTATTTGGGAAGGACTAGAAGGTGTGGCCTTGTTGGAGGAGGTGTGTCACTGGGCGTTGGCTTTGAGGTTTCAAAACCCTATGCTATTTCCAAGTTGGTGTTCTGTTTCTCAGTCTCTCTGTCTCTCTGTCTCTCTCTGTGTCTCTGTCTCTGTCTCTCTCTGTCTCTGTCTCTCTCTCTTTCTCTCTCTTTCTCTCTCTGTTCCTGCTCTAGTAACAATGACAGTCATGGACTCAATCTCTGAAACTGAAATCCCCAACAAACTCACTCTTCTATAAGTTGCCTTAGTCATGCTGCCTCTCCACAGCAATAGAAAAGTAACTAAGACAGTTACAAAGGCATTCTAGTTTGATTACCTGTTGTTGTGACAGATACCATGACCAAAAGCAATCTGAGGTAGAAAGGGTTTACTTGGCTGACAAGTCACAGTCTATTGTTGAGGGAAGCTGAGACAGAACCCTGGAGACAAGAACTGAAGCAAAAACCACAGAGAAATGCACTTAGCTGGCCTTCCTACACAGCCCAAGCCCACCTGCCTAAGGATGGCACCACCCGCAGTGGGCTGGGCTTCCAACATCAGTTAGCAATGAAAACCATGCCCTATACACATGGCCACAGGCCAATCTGATGAAGGTAATTTCTCAACTGGGCATCCATCTTCAGGTATGTAGAGTTGAACTGAAGCCATGACACACAGGGACTTTTACTCAGAGCTTGTAGTTGAAGTTGTGCATCATTTAATTTTCAATTTACCACTGAACTTTTGTTCAGAGGAATTCCTCTCTCTTCTCATAGCCACAGAATAAAAACAATTTTGCTCAGTGTCTATTTTACAGAGTGAAGAGCCAAAGCTAAGTCCAGCTACTGGTACCTTTGATGGGTAACTGTATAGTATAAAGCTTTTAAATTATTTTAGCTACATTCATTTGTTTGTTTATTGGGAGTTGCATGTGTGCCACAATGCAGGTGTGGAGGTCAGAGAAGGACCTGCCTGAGTCAGTTACCTCCTGCCTCAGAAATCCTGGGGACTAAACTCAGGGCATTGTGCTTTGCAGAAAGAGCCTTTACCCATGGTGCCATCTCACCAGCCCAAATGACTAAAGCTTTGAGAAACAATTAGACCAATTAGTAGAAAGAACTTTATAGTCAGATAGCAGACCTGCAACACTTTAACTTTCTCAACATGCAAAAGTCAATCTAAGTTGCAGGAAGAATGGCAAATGATGATAATATTAACAATTTCCATACTAGTATTCAAAGTTTACATAACAGTTGAACAAGTGTTATCACATTCGGGTTGCTTTTGGTTTTCTTTTTTTAAAGATTTATTTCTTTATTATATATATGGTGCTCTGCCTGCATGTACACCTATATGCCAGAAGAAGGCACTAGATCTTATTTAGATGGTTGTGATCCACCATGTGGTTGCTGGAAGTTGACCTCAGAACCTCTGGAAGAGCAGCCAATGCTCTTAACCTCTGAGCCATCTCTCCAGCTCCCACATTCAGTATTTTAAAATGAAGTTCAAATCTATGCCAGCTGTCTATTCTTTAAACACAAAGACAATTTTACAGTGTTCTCTTGCTTCATTAGCTTGCTCAGAATAACAGGTACTGGATGGTCATTCTTATTGCCATACAAAGACTCTCGTTTCCCCTAGAGGTGTGTGTCTGTAATAACCAGTGAAATTTGAATGATAGATTTTCATGTAGTGAACTCCTGGCACTTTTCATTGTTCAACTAAAGTGCCTGTTCCATCAAGAATCTGTGTTCAAACATTTTATTTAAAAGTCTATGAAGCTATTTCCAGCATGGCAACAAATGGAAAGAAAAAGCTTTGGAGGGGGCCAGGCCTTGTAGACCCTACTGTCTGAGGACAGAAAGAGGTAAAGACAAGCACAAGTGGACACAAAGCTTCCCAAGACGTGGTGCCCTAAGGCAAAGAGGGCAGAGACTGTAGTGAGAACTCAAGACTAGATGCACATGCAAGACTAGGTGAGTATGCAAGGCTTGGTGGGGAAAGTGCAGGCAGCCAGCTGCCACCTTCTGAGGTGGTAAACTAAGGAAGAAAGGCTTCGGAAGAGGCAAGAAGAACATTCTTTCCTGTCTTAGACATACTATTTACTGTCAGGGTTCCCTGTTCTCTGTGTTATGGTTCGTGTCACTGTTTCTTTACGCATTTTATGTGATTGCTTATTTACTCCTTATCTTTCCCAATGGGATAAAAAAGAACCACTTTTTTGTTCTTGTTTTGTCCATTGTGTTTTGGATGGATCTGGCACAGAGCAAACGTTTGGCGAATGCTTGTGGAGCGAATACCTGAGAGGGCACTGCAAACCAAAGTCACTATAACATTCATGATGACATCATATTCCACAAATGACTCATGAGATGTGCTCATGTCACTCAGTTAAAGATGTTACTCACTTGACATATCAATAATCCATCATGTATCCCAAATACAGTTCTTAGGCACATATCTCGTACTATTGCTCACTTCAGTTTGATGACCTGTTCATCTTTAGCTGAGAGATCAATGACTTCCAATTTTCATGGAGGGCCACCACTGTACAGCTTTAAAAATCTTTAGCTAACTGGAAATCATTTATTTACTTGTTGGTCTCATCAGCCTATATGTTCAGCCTTTCTTCACTAAAATGTCCTAATAGTGTTGGCCCTGCAGATGGAGTTCCTAAAAACCCCCCAAGGCTTTCCAGGCTAGGACATTAAAACAATTATCCTCGTGGTTACTATGATGGCTTTTCTCATAAGCTAGCAAAAAAGACCATATATAGGAAACAACCAAGGTACCTGGACCATCATCCCTGGTGTATAGTCTTCATCAAGGACGAGTGTGGAGCCATACCAGAAGGCCAGCGCATAACAAAGGAAGATGAGGCACCATGTGTATCCAGTAAAGAATCCCATCACCATTCCCTTTCTAATTCCCCAGCGCTGGGCAAACACAAGATTTTTCTCATACCTGTAAACAGAAAAGGTTTGATGCCATCTGAGCAGCTCAAGGTCTACTGAGAGTGGGGACTGACTCTTACATGAACTCTGGTGCCCCATATTTGACCACCTCCCCTTGGTGGGGAGGCCTGGTGGCACTCAGAGAAAGAATAAGCAGGCTACCAAGATGAGACTTGATAGCCTATGACCATATAGTGGGGGAGGAGGTCCCCCTCAGTCACAGACATAGGGGAGGAGAATAGGGTGAAAGTGGAAGGGAGGGAGGAACAAGAGGATACAAGGGATGGGATAATTGAGACGTAATATGAATAAATTAATTGAAAAATGGGGCCCTGGTGAGAGTTTCATTCAGTGACTGCAGATTCTTAGGTTGGCTGCAGCTTGGATGAGGAACAGTGAAATAAACTACGCCCTGAGAAAAACTTTTCTCTTTTAATAAATGCCTTTGTTTAAGATCTATTACTATTTACATTTAACATATTTCTTTGGAATATATATCATGTTTTCTATCAGTAAATAAGGCAATTATGTCCAAGTCAACGGGTTAAATTAGTCCACATGGTGAGTTCCAGGCCAGCCAAGACTACTTAGTGAGACTGTGTCTTAAACAAAACAACAAGCAAACCAAATGCTCAAAAATATTAACTAAATTACAAAAATAAATACAATCTTTCCCCCCTTTTTCTTTCTTTCTTTCTTCTTTTTCAACCATGGAGTTTCTCTGTGTAACCCTGGGTGTCCTGGAACTTGTTGTGTAGACCAAGGTGGCATCAAACTCAGGAGAATTGCCTGCCTCTTTCTTCCAAGTGCTGGGATTAAAGGCATGTGCCATCACTGCCCCAATATAAAATCATATTTTGGACAACTGCATTAGTTTTGCAAATTCTATTTTTACTGTTATTAAAAATGAGTCTGTAGGATGATTTATCATAATTTATCAGTGTTAAATTTTGTTTGATTAAATAAAAATGTATTAAAGTGCATTTAGCAGCACAGTAGCTTCACAAAATATGTTCAAGTTAAAAAATAATGTGTCGGGGCTGTCAAGATGACCCAGTGAGTGAAGCAGTAAGCCCCAGGACCTAAGTTTGACCTCTGGGACCTCTGGGACCCATACATTAGATTGTCCTCTAACCTGCACAATTCTGTTCTGAACACATTTGTTTCTCCCCATAAAACAAATAAAATATAATTTTAAAAATTGAGAAAAGTGGAATTGCATCTTAGATCACAATGTCCTTCCTTCCTTCCTTCCTTCTTTCCTTCTTTCCATCTTTTTTCTTCTTTCTTTTCTTTTTCTTTTTAGCATAATAGAAAAAACAACCAATTTTAATATATGGTAATATCTTCATGCCTCCAGTTTTCTTTGTGCTGAGACCACAAGCATGAGTCACCGTGTTAGGCTCCCTTGGTCTTTGAAAATAAATTAAATTAATTTTTGTTAATGCATTAAAAATGAAGCATCATACTTAATGATGGAATAAAACGCACTGCTTTGATGCATGTTCACACTGTTTAATGTTTAAATCAGAGTATATAAACATATGTTCTCAGTCATTTATCAACTGGGTGTGGGAGCAAACTAGGGATTCTAGCACTAGGGAATCAGAGGTTGGAAGATTCCAAGTTTAGGGACAGCCCTGGCTACGTAGCAAATAAAAGTCAGCCTGGGCTACAGAGTGGAAAAACAAACAAGCAATCAATCAACAAGCCCCAAGGCAAACTTTCAAAATATGCGATACAATGCAGCACATAGCTATCTAAGGTTGAACCCTGTTAGCACAGCGGAGCTTTCTTCCAATTGTAATTTCAAATACGTTGGTCACCCTTTCTCCACCCATCCCTGCCTGCTACTCTGGAAGCCATTGTTCTACTATTAGCTTCTACGTTATCATTTTTAGATTCTTTATATGTAAATGCAGTTCTGCAGGTCTTCCTCAGCCTGCCTTATTTCACTCAACTACACACGTTGTTACAAATAACAAAATTTTGTTCCTTTTATGACCAATTAATAGACACTAAGGTCGGCTCTATTCCTTAGCTCTTATGAACACAACTACAATAAACATGGATGCGCAGACGTCTGTTACACACACTGATTTCATTTCCTTTGGGCATGTCCCCAGGAGTAGGATTGTTGCATCAGATGGTTATTCTCATTTTAATTTATTGAGGAACTTCTTTGCTGTCTTACGTAATATATCCACTCTTTTGTATTTCTACCAACACTGTGCAAGGGTTCCCTTTGCTCCGTGTCCTCATTACCTTACTATCTTCAGCCGTTTTGCCAAAAGTTGTTCTTGCTAGGGTAAGGTAGTATTGCATGCTGGTTTTGGGTTGCGTTTCCCTGGCAACTAGTCAGCGTGATGCAACTGTTTTAATAGACTTTACTCTGTGTGTGTGTGTGTGTGTGTGTGTGTGTGTGTGTGTGTGTGTTGTTGTTGTTGTTGTTGTTGTTTTCTTTGCCAACTGTCTATTTCGCCCTATTGCTCATCTTCAAGTTGGATTAATCATTATGTTACTAGCGAGCTGTTAAAAGTTTTTTACATACTCTCTATGCTAATTGCCTTGTCCAATGCAGAGGCTGCATATGTCTTCTCCCTTTGTGATGGCCATCTTTTCTGTGAGTTGTTTCCTTTGTGTCTGGGAGATTTTTAATGTGATGTAAGGTACCATTCATTTATTTTTGTTGACTTTTCTTGTCCTTTGCATTTCTGTGCTGTCTGTGGTAGTGTCTCTGTTGGCTTTTCTTTAATGGCAGAAAATGCTGCTGAAGGCTGATATATGCCTTCATATGCATACTTTGTATCATCAGAATTTGAAACAAGTTTCTTGCCTCTCTCAGCTCCCTAAGAGCACCTCTAAAAGAATATTGTACTGGGTATGGTAGCACATACATTTCATTCCAGGACTCAGGTGACTGAGGCAGGAGACCATGAGCTCAAGGCCACCCTGGTCTATATAGCAAAATCTACAAGGGAAAATCAAATCCCAAAACATTGCCTTAGACTTTTTTTTTTTATATAACTCTGGTCATCAACATTTGCTGATCCACCTCTCGAACTAAATGTCCCTTCATATTGCTCTAAATGCTAATGGATCTGCCACTTTGTATAAAATGAAAACAATTCAGGGGACTGTACTGATCTTTAAAATTCAAGAAACCAACAGACATTCAAAATAACCAACCTTTCAACCTCTTTATTCTCACCACCAAAAGCAGCCACTGTTCGAATAGATGAAAGGACTTCATCAGCAACAGACCCTGCCTTGGCATACGCCCTCAACTCAAGCTCTGTGAACTTGGACACACTCTAAAAGCCAAAGGAACAAAAGGAAAGTTAGCCTGTCAGACAGTGATTCACTGAACAACATCGACAGGTGTCAAGGTTTACCAAAATATTAGATTTTTCACTCTAACAAAAGAGGAAAACACCTGGTCCGAGATTGTTAAACATCATCCATGGATGTTTGGATTTGGGTGTATTAAAATAACATTAAAGTATGTCTCAGTGAAAATGTCCTTACAGAGTTAAGTGCCCTCAAATCTGGGAACAGTAATGTTTCAGTTGTTATGCTAATGAGGCCCCTAGGCCAAACTGTGGGGTATTCCTTTGCTATTGGGAAGAAACCATTGCAGAATTTACAAACATCCGAGGCAAAGACTGGCTGACAGTCCAGTCCTGGGGTCCAGTGACGAATTCTTCAAGGAGAAGGGAGCCCTTCTTTCTCCAGTGCTACAGCTCAGAATTCATAGCCAGTCTCAGCAGATCTTCTGTGAAGTAGACGGTGAGCTCGGGTGTGTGTTTTATTTCATGTGAATCAGGACTTATAAACTTAGGGTAGTGGGAGGGCTTTGGGGAATGAATGCACGTTGTTGGCCACGACTTAGGATGCTGGCAAGGCTCTATTAGCTTAGGGAAAGATAACAGGTGACAAGCTTATGTCACTGACCACCTGTAACCACCTTGGGGTTGTGTCATGTGCTCATGAGGCAGGCACAGAAACAAAGAGAGAACATTGTCCTACACCTTCCAGTCTCAGGATGAGATTTTAAATCTCAAGGTTGAGATTGTGGGGTTTGAACAAGGCCCATCTCAGCAGTTCTGTGCCAGTTTCCCTGGAGGCACGGTCCACAAGCCCCACCTAAATGTACATCTTCCCATGGATCTAAGTAAAGAATCAAAACACAACAAACAACAAAAATTCTTACCAGACCTATGATGGCTGCCCCAAGCCCAATGAGAGGGCTGACAGCGAGAATAACCAAGGTCAGTTTCCAACCCGTGTAGAACCCTATGAGGAACCCGCAGAGAGCCGTCGTCATTCGCTGGATGAAAAGGGCCAACTGGTCAGCAATGGCTTCACTGATTTTATTAATATCACTAGAAACAAGAGAGATCAATCAATACAACTGAATCCGGTCATTTCAGGTGCTTGGTAAAACAGTTCACCCTCTCTTTCTCATACACTGTCTCTCTTCAATGAGAAGCGAGGGCTAACTTCTCAAACCTCCCAGAATTTCTCAAACCTTGGGAGGTTTCAGACTTCTCTCCTTATAGTCAGCTGTGTGTGTCTTAACTCAGCTTTGCAAGCTAAGGTGGATTTTGAGCATAGGGGGTCATCCCCAGGAAAAACTCATGTCACCTCCCTGTGTCTCCATAGCAGAGTAATTAATAATGTATAGTCTGTCTGCCTGTTTGCCTGTCTATATAGCTGTCTTTTTTTGTATCTACATGATTTCTCTTTCTCTTCCCCCACCCCGTGTGTGTGTGTGTGTGTGTGTGTGTGTGTGTGTGTCTGTCTGTCTGTCTGTCTGTCTATGTTTATTATATTCTACTTGTAGACAGTAGAGACTGGTGGCTAAGAACAGAGACTCTGGAACCACAGTCTGAATTTGAATACAAGCTCTACTTGGGAAAATTATTCAATTTGTGCATCAGTTTCCTCATCTATAAGAAGATGATAATAGCTGAACCTGCCTGGAGTGTCCAGTAGTTAATATGTGCAAGCATGCAGAGCAGTACCCTGTATAATGAGCAACCAATACATGTTAGCTTGGATCACTCCTTTGCTCAGCTTATGCCTGCTACCAGGCTTCATAGTGCTCCAGAGCTCCGGAGCAAAGATGGAAAGTATTCCAGAAATTGGTTGAATATAATTCCATTAAACTCATAAACCTGAGAGCATTCCCTTAATTTCTTGTCTAGATGGAGCAAAGAGGGTTTGGGACTTAATAGCAAGAAGGACCACAAGGCATTACCCAGAACTTAACCATTGTATTCTAGTGAGGTTAAGAGCCTGTTGGTAGTCACCAAGAGTGAAGGGAAAGGAAGTGCTGCATTCTAGATGGCTGAACTTCCATTTGGATGTTATTGGCAGACAGGGTCTGCAGGGGTGTTTCCAGGTTCTCTTGCCTCTTGTTGAGAGAACTGAAAATAAGGGCTCACATAAATTTGCAAAAGAAGTAAGGTAGATTTATTCAGACTCAAGTGATAGTATTGAGTATGGAGGACTATCACTGTCAAGACTGTGTAGGCCACATAGTTAAGAGTATGCGAGGGCCCCATCTCACACGGCTTGGAACCTGTTTTTATGGGAAAAGAGCGACTGGTTACTAAGGAGCATAGTTTGGATGGTTCTCTGTTTTCATTGATAGATCTTGGCACTGTTTATTCTTCCCACTAGATATGTCTCTTCCTGTAATGCATGACTCCGATCCTGTGCACGCCCAGGTGTGCATAGGCATAAGATGGTAAATAGAGGATCTTTCCCAAGTTTGCTTGAGGACACAGTTTTGCTTTACTGAGCAGGTTCTCAAAAGCATGTCAGGCCCTTCCACTCTTCACACCCACATATAATTTCAGGAGGAGCTGTCCAAGTTTGACAGTTGTTAAGGGAGGAGAAACTTAACCCATTGTTCAGAGAGCTCTGTATGTGTAGTCGATACAAGTGATATTCCAGGCTTGTTATTTGCGTTCTTCAAAAGTGTGTGTGTGTGTGTGTGTGTGTGTGTGTGTGTGTGTGTGTGTGTGTGTGACTTGAAAGTAAAGGAACTAGGCTGCCAAGTGCACTATTGTAAGAAGGAGGGTATGTATACCCCAAACCAAACAGAGTCTCATGTCACCAAGCATGCCTCATGCCTGCCTCATTGTCACAATACACTGACTTTTGCAGGGCTTTGAAGTTCAGTTTAGCAGGGTCCAACTACTTGAAGCTGTTTTTTAGGTCTCTTTGTTTGGGTTTTTTTGTTTGTTTGTTTGTTTGTTTGTTTGCTAGCTTGCTTTTTGGTTTTGGTTTTAGTTTTGTTTCTTTGTTTTGGTGTGTGTTTAATTGTTTTATTTTGTTTTGTTTTTAACTTTATCAAACTACTTGTAGAATTTACTTTTGGGTTTCTTTCTGGGCCTTCATAGACACTGCCAAATAATTCCTTCTAAGTGTACTTTTTCCATGTGTATGTAGGTTGTCATATCCATCTTCCAGTTTTACCTTATGTCAAATAATATTATATATCTAACTCTCTCCTGTAATAATTCACATCTAATATTTTGATCAATGGTCTATAGACAAAAAATTGTATACCCTGACTTTTTAGTAATTATATTATAATCTATGAAAATGCCATACCTAAGAAAGTCTTAGTTCTTTTTATTTATTAAGCCAACATGTCAAGTAGCCCAGGCTGGCCTTGAGTACCCTATATAGTCAACACTGGCCTTGAACTTCTGATCTTCCTGCTTCTGCCTCTCACCTACTAGGCTAACAAATTTGGGAAGCCATGCTTGCCAATCTGAGACAGAGCAAAACAAATCTAAACCAAAATTGTTATCAAATTGTTACTTAGGTTACAGCCATGAGGCTTTTAAAAAAAAAAATCTAAGTGATACATTATAACATAGTTGTCCCCGCTACTTACTCAGAGAATCTTGAATTCAGTTCTCCCACAGAAGTGCAGTCAAACCATCCAATTTCCATTCTCATTATTCTCCGAAAGTAAATTTTCCTCATTTTCTTAATCTGACGAGCCCCAGCGATGACCCAGAACTTTATCTGGAAATGGACAAAGGTGTGGTTGGCACGGTAGTGTTAAACAGAGTTAAGCAGATTTGTCTGGTCTTTCTCCTAGTTCTTAAAAAAAAACAAAAAAACAAAAAAACACTTCCCATGTTTATGGCTGGGACTGACTGAAAAAAAAAGAAGGAAACCATTCACAAAGTGTCTCTTCTTGGGCACTAAAGTATGAGCTCTGACACTCCCTGCTAATGGAGCAGTAAGTGGAACCTCCCTGGCAAAGATCCAGCTTGAACTCCAGTTCTAGCAGGCGGACAGGCCGCCATCTTTGAGTTTCACCTGTTGCGTTTCACTGCCTCCATCAGGTGAAACCAGGTCACAGAGCCCATGCTAAGACACAGATGCTCTCTATTTATTCTATTTGCACACCACTTCTCAGCTTTCTTCTTGTGTATATATACACCCATGTGTAGTGTTCAAGAAATGATTTGGGAACAATGTGAGCCCAAAACCATGATCCAAGCAGAGAATCTCATTTGCTGATAGATTTCCCCTAATTAAAGGGGGCGGGTCATGAAAATTGAAGCCAGAATAAGTGGAAAACTCACTATCTTTTTTTTTTCTTTTTTCTTTCTTTCTTTCTTTCAACAGAAGATGACAAAATATGAAATACTTTTCTTTCTAAATAAAATTTAAGTAACCTTAAAGCACACTTCCTCATTCCCCAGGCTGAGACGAACCCGGCAGTAGGGGAATCAGGGAGGCAGGACACTAGGCAGGAAAGTCTAGGACTCTCAGTTTCCCCGCACAGTAACTCGCATCCCATTTAGCTGTTGTCTGAACCTTCCCCACTCTCTCACATCGTTGAAGAACTGCAGTTCTTAGGGCTTCTGAACAGCTGAAAAGCTAACAGCAACACTTCCCGCTTCCCCACAGTGTCTACGAAGCCAGAGGTTGGTCTGTAAGTAAAATGGAGGTGCTACTAACTTGCATGTATCCTAGGATAAGGACAGCCAGGCCGACTCCTGCATAGATGGCAGAGAACTTGGTCATTTCATCTTCAATGTCCACCAAGCTTTAAAAAGAGGGCAAAGTGCTGAGGTTTACAAGTAGGATCCAGCTATCAAAGGTAGCACTGGTAGGTCTAGAAGGCTTTTGAATAAATTTACTATACATTTTTATTAACTATTCACATGCAGAGAAAGGTTTTAGCAAGCCAGTTGGGCTGCCTGGAAAGACTATTCTAAAAAGAAGTGAGCTGTCGATCAAGAGCTAACTGTTGACACCTTTAGGAAAGTAAGACAGAATTTCACACTCTCCATCTCAGAGTGGCCCCTCCCGGTAGCCTTTACTTTCTGCTGATTACACTCAGGAAGCTTCTCTCACTGAGGTTACTTCACAGGTTGATGGAGAAGTACTTGCAGGGAGCCTTAAAACAGCCCCTTAACTTCCACCCCACCGCGACCCCTCGCCCGGAGCTGTCATGCTGTGACACAGGAACTTGGATTGGCAGAACCAGGCAAAGGAGGGAAAAAAAATAATCCAAAACTGCTTTCAGAAAATAAGGGACTTCTGTGATCAGAGAAACGTCATATTTGTTGACGACAATGCTGGTCTTTAACTGCTAGTTAAACGCACGGATCCCACGGAGACAGAAGAGGAAAGGTTCTTTAGTGCGCATGCCCCTTCCTGCATGATTTCAGGTATCTGCCTTCCTCCGATAAACTGAGCTTCTCTTTCATGGAAAAGATCATTTTCTCTTTTTGTGCTGTGCTTCAGATTTCAAGTGTAGACTCTCAGGCTCTATCCTAGAACATGAAAGTGGTCATATATACAGCAATACAAATTGATAGTTTTGAAAAATATTTAAGTCAATGGGTCTCTTGGGTTCACTTTCTTATACTTTTCTTTTTACTGCTCCCCCCCACCCCATGAGCTTATAGTTACCCTGATATGATATGATCAGAAGTTATCTTTTTTCTGTTGAATTTCTTTCCATCTTTATTTTTAAAAAAATAGACGTACTTATTTTTGTGGACAGATTTCTAATATTGTCCGTCCTCCTTCAATACCACACGGTCTCTACTGATGTAGCTAAAATTAATATTGATATTTGTATGCTTGTTTTATTTTTAGTGAGCTTTAACTCTATTCTTTTGTCTTTCAACATAGATTTTTAAGTAATCTTGCCTATACTGTAATAAAAGTAAGTGTCCAACAATTTCTCAATGAAAAAAATACAGCATATATACACAATAAAATTCTACTCAGCCTTTAAAAAGAAGAGAACTGTCGCAGACATGATCACTAGGCATCCAGAGCAGCTGTTGAGGCTTTGCTTGACAAAGTCCAAAGATCTCTGGCTGGTCACCACTGTTCCTAAATATTATGTATGGTCCACGTGTAATGTTACTTAGAAATCTGCTATTTCTCCTACAACTGTTTCTCTCTTTATTTCTCGACCCTAAGGAAAATCATACAGGGAAATTTTTTTTTCCCACAGAGAATGTTGAAAGAGGGCATCTGGCCAAAAGGCTTGAGACAAGGAGAGAGGTTTTTTTTGCTCTGACTGTGAGCACCCAAGCAGAAACTACATGAAAGAAAGTTAAGACCTTGACATAACAGTACCTGGCTAGATACTGTTACCTGTAGAAACATTTCTTTAGATTCCGCTTTGAGAGCAATAGAAGGTGGGCTTGAAACATCAGGTTTTACAGATATTTTACAATGAAGGACCCCTTGGAAATTAGCTGAGGCTTGGATAGCACACCTGTTGGCTTGGGACTGGAAGTAGGTCAAGTTTTTTCTTTAGAGAACATTTAAGTCAAGCTATGTTGCTACGACCATCTTGTAAACACATTGGCTTTAGCCTGGGGAATTTTATGATTAAACTTTTCCATGCATTGTTTAAAAAATAACAATCAGGTCATGCTGACCACTGCTTGGAAATTGATTGATTTTTTTTGTTGTAGGTCACAGGACGTTTTGTATTTCCTTATTACTCTGTTGATTTTTGACTGCCCTAGTGATTGGAAAGATGGGGGAAAATCATAATGTAATCTGTAACGAAAAAAAATTGAACTTCGTTTCAATAAAATACTGGGGTTGGCCCAAGGGGAAGGAAAACCAAGTAACAGATGTGAGAGAGTAAGCTAGAGTGAGGTGAGGGACAGAAAGGAGATGGGTAGGTGGGGAATGGCAAGACAGGTAGGTAGCAGCAGGCAAGAAAATCAGAAAGGTAGGTAGCAACAGGCAAGGTTAAATGCAGAACTCTGAGAATATACAAAAATAAAACAAGACACCTGCATGGCACATTTTAAGTGGACGGATTTGTGTGTGCGAATAGTTTTTCTGTACCTCCAATATCCCCCAGTATATTTAGTGCTTCCCAAGCTTAACCAAGGTCTATGTGACTAAAAGAATATCCCAGAAATTACAGAGCATATCTTCCATAATTAAGTTGTTAAAAATGTGACTCGTACTTTTTTAAGATTCTAAGTGAGGAGGGGGTAGAAAAATTACACTATGATGTTTTCTCTCATCAGATTTCTCTCTTTCACTGCTTTGTTTTACTATTTTGAGAAGAAATTCTGGAGATTCTTTGCTCTTTATCAGCATTACTAAGAACTATTTGCAAGAGGTTAGCTGTAACATCCCACCCAATAGAATAATGAGGTATGTGAACTTCAATACAGCAAAAGTAGAAAACCTGCCTGCACATGGATGTCTCTAAAGTTACTGCCTTGTCTTAGAGATCCAAGACCAACACGTCTATTACACTACGTGGCAATATTGTATCCTTAACAATAAGATTTTCCATGAAAGGATCTTGAAAGCGTTGGGTAACCTGGGAGGCGTTTTAACCACTGACACTGGGATCCACCCAACTCCACTTTCACAATCATCTTATCCCACAGAAGATAAACAAGCAGTACTCACAGCGCTGACTGCAATAACTCACAATAAAAATATTTGACTTGTCAAAGGGTTCTTGGTAAAGGATTAACCTAAGAAAGGTATGCCCTAACCCTAACCCGTTTATCTTCCCATATGATTTTTTTTAAAGAGGAAGACAAATGACCATTTTTTTTAACGCATCATCTTTTTTTTTTTTTTATTACACTTTACCAAGTGATCATTTAAATACTTGTATCATGTGAATTCAGCTGAGGCCAATGTTCTTCTGAAAGCTCCAGTTGGCAACATTCATTGAATTCCAGGTATAAATCCTGTTAAGAATGAGCCAGTGAGTGGTAGTAGCTAGAGGGAAATTTTTGCTTATCAGTGTCTGTGCTGTAAACACCAAAGCTAGATTCGCTCTTCAAATTCATCTAACAAATGTCCACCGGCAACTAAGATGCTGGAAATGTCTCAGAATTTGACCTCTCCGTTACTTTAGTGGTTTAATGGTCCAGTATTACCAGTGGCTATGGTGATATCGCTCTCAGAAAAGCAGTTCATTTCTGCCCTCCAAAAGAAGTAAGGAGCTTTAAAGGGCCCATTGAAGTCAGTCTCTTTATAGGAACTTCTGAGCCTCTCAGAAAAACATATCCTTGCAAGCTTAGAGAAATTTAAACATTCAGATGCTAGCAAATTTCTTTCCAATAACTTGACTGGCTAATTTTTTTTTAATTTACTTTTTTAAAATGTGTATGTGCAGTATGTGCAAGTACATATGTTCATATGTGTGAATGTGTGTGAGGGATGGTCAGATACATTTTCACCTTATTTTTGAGACAAGGTCTCTCACTGCTCCTGTGGCCACCAAGCTTAGGGAACCCCCATTCTCTTCCTGACCCTTCCCTCAGCTCTGGGGTTAAAGATACAGACACTGTAATTCTTGGGTGTTATGTGGGTGCTAGGGGTCTGAACTCAGGTCTTCACACTTGAATTGTAAGCACCGACCACTAAATAATCCCCTTGGCCTCTGCTTATTAATTTTTAAAGGATAATTCTGTGTGTTACATAGAATCTTGTGCATCTTCATCATCTAGCACTCACTAATTTATAACCAATATTTTAATGAGTGATCATTGAATGAATGGATGTCTGGCTGACTAGACCAAAGTTTTGCAAAAATAAGGATGTGACTCATAGGATAGTGTATCCTTCCTTGATGCTTCTACAAGTTCATCTTACTTAAATGACATTCAAAATGTTTTGATGGAAGGAATGCAAAGCCCTTGAAGTAGATGATATTATGGAAGAATTTTAATGACTTAGACAAGACCGACAGCTTATATCAACCCTGTCAACATTTCAAAAATTAACATGAAAAATAAGATTTATTTGAAGAAGCCATCCCAAGTGTCTTTGTAGGCAGGATATGCCTTGCCTTTGACTCATGAACTGAGTACATGGATTTATACACGCCAGTGACCATGTCCTGCATCTGAGGCAACACAAGACAGGTGCAAAGTCCACACCACAGCAGTGAGTCAGCCCGCATATACTACAGACTCCCTAATTGCATAGTGCTCGGTGGGTGTATCAGCGACAGCAGTGGCACAATGACTGAGCTGGTCCAGGTTCTGGCTATTTCTTCAGGGCCACCCTTTTGTCATAGTGCCATCACTCACGCTTCTACCGAAACTCAACTATTGGCTATATCTGTTGATTCCTAGTATGATTCCTAGAATGTAGCACGCTCATAAAGAGAAAACAAAGCCAAGGGGCAAAGACAGTGGACAAGAAACTCTTGTCTAGGAAACTCAAATGAGATTTAATCATCTTCTTAGTGGCAACAAACATGGATAATGTCATGCTTGCGCCAGCTTATCGTGAACCAAGTGGCTAACTGTTGGTGTAGCATTTGGTCAGCAATGCCTGTTGATATTTTGAAACCTGGAAGGATGAAAATAACTACAAGGTTAAAGAATTTCTATCAACATGGGTATGTTTGCTCTTCTGTTCTTTTGTATCAGACACCATTCCAACTCAGCCAATACTGTCTTCGCATGTTTTGAATTACAATTTAAGTTACAACAGAAAGAAAATTAGCTCACCCACAGCGTGTTCCATTTGTCATGTTCTGGTTGAAGGAGCTATTGATCCACACAATGGTGTTGTTCATGCACACTTTTCCTGGAATCTTGAGCTCTTGTCTTTCGGTGTCATACTCAACAAAAATATCTGTCATTATACCAAAAATAATAAGCATGCCTGGATACGTCACTCCATGGAGCATTGCACACACGCTTCCCATAAGCATCAGCCAGATGTCGGTCGATGAAGAAAATCGAAACTTGAAAAACAAAGGGTTAAGCGATTATCTATGTGCGAAAAGCAGAGTGTGGGGGTAGGGGGGTTATTTAATTTCACTTAGATTCTGATAGATAGCACTCAACACCAGGTGCCTGGGGGAGCATCTTTGAGCCGTGGTCTTCACACTAATTATGTAAAACCACTTCCTATCAATTGTCTAAAACATCAGACCCTCACACTCCATCCAAAGCTTTGAATCTATTCTTCTCAAGTTAGGAACTGACTTTACTTCCTTGCAAGTCATCATCACAGATGTCATTATGGGCTAGACTTATAAGCATGCAACAATGCAATAAGTTGGCTCTCAAGTCAGAGAACCCATCCAGACAAGGGGCAGATTTATTTATTTATTTATTTATTTATTTATTTTTACATATACATGTATATTATTCCTCATATAGAAACCCCTCTAACCTAAGCCAGCCAGTAGTCACCCACCCCTTTAATCCTAGCTCTGAGGAAGCAGAGGCAGGCAGATTGCAGAGGCAGGCAAATCTCTGAGTTTGAGGCCAGCCTGGTCTACAGACCTAGTTTCAAGACAGCCAAGACTACAGAGAAACCCTGTTTTAAAAACCAAACCAAACAAACAAAAAAAAAGCTTCCATCCTATACAAATGTGTGCTAGACACCTAGGCTATGGAATTTCCGAAGACATCTCATAAGAATGGGCACATATAATCTATTGCTTTAGGGACTGCTGTGAAGATTTTTCTTATTAAAGTTATAGTTGTGAGTCCACTGATTGTATTCCAAGTGGTTATGCTGTTAGTGGTCATGATTTGTGTATTTACTGCACACTGAGTTTCTAGTCACTGTTCATGTTACCGCACAGGTAAAGCTCATGGCTGCATGACTGGTTGCTAGCGTTAAGTCCTGCCAGTATGACTAAAGAGTTGGCGCTTCCTCCCGTATGAATAATTCACAATTGCAAAACCAACCAAATAAATCAGCACAATTGTATTACCAGTTCAAAGAAGCCAACTTGAGTGGCTTCACTTTTCTTCTTCTCATCTTGTAACCTGAGGAGAAAAACGGGTATTTAAAGGTTGTGTTTCCAAAATGGATGAGAACTTCTCCCTATGTGGTGCTTTTCTGAATCTCATTTCTTTATTAAGTATGAATTTCCCCCTCTGGCTGAAAAATTCTGGCCAAATCCAGTATTTTGCGTTCATGAACTCTCAACAACTGCGGGTGCCTGGACAAGTCCTGCACAGAGGTATACCAGGCAACATTACAGCATGGATGGGGGAAAGGCTCACAAGGCCTCACACCTAGTTCAGGAGCTATAGGCAGTAAATAGCAACTGAAGGGGAGGGGCATCTGTGCTCCATTTTCTTCAGGAACGAGACACTTAGTAGATTGCCCATGCTCCAGTAGTCAGCCCTAGACCCATGTGTATATAAGCAACATTAAATCGACTCAATGGGATATTATATATGAGAACCAGAATGAACATATATATTATTATATATATTATGTATTATATATATTCATTCTATTTCTCATGAAACCAGTCACCTACCCATTTGTCTTTGCCAAATGTGCTCCCTCCCAAACTGTGCTTTCTTAGACACCCATGTGGACAGTCACTCTGTCTTCAGACTCTCACTCCAGGTCTCCAGCGTCTTCTCTGCAGGGCCTTCTCTAGCCAAGATTGTTATGCTTTCAATAACACCTACCCTGCCACACACATTCCATCTTATATCTTCATTTCCAATTTACACCCTCTCAGTAGCTACTGTGCAATATGTTTTCTAAATTTATGGGGTTTTTTTTCTATCTCCTCACTAATATGCCCTCCTCAAGAGCCAAGGAGAAAATCTACTCCTATTATTCTGCTAAAGGAACATAGAAATAAAAGACTCCTAATGACATACTGCTCTACCCATAGACCAGAGCAGCACTCGGCCTCATCAGAGAAGCTTCTTATTGCGGCAGATGGGAATTAATGCAGAGACTCACCACTGGAAAACCTGCAAGGAGAAAGAGACTTGGAGCACCCCATCCCTAAATGAGATGTTGTCATCAAAGCCCTCCCCTCTGGGCTCCGGGATCTATGTAGAAGAGGAGCCAGAAGTGATGGGTGACTCCAAGGAACATAGCAGGACTGATACACATGTGGACTCAAAGAGACTGTGTCAGCACACACAAGACCTGCACAGCTTCAAGCCACACAGGATCCTAGCACTGTGAGGAAGAAGTGGACACAGGGTCTCAGCCTTAACCAAGAACTATTGCAATTGATACCTGCTGGCAAAGGAAAAATCTATTTTTTCCAATGGAATGTCACTGGGCATATCAATCACACCCCAGAGCAGGCCCATGCCCAGGAGTAGCTGACTAACGCAAAATTAATTCTATGATTATTAGTTTGCGGTGGGCTTTCTGATTCCTTTTATTTTGTTTTGACATTCTTTGTTTTTTTGTTTGTTTGTTTGTTTGTTTGTTTTGTGAGTTTTTTTGTTTTTTGTTTGTTTTGTTTTAGAAAGATACTTGAGTGGGTAGGAAGATGGAGAGGGTGTGGTAGGAATTGGAGGGGGAAAAACATGATCAAATCAAATTGTATGAAAAAAAATTTAATGGAAAAAAAAAAAGGCCTTTCTCATGGATCTCTGTGAGTTCGAGGCCAGCCTGGTCTACAGAGTGAGCTGCAGAACAGCCAGGGCTGTAAAGAGAAAGAAACCCTGTCTTGAAACAAACAAACAACACCCCCCCCCAAAAAAAAAGAGAGAGAAGAAGAAAGCTTTGTACACACCATGCACAGTAAGTAATGTGTATGAAAATACTCTGCTCTACTTATAAAAAAAAAAAAAAAATCCTGAAATCATTATAGAAAAGATGCTGTGTTGTTGAAACGGCCACTCACCTTGATTTCTTATCATTGTTATCTGTCAGGATGAAAACAATGTATGAAGAGGTCAATGTCAAAGTGCAACACAGTCATAGTTATTAGTCAATCAAGAGCATTTCTTTTTTTTTTTTTTTTTTTTTTTTTTTTTGGTTATTCGAGACAGGGTTTCTCTGTGTAGCCTTGGCCATCCTGGACTCACTTTGTAGACCAAGCTGTCCTTGAACTCACAGCAATCCGCCTGCCTCTGCCTCCCGAGTGCTGGGATTAAAGGCATGCACCACCACGCCTGGCTCTCAAGAGCATTTCTATGAAGTACTTTTATTCATAAAATAATTGCTGCTTCTCTCTGTCTCTTTTTCTATCACCTGTCCCTCTTTCTCCCCCTTCCCTCCCTCCTGCTGTTTTGACTATATATTTGGATTTTTTCTCCAGATCATAAAATATTTGTATTTTCTGAATATCAAAAGAAACTCCTCTGGTTGTACGTCAGGCGCCTGCCCAATAATAGCTCCACGTATTGTAGCTGATTTCGCTCTGCTTCTTGAAACCTTACTAGGTTAGTCTCACTTTAGTCTTTGCTTTGCACAAGACTCAAGGAAACTCAGAGGCCACTTACATGACGCATCCGGTTCAAAAGCATGATTCTCCTCTCCAAACTTCCTCACACTGCGCAGAATCACCGAGTCAGACATGGTACCTGCAACGGGCACTCAACAACCCTAGAAGATAAAGCAGTTGCTGCAACTATTGTATATTTTCCCTTGAACAAAAGTAGCCAAGTAAACATGTGACTTGGTTCAAGAAACAAGCTTCTGAAATCAGTCTCAAACAAAAGCAAATCTTTTTTTTTCCCCCGAGATAGAGCTTCTTTGTGTAGCCTTAGCTGTCCTAGATTCACTTTGTAGACCAGGCTGGCCTCAAACTCACAGCAATCTGCCTGCCTCTGCCTCCCAAGTGCTGGGATTACAGGCGTGCACCACCACGCCTGGCCAAAAGCAAATCTTTTAACCGAATGATATTAGAATATTAGAAAATATTTTAAAAGATAAATGGAGAAGTGGATTAGAGTCATGATTCCACTCACTGTTACTTAATAGACTTTTGCCAACTTTTCAAAAGTTAGCCTAGTTGAAAGTGAGTGAGTCCAGCAGGAACCGAGGAAGCAGAGAAGGCATGATTAAAACGTGAAGTTAGGACTGGTTTTAATCACAGCTCTTGTTCTAAATATTCCCTGCTTCAAATACATCCCAATGATAGGCAATACTTTTAAAAAGGCAATCAGCCTCAAGACAATAAAAATGAACATGTCCATGAGCCATAAATGGAGATAAGAGAGCACACCAGTTGGTATTTCCACTATCGGTTCTAGATACAGACAAGGCGTGAGAGTTTATCTTCTGAAAGGACTAGAGGTTTCCCACACTAGGCCGGGGAGTAAAGGGCCCCTCTCCACGTGGAGCCAGAAGCTATGATGGACCTTCTATACTGTTGAAAGGCTTCTGAACACTTGCTGCCAATCATTGGCTGTGGAGTTATAGCTCACGATGAAAGGCAGATCTGTGAAGGTTATATAAGGAGATGGGATGTATATATAATATACATCCATACATGCACATGCATATAGATGCATATAACTATATATGCATGCTATTCAGATAAAAGAGCTGAAGGTAGACTTGTAAAAAGCTCTCAACTTCACCCAAATGCAATCACTTAGATGGAAATGACAGATACAATAATTGAAGAAGTGACTGCTAGCATAGCAGACTTTAGGTTGCCTTGAAGGCCTGGTCCCTTGTGCAGTGTTTAGTGATGGGGTGTTAGGGAAATGATTAGATCGTGAAGATTCTATTTTCATAAGTGGATTAACCCATTCCCAAATCCAGAAGTTGAATATATTATTGGAAGATGATGGAATATGGATGGTGAGCCACTGGGAGCCTGCTCTAGCTCCTTCCTGTCTCTTTCTTTGTTTCTTGGTCACTACAAGGTGAGAAGTGTCATCCTTCACTCATTCTCACCACCATGCTATTCAGCCTTGCCTCAGGCCTCAAGCAATAGAGTTAGCCAAAGCCATGAGCCAAAATTAACCTTTCTTCTTTTTAGGTTGTTTGTGGGAGGTATTTTGTTATAGCAACAACAACTATCAACCACTTCGAGAGCTGATCAGCATAAACAGACAAACAAACAAACAAATCAGTCAATGGACAATTTATATAGAAAGAGCAGAGCATCAAGAATAACCACAAGCTCTCCTCAAATCTATGAAATATATTACTCAGTGCAAGTAACAGACTGACAGATATGTTGTTATCAATAACTGGTGTTGGAAAATAAATAAACATCCTCAAAGTGCTGAGAAAAAATAACTTTTAACCTAATAATTTATATTGGGCCAAAAAAAAAAAAAATCACTCTGTCCACATCCTGACTCTGAGAGCAAAGAGAGTTTTCACTCACAAACCCAAGCAGCCATTACAGGATGTACCTTAGAAGAAAAAAGAATCCAGAAGGATCATGAAAAAGAACCAAGGATGAACACAAAAACTAACAAAATACCTCAGTATAGCCCATTGAGGCGCAAAATGGCGCTTAGCTTGTTATATTTCAAAGGGACAAGCATTAAAACTATGAAATAGTAAGCTGAACTGTTCAATGTGTGTATATATATATATACACACACACACACACACATATATACATATATATATATGTGAAGAGTGCTAAGATCATCCTCATAAGTGTCTAAGTCAATGTTCCAGTAATTACAAAGAGATGAACATCTGATTCAAACTACCAGGATAAACCTGAAAATCATGCTCAGTGAACAAAGACAGTGGTGACACCCTCCCTCATATCTTATCTGGTTCCATTTGTGTATAGGAAATGTCCAGTATGGCCAACCAACAGAGACGGTAAGTGATCGTCCAAGCCTGGAACAATCGTAGAAGACAGATCAGAAAAAAGTAACTGGTAATGAAGATAAGGTTCCACTGGGAAATGAGGAAACTATTCAAATATTGAATTGCAGGGGAGGTTGCATGATCTATCAATACACTAGAAACTGGGGTGTTGCACACTTCACGCAGATGAGCTACACACTATGTAAATTATACCTACTGTAGGTGGTTACCATGAACCCAGAACACTCAAGGTGAGAAAGTGCACAGTAGAGACACAATAGAGACTGATGCTTAGCTAGCTTTCTCCTCTTCATATAGTTTGAGACTCAAGACCATCGAGTGGTGCCCTCCCCACCCCTTTAGAATGGATCTTCCCATCCCAGGAAGGATCTTCCCTTCACAGGCAATAAGCAGAGAATATTGAATCTAAGTAATTCCTTCCTCACAGATAGGCTCAGGGGCTTATCTGATGGGTGACCCTGTGTCTTGTTGACAATGACTATCAATCACACTTGGGAGTTTTGATAAGGCTTTATTTAGCACAAATGTATGGAATCTGCAAACAAGAGTGCATTTAAATTACATTTGCCATACTTATAAAAATTGACTATTTCACAATCTGTATTAGACCATGTCTCCACCCATTGTTTGACATAAGAAAGGCTTGCAGCAATCCTAGGGCATATCTCTGCTAGAATGCGGCAGACATCCAGTTTCCAATGATAGACAGATTGGTTTGGCTGGTTCTTGAGAATGTGCCTCTCCCTGCAGAGGGTTTGTTTGTTTGGTTGGTTTTTTCCCCTTATCAACAGAAGTAGACTCATTACCTCTGAATCCTTTCTTAGCTAATACCTTACCATGCTTAATTAGCTCCTGAACTAACTATTTAATTCATTGCCAAAAGCTAAAGTCAGAATTTCTTGGTAATTTTCAATACTAATTTTTTTTCTAACCAATACAACAGGATTCAGGGTTGAAAACAAGATTTAACGCTATTTGGGGTTTTTTTGTTTTGTTTTGTTTTTGTCTGAATTTTTACATATTGAATAATTTTTGTCTCTCTCAATTCTGTCAGGAAAAGACTGAGAATTTTCAAAAATCTTTCAGAAAAATCAGTTTTCTGAGACATCAGAGAATCTAGCAGTTTATGTATATATATACATATATGTGTGTATATATATGCCTCTGTTTAACTAGGGTGTGCTTCCTTTTGATAAAATATGGAATCTTATCAACTCAGAACCAACCATTGAAGGTCAGTCCCCTGATGATAACTGGTAGGCTCAGCACTGATTTTTTTTTTCTCATGTTAGAGCATCAGCATGCTCCTGTGGAAGACCCCTGATGAGCAGAAGGGTGGATACCAGTATCTCATTGGATTGCTTGGGAGAACCTGGGACATGATAACATCCAGTGAAGGGTCTGAATGAGGGGCCTTGCAGACACTCCGGATGAAGGAGACAGACTCAGGGTCCTGAGAGCCATGCAGGTGCAGGCCTAAGATCCTGGGAGCACAAAGAGTCAATGTCCACCAGTTACTCTTGTGCACCTCATGGTGGCCTAGGTGCGCAGTGGCTGGGTGGAAATACCAGGCTAGAGCAGCATACCGATGCACTGACCCTCTCTATGGGCCTGTTCCACACTAACAACTGACTGCTGGTATTGCAGGAGGGAAGGGAGGATGGAGAGAGGAAGGGAGGGAGGGAGGGAGGGGAAACTGACTCTCAGAAGCTTGTTTCAAAATGAAGAATCCTACAATCCCAGTGCAATAAGAGATATATATATATATATATATATATATATATATATATATATATATATATATATATATATATATGTGTGTGTGTGTGTGTGTGTGTGTGTGTGTGTGTGTGTGTGTGACAATTTTATTGGAATATAGTTATTACACTCCTTCATGTTTTTTTTGTTTTTGTTTTTTAGTTGTCTTTGATTGTATCACTGAGCATCTCTGTCATAAATGGAATGTCCCTCCCTGTATTTACTCTCTGGCTCTTTACAGAAAAATCCTTCTGCATTGTGTGTCCTCCCATTCCAGTAGCACAAAATCTGTTCAGAGCAGTGAGAAAATCCTCAAAGATGTTATTTTTCAACTAAAATATTACCTAGAGCACCAGCCTTGTAGCCAGCTTCGCCCTTGTGGAGCTTCCCGGAGTGAGTGCAAAATGGGTGACAGATCCGTGAAACCCTGCCTGCCTGCGGTGGGTGTGATGACCACAGGTGAGGGGAAGCGTGAGAGCTAGCTGGGGAAGGCTTTGGAATGGGCACATTCACCATGAATTTATCCTGGAGAGAAATCCAAAGGAGACAAGGGAAGAGGGAAAGGGACGGAGGGAGGAGAAGAGCACAGGGAAGTCCCAGGCAAGAGCTCAGAATAGGGGAGGGCAGGGCCTCTCTGGAGCAGGGATAGATCCCTTAGCTCCTTGTGACCTCTCATACTGGGGATTTGGGGCTTTATCTCAAGAACAATGGAAGCCAGTGAAGGATTTCAGACAAGAAAAGAATAAGTAATATTTTAAAGACTCTGATAAGGCTTGAGATTCTGTAAATTATTAGTTCCAGCACGATCATGCTTTTACGATGGCAAATTTTAAAAGCCTTTCTGGTATTTTTTACTTTCGGTGATCTCTTTTTCAAGCTATTCGCCCATTTTTGCCTCACAGACACATTTTTTCTTTTTTTGAGACAGCTGATGTACAAAATAGCATTGCTATAAGTCAGTCCCCATGGCCTCCCTCAGTGTATACATTACCAAGAAATCAGTCACGCATCTTTACATGTCTACCCAAGCACTGTACCCTTATCATATGACAACGATAAGCTTTTGGTAAATATGAAACACAACCATCATAAACATAGATTTTAAAAAAGAAAAAAAGGAAAAAAACAAACAAACAAAACCCAGACTTGCAAAGCAGAGACTTGAACGCTACAGGCAAATGCAGGTCACTTACCTATGGATGTGAATTTGAGGAAACCAGGAGAAGCAAGAGACCCCACTATGGAAAGTCAGGGTTGTGCACCCCTTTCTAAGTTCAGCTTTCATCGTAATAAAGCATTGAACAGAAATCAGGCTTTTTCCAGAACACTATCTATTTGCTGACAGGTCAATGGCCTAAAGTCCAGATCTAGCACAGTTCAGTGACATGAGAGGAAAGGTCAAACATACTCAAAGCAGTAACCCCAAACCCAGAGTGCACTGGGAGCCTTCCAGGGGTGTCAACAAGCTTTAGAAAAATGCTAGTTTACCTTAGAGCAAGGCCTAGTGGCAGAGGGCCTGGAAAGTGACCTGACTCTTCTTTTGTAAGCCCTCGAGTTTAAAAAGTTACTTAAAAATCTAAGAAGACAAAACTATTTCTTATCTTCTCTCCTGGATTTGAAGTGACAGGCCCATGTGACACCCTGAGGTTGCAGGCCCTCAGTGATCTGGACCCAGGCCCAAAGTGTCATAGAGAATTGATAAAAATTCAATTGCCTCCTGGTTAGAACTCTCTGAGCACACAGATGACCCTTGAGCCCTGGTCCGATCAGTCAGTAGCCTCAGCTCTGCCCACCAGCTGAAGGGCTTTATATGCACTAGGAGCTGTCCAGGCCTTCCCTTCTGCCCTATTACTATTAATCTCCACCTATTTCAAAAGAAAATAAAAGCATTTTGTTTTTACTATTTTTCTTCATTCATTTGAATTACATTGTTCTATAAAAAGTAACGTAGCTGCTGGATGTGGTGGCACATGCCTGTAATCCTAGCACTCAGGAGGCAGAGGCTGGTGAATCTCCGTGAGTTCAAGGCCAGTCTGATCTACAAATCGAGTCCAGGACAGCCAAGGCCACACAGAAAAATCCTATCTCAGCTGGGTGGTGGTGCCTTTAATCCCAGCACTTGGGAGGCAGAGGAAGGTGAGTCTCTGTGAGTTCGAGGCCAGCCTGGTCTACAGAGTGAGTTCCAGGACAGCCAAGGCTACAATGAGAAACTTTGTCTAGAAAATAAAAAAAAAAAAAATAGAAACAAAAGCAAAACAAAACTAAACCCCCCAAAAATAATATAGCCATATGATTCAAAATGCTAGTTTTGAATTTAGTTTTTATATTTCTCCCTCCAAAAGGGTGGTAGGATTGTTACTGAACATGGGGGTCACAATTTGTGCTCCAAATCAGCACTGACCACTTGTCTTCTATAAGCCAATAAAAATAGCTAAATTAATAATGGATGGCAGAAAAAAAAAAAAAAAAGGAAATGTATTCAGTGTTTTACACTGGGAAAAGATACAGAGATACAGTGAATACTCAGCCTTTGGTTTAATGAGATCAAGGTTTAAATAGAGCACCAAAGAAATGCCCCCCTAAGCAGTTCTGGTCCAGGTGTGGTCCTGCCCACCACTGGCTGGGCTTCCCTCCTGTAAGGTGGCCCAGCAAATTGTTAGAACTGTATGAGATTGATCAGGATGGAAAGTAAATAAAAAAGTTAATGAAGGAAAGGAAGAAGAAGAGGAGGAGGAGGAGGAGGGGGGAGATGGGAGGAGGAGGGAAGAGGAGGAGGAGAGGGAAGAGGGAGGAAGAAGAGGAGGAGGAAGAGAAGGAAGGGGAAGAACTGTGTGAAATCTCAATAGACAAGTTTTCACTTTGGTTGGTGTCTCTTCTCCCAGTATGAGATTCCTGGGAATATTTCTGTCGCTGTTGTTGTTTGTTTGTTTGTTTGTTTGTTTGTTTAGGGGAGGGGTGTGCTGTTTTCACCAGTCTGATGATCAGATTGAGAAACAAATGCCACCTCTTTAGAATATCTTTATTTCTTCCAGGCCAGATATAGGAGCAGGAAAAAGGCTGAACTTGCAAGGCAGTTGTTTCTGAAAGCATTCCCACCACACCAGCAGCTGGGATTGAGCAAAAAGGCTGGATGTTGCAATACGGTGGCATGCATACTTACCTAAGGAGGTGAAGACAGGCCAAGAATGGCTTTCAGAGGCAGGGATGACTTGTAGACCGTCTGAGGCTAGAAAGTCAACCAGGTGGAACAGAATAACAGAGCATGGCTCTAGGGGAAAGGCTTGCACCAACTACAAACTCCTTTGCATGGTTATCACTCTACAGATCAATATGAATTGCAAAAACTCAGAACCAATCATCTAATAGAATGCAATTGGCTGTACTTTGGTAGCATAGGTAGTAACAGAAAGAAAAACAATCAGAGTTTCCTTGGGTGCCTTTGGTTTTCAAGCAAGTCATATGGAAGGATATAGTTTCTGTGGTTTTGTTCATTACAGAAGGAAGCAAAAAGAACTGGCTTCATATTTAGGTTCTGCCTCTTACTTGCTTCTTGGTTTAGCTATGGTAATGATACTTGCTACCTGCATCTCTCTCATATGAAGTCTGCCATCCTTTGCGTGGGACAGAGTCAATAGTGGAGGAAGATTCTCCATATTCATGCAAGGACTGAGGATGATGAACCTGTCATCTTGAAGATGCGGCTCTCAAAGTCTCCTTGGACAGTGACATCGAACTGTCACACAGGGAAGGATAATATGTGGAGTATTTTAGGTGAACAGTTTCCATCAGCCAAGCCTAGGGGTGGCATTCATTAGTCATATTCTTATCTCATTCACAGGGACTCTGTCATATGACTACTTCGTACTGGAAGAAAAACTAGGTCTAACTAGGTCTAACTAAATCCTAACTTTGTGCCTAGAAAGCCTGGATAAAAGCTAGCAACCTCAAGAAATGAGGGTTGAGTGCTCACTTCAGCAGCACATATAATAAAATTGGAATGAGACAGAGAAGATTAGCATGGCCCCTGCA
This sequence comes from Acomys russatus, assembly GCF_903995435.1. Taxonomy (NCBI): domain Eukaryota; kingdom Metazoa; phylum Chordata; class Mammalia; order Rodentia; family Muridae; genus Acomys; species Acomys russatus. The sequence continues at coordinate 17,394,949 of NC_067160.1, read as the reverse complement.
CAAGGATGACACGCAAATTCGTGAAGCGTTCCATCATTTTTTAGTTGGTTAGGGGATAAGATCTTTTTAGATCGAGATAAAGAAGTTAAATTACTAGAGTTGAGATAGGTTAGATATAGAATTTCATTCCGAAATTTAAACCCAACAAGACAGGAAAGACGTTTACTTCAAGCTGGACAAATACAAATAGCCAAACCACTATGAATGTAACATTTATAGAACTCATGACTCTCGCATGGTTCTCCCCTGCTGTCTGTGGTTTGTTTTATACACGTGTAACAAAATAAATGTATTTTAAAAATAAAATGAAATGAAATGAAAATTTAAATAAAAAAAAAGAAACGGGGTTTGAAATCATGAAGATTTTAGTTTATGTAGTACTACTTATGTGGCTAAGGTCAATGACTCCATCTCAAGAAGTGTCAATTTCTCCATCTGTAAAAAAGGAGTGGGAATACCAGACTCCAGCTGGGACCTCACTGAGCTTTGCATTCTACAGCTGTAGTATGTTTGAATATGGAGGCAGAGATAGCTCTCTCTAAGTATGAGAGCTAAAAACCAGTTGGCCTGACTCTCAGGGAGCATGCTCCAAGGTTAGCAAGAGGGGATCTGAGTCAGAGATTCACAAAGAAACAGAAGGGCAACTAACTCAGTAAAACAAAACCCCACTGGGCTACCCCAGAAAGAGGAATGCAGTAGAAATCTCACCCAAAAGCTAAGCCAGGTGGCCAGGCCAAGAAGAGGCTGGCAGACCTACCCACGGCTCTACAAAGCTTCAAGTCTGAAATCAGATTTCGATGAACCATTCCTTCCTCTGGCCAGACAGGAATTCCTTTTTGTTACTCTCCACAACTCACCCATCTGTGGCTAGGTGCTGACTGACAGAGAGCTTACTGCTTAAAGCTAAGATAGTTTGAGAGGCTGTTACAAGGAATAATCAGGAAGAGCAGCTGTAACTCCAAGGTGGGAGAAAGCCAAGGGAGACCATCCAGACAAGTGCTGATCTGCCATTATGACGGGCGATGTGGGCCCAGGGGTCCTGCTCAAACTATGCCACCAGCCAAAGACAATACATGCAGTAAACTTCGAACCCCTACCCAGATCTACCCAATGGACAGGACATTCTTCACAGTTGAGTGGAGAGTGGGGTCTGACTTTCACACAAACTCTGGTGCCCCATATTTGACCACGTCCCCTAGATGGGGAGACCTGGTGGCACTCAGAAGAAGGATAGCAGGCTACCAAGAAGAGACTTGATACCCTATGAGCATATACAGGGGGAGGCGGTCCCCCTCAGTCACAGTCATAGGGGAAGGGAGTAAGGGGAAAATGAGAGGGAAGGAGGAATGGGAGGATACAAGGAATGAGATAACAATTGAGGTGTAATATGAATAAATTAATAAATTATATTAAAAAATAAAAAATAAAAAAAAATAAAAGACAAGTGCTGAAGGCTGGACATCCACATCCCTAAAAGTGAAAGCGGCAGGGAACTCAGTGCAGGCAGTAGAGTGTGCAAAAGAGCAACAATGGCACCCTGGGTGGCTAAGAGAAAACTAATAATTGAGAGTGAACCTTCAGTTTGGCAGCCCTGAGCCTGAGAGTGGGTAGCTTGCTTCTCCCTTCTCTTTACATGTGGAGGCACACCAGCTAGAGCAGTTGCCACTCCAGGGTGTATGCACCCAGCAGTCTTCGGAAAGAGGGAGAATATGCCTGGGTGACAGACTTCAAGGGTAATCTCAGACCCTTAGGCAGAAGCCAAACCAAACTACTGAAAGATTAGTGAAGCTCTTAGGGCTCATAGGAGAAGCTTCTTTGTACACGGTGCATGGCTGCTAACACAGACACTCAGAACTAGTCAAAGTACAGAGAGGACTGTGGAGTGCTTAGCCACAAGTGGGACATCTCGCTGAGGGCTCAGGGACCACCGTGGGAGAAGGGATGGGAGAATTGTAAGAAAGAGCAAAGGTTGGGAAGGAGCAAAGAGAAGCAGTGTCATCTGGGAATGCAAGGCTCACAGTAGCTGTGGTTGGCTGCATAGGACTTGTACAAGGGCAACCAATCAACACTCTAGCCTGAAGGGATTGCAGAGCTCGCACACCTAACTGAGAAGCAATAGTCAGCTGACAGCTTCTGGGGAAACTGTTTGGCTTTTTTTGGTTTTGTTTTGTTTTTTTCTTTTTTAAGGGTTAACCCTAGTATGTCAACCACACTCCACTGGGTGGCCCTGATACACGTGAGTGTTTAAACATCAGAAACTGGAGAAGAAGAAAGGCTTATTTTTTTAAAAAAACAAGAACATAATTTAGGGGCGGGAAATATGGGATATGTCTCAGAAGAGGCCAGGAAGATTTGTGGCAGTGAATATGATCAAAATACAATGTATGAAAGTCCTGTAGAATTAATAAAGACCTTTTTTTTTTTTTAACTAAAACAAAATTCATATGGAAGCACAAAAAAAAAAAAAAAAAAACCATGAATAGCCTAAGTCACGGTGAGGACAAAGAACCATGTTGAAGGCATCACAATGCTTAATTTTAAATTACACTACAAGTTACAGTAACAATACCATCACACCATCACAGTAGTGGCACAAAAACAGACACTAACAATGGGTTAGAATCAAGGACCCACACAACTGTAACCACCTAATTTTTGACAAAAATGAGAAAAACACATGTCAGAGAAAGGACAGTTTCTTCGATGAGTAGTACTGGAAAGGTAGATATTCGCCTGTAAATGCGTGAAGGCAGAACTCTGTGCTGAGCAAAGATCAATTTAAACTGCATCAGTGATCTTAATGTGACCACAACCTCTGATAAAGTTAGAAAGAAATCCAGAAAATACTTCAATATATAATACAGGCTACGACTTTCCAAAACAGGCCCCCATAGAACAAGCAACACTCACAGGGAGTAGCAAGTGGGATTGCCTGAAATCAAAGGGCAATGCAGTAAAGGGAACAGTCGGCAGGGTGAAGAGACCAGCCACAGGGCAGGAGAAAATCTTAGCTGGCATCTATAAAGAGCTTCAAATTTTAAACAGCAAAAGACCAATCATCAAGTCAATAAATGTGCAAATGCATGAAACAGTTCTCAGAGAAGAAGTACAAACGGCCAAGATGTTTTTAAAGAGCGACTCAATATCCCTAGCCATTACTGAAACGCTAAAACTGCATTGGGAATCTATCTCACCCCAGTCAGAATGTCTACTGACAAAAATAAAGCAACTAACAGCAAATGCCATCAAGGATGTGGAAAACCAGGGACCTGTGTACACTGCTGGTGGGAACAGAAATAGTATGGAAGGTTTGCATAAAACTAAAAACGGAACAACTGTGGCACCCAGTTATACACTTTGAGAAATACTGGAAAGATCATAATGAGCATACCACAGAGACACCTACCTGCACATCCTATTTACTGCTGGGCAGTGCACAATAGTCATGTTAAGGGGCCAGTCTAGATACCTGCCAACAGGTGAACCAATAAATATAATGTGGTAGGTATGAGTACAGAGAGAGACAGATAGAAGGGTGTGTGTGGTGAATTTTATTAAGCCATAAAGAATACACACGCACGCACACACACACACACACACACACACACACACACACACACACACACACCTCTGACATGGAAATAGTAAGGGCACTATCAGGGAAGAGAAGGATCTAAAAGAGAGGGCAGTAGGAGGAGAAAAAATATCACATATTTCTCTCATTTTTTGAATCTAGGTTTAATTGTTTATGTATTTGTAACATGAAAAAAGGGGGGGGGGCGGAACTATTTGGGAGAATGAAGAAGACCAGTTAGGTGGCAAAAGTGAGGAAAGTACAGAGATGTGTAGGTATAAAGATGTCATAATAAAACCAGTAACTTTTGAACCATTAATAAAAAAAAAATCAGCGAGCAGGCAGATGATGCACAGACATATCTGCATGAAAATAACCATAATAGAAAACACTAAAATAGGAATTAAGACATTTTTAAATAAATTAAAAATCAATGAATTTAAAAAGTAGATGAAATATGTTGGTTCCCAGCTACTTATCATCTTTAGGACACATGTCTTGGACAAAACTTTTATTTTTATTTCCCTCTCTAATGAAGAAAAAGAACACAAAAATGTATAGTTGATTCATTAGCAAACAGACAGATGTGGTGACAGACAGCATGATCCCAGCACTTAGAAGGCAGGAACTTATTATAAGTTTGCGGCTAGCCTAAACTACATAGTGAGGCCCTCTCAAACAAACAACAGACGAGAGTCCTTTACTGTAATAATAGATCTTGTTTTTCTTTCTCCTGCCCTGAAGCAACATCATAGAAAATATGAGGTAACATCAGAACTTTTACAAGAGCAAAGAATAAGTACAATAAATGAGAAAGTTGGGAAGAACTCTTCTAGAGAATAAAAGAAGTCATGGTGTTAAGGCATTACCACTGTCACATGGATTCTTTTGTCCTTACAAGAGGACCAGGCTGCCTGATGCTTTGCATGATAGGGTTTTTGTTTCTTAGTCTTATCCAGAACACCTCCCTCTTGAAGTGATGCATCAGTCTTGGAAATAATCCTTTGCTGATGCTTGTTTCAGGTAAGCACAGGTCACAGAGATCTGTGCCAAATGGCTGTGAATTTGGCGTGGGTGGTGTCTACTAATTGTTAGCTTAGAGCGAGGTGGCTCCTGCTTCACACAACATACACTGGGTAACAGAGAACAGTTTTGCCAAATTAGTCAAACTCATCCTTGAAAAACAACCCAATAAACTCCTGAACGCCATATCTAGCTTTCTTTAAACTTTCCAGCCACATAGATGTTGGTTAGAAAAAAAAAAAAAAAACAATATTTTAGCTTTTGAAAGTGAAAAGAAGACCAGCATATTGTTTCTGTTGTTCTGTTCCAAATGGCTGCTCAGCGCCTCTCAACCCCTTCTTTAGTTAACGCTGAGTGACACCTTGAGAAACCAGGAGCCTTGGCCTGTGAAACACTGCTCACCTGTGTATTAGGCAGGGTTCTCTCGAAAAGCTAAACTGACAGCATGTATGTACATAATAAAAGAAAAGGATTGATTAGACCGGCTTAAGGATGTGGTCTGGCCCATAATGGAAAGGCCAAGAAGCTAATTTTTCGGTCCACAAGGCTAGATGTCTCTGCAGTCCTAACGCTAGATCCCTGGAAAATCACTGGTCCTCTACTGCCTAGTATGTATTTCCCACAACCAAAAGCAACATGAAATCCCTTCATCAGGAACTGGGAAGGTGGGGTTCCCACTGTATCTCCCTTTAGCTCTCTTAACTGGCCTGTGCAGAAGACAGATGGATCCTGTAGAATGTGAGTTGACTATCACAAACTTAATCAAGTAATAATGCCACCTGCAACAGCTGTATCATATGAGGAGTCCTTTCTTTAGCAGATTAACACATCTCCTGGGACATGGGATGCAGCTATTGATCCAGCAAATGCCCTTTTCTTAGTGTCTGTTCATAAGGACCAGTGGAGTTCATTTGTTTTCAGCTGTCAAGGGCAGCAGTGTATGTTTACAATTTTCCCTTCAGGATGTGTTAACCCTCCAGCTCTATGTTATAGCTCAGTTAGAAGGGCATCTTGATTATCTGTCTCTTCCACAAAGCATCACACTGGTTCACTATATTGATGACATTAAGCTGATTGGACCAAATGGTATCAAATGCTTTGGATGTGTTGGTAACACGTGCACATCAGAGGATAGGAAATAAACCTGATCAAAATGCCAAAGCCTTTTGTATCTCAGTGAAATGTCTAGGAGTGCAGTGGTGTGGAGTATGCAGACATATTCCTTCTCAGATGAAGGATGTGCCAGCCCCCTCCCACTACCAAGAAAAGGTACAACATTTAAGAGGCCTGTTTGGATTCTGGAGGCAGTATGTGCCTCACCTGGGTGTGTTATTCTGGCCCATAGACTGAGTAATTCAGTAAAACCTCAGCTCTTAGTGGGGCCAGAGCCAGGAGAAGGCTTCCCAACAGGACCAGGCTGCTGTGCAGAATGCTGGACCACTTGATCCAGAGGGCCTGATGGAGCTTACGGCGCTTACGGTGCCAATGGCAGAGTAGACAGGGCTGCTAGCTGGAACTTTCCACAGGCTCCTGCCTTGGTTTGCTTCCTATTACTCTGATAAAGACCATGACCATAGGCAACTTGGGGAAAAGAAGCAGGCATTTTTTCCATATACATTTATTTTATCGCACATGCATAAAACAAACTACATACAGCAGGGAGAACCATGTGACAATCATGAGTTCTATAAATGTTACATTCATAGTGATTTGGCTGTTTGTATTTGTCAAACTTGAAGTAAACATCTTTCCTGTCTTGTTGGGTCTAAATTTCTCAATGAAATTCAATAGCTATCTTATTTCATCTCTATTAACGTAACTCCTTTATCTTGATCTAAAAAGATCTTATCCCCTAACTCACTAAACTTGATTGTAGAACTAAACTATTTGTTCTTCAATACCCCTCAGAGACTTGAGAAGGAATAAGACTTAAATTCCTGAGTGAACCAGCAGTGTAGTTTAGCAGCTTCCAAAGTGAACAAAATGACTGAGACAGTTTGCTGCCTGAACAGTCATCCAACACTCTCTACAATGTTGGAGCCTCATCTTTCTCCTTCTGGCCCAATGTCTCTGCCAGACTTATTCACACGGCAGGAACTATTGAGGACCCTGTCTTGGCGGAGTTCAGCCGTCAACTCTGCCTGTGTCTAAGCTGCCCGTTTTTAGGCAGAATTCTGTTTGTAGCAGGCATTTTTTAATCTTATAACTCTCAGGTCACAGTTCATCACTGAGAGAAGTTAGGCCAGGAACTCAAACAGGGCAGGAGCCTGGAGGCAGGATCTGAGGCAGAGGCCATGGAGGGATGCTGCTTACTGTCTTGCTCCTTGTGGCTTGCCCAGCCTGCTTTCCATCAGCCCCGAGGTGGCACTGCTCACAATGAGCAATGTCCTCCCACATCGTCATTAATCAAGAAATTCCCTGACAGGCTTGCCTACAACCCAAGATGGCGGAGGTGATTCCCTAATAGAGTCCCTTGTCCCAGATATGTCTTAGGTTTTTGTCAAGTTGGAAAAAAAATCAAATGACAAGCAGTGAGCTGCTTAGACCTGGTTCACTAATGCACTTCTCCCAGCCCTTTACAGCCACATATTTGAGGAGTTATAGTTGAAATAATCACTGGAAGTCATTAACCAGCAGGTGTCATGGTTCACCTCTATAACCCCAGCATTCTGGGAGTAAAGACATGAGGATCTTCAACTCAAGACCCTGTCCTGAAACCAAACCAACCCAAATCAGAAAAGGAGCTGGCTATGGAGACTCCATCTTAAGCATCAATCCTTCAACTAAGATAGGGAACAATAAAATATCTGAAGCCAAAACCTAACTGGTATCCACTCAGAGAGACCTGGTGAGGCGACATCTATAACTGTAGGACACCCTCTCTGAAATGTCCTCGGACCCCACACGAGAGTCCACATGGCCTCACAGGATTCCTGATCACCTGTGGAGGGACCACTTCCTGTACTCTCAGGAGCTCACTTCAATGTGGTCCACGTTTACTTCCTTAAGTAATATGTGCTGAAGACAGACACCCACTACTCTCCCTTCCCCCTTCCCTTTCCTCCCCTCCTCCTCCTCTCCCTCCTCCTCCTCCCCTCCTCCCTCCTCTCCCTCCTCCTCCCCCTCCTCATTCTTCATACCTATTGTATGTGGATAAAGACATAAATGCACATGTCAAGCACAAGCAAAACTCGTGATGCGTTATATTCTGTTCCTCCCTCTCAAGTCAGATCTCGAGGGCCTGGTTTTTCTGCTTCTGTGGCAAGGAACACTTAACATACACAACGTTTGCCAGAATCTATAGCCTAACCTCAAAGACAACTCAAGCTTCCCATGCTCTAACCTAGTGCTATATTCATATCACTTTAAACTCTCCGCGCTAATGATTCGCCTTTCAGATTCACAAGACTAGGACTCAGAGAGACAAGTCATTGACTCGTCCAAAGAGACCCACGCGTAAGTTTCATTTGACTCCAAGTCTCTTGTTTATGAAATTCACACCCTGTCCACAAAGCCAAACTGCTCCTTAGAGACCTTTACCATTCCTTTAGTTCACCTTGCCTGAAAGCCACTATTGGATTATTAATTCCTTTCTACTAACAGTCTTCCAGCTTTATATAATGTTAAGGCAAACATGCATTCAAGGGAAGTTGGCTCTTCCAGGACAAGCCCCAGGTCCAGCTGTACCAGACATGGTCCCTATAACACTCTTCTGCTTTTGATGGGTTAAAGGCAGAATTGTGACCCAATGTTGTTCAGTGTAAAAGATATTTACTGCTATCTGGAAGTGTTACAGCTCTGAGGGGAAAGGCAGCCTGGCAGTCAGGAGCCAAGGAATACCACAAAGTCACATCGCACAATAAACACCACACAAGAGATTTATTGGGAAAGACACAGGGGTGGCTCCCTGGACTAGGCAACCTTCCTCAGCAGCAGGGAACCGAGCAGGAGGCAGGCTTTATATAGGATTTCTGGGGGGTGGGGGACAAAGATTTCAAAGGTGGATAATTTCCAGGGTGGGGATTGGTGGGATTCAAGCCAAACTCAAGAATAGGTGGAGTTTGGTAGGTTTTCAAACCCAGAAGTGGACTCAGACCTTTTTCCCTACAATATCCCTCAAGAGTTTTAACAGGAGAAATTATTTTGTACTTGGGTTGTTTTTGTTTTGTTTTGTTTTCCTGTTTTCAACATGTCTGAGAGGCTGCAGTAGCCACCTGGAGGCCATGGTGTGACACACTAATGACAAAGACTCTCACGCTGAGGATGGTGGGGTGGTGGGGTAGAAACACCCAGAACCTGATGGTAGGATTAAATCACTAAACCATCTGTGGACCCAACTATGTTCAGGTATCATGTGGTGTGAAATAACTGCCTTTGTCACATAAGCCATTATCAATAGGATATACCTTTATTTGCAACTGCATATACACTAACTGATACTGCTTACATTCCCAGAGAATTTCAGAAGTTACATTTGTAAAGGCACAGCTATATCTGTAAACACCCACCCCTCATACGTTGAGAGAAAACAGTCCATCTTGACGGAAAGCTCATTAAGACCTAAGACTTTTTTTTCCCCTCCGAGACAGGGTTTCTCTGTGTAGCCTTGGCTGTCCTGAACTCACTTTGTAGTGACGAGGTTGGCTTCAAACTCATAGTGATTCACCTGCCTCTGCCTCCCTCAGTGCTGGGACTGAAGGTGTGCACCACCACACCTAGCTCACAAATCATACTTAAGGAAGTTAAAACATTTCATCCTTGATGCTCATCATCCTCTTTGAGGTAGGCTGGGTGTTGCCAGGAGTTAACCTGTCTCATTGTCAATGAATCTTTGAAATAATAAAAAACATTTTAAAATGCCATATTCTGTATGTCTCAGAGATTTTTGAAGATCTTATCTAACTGTTTTACTTTATCTCTCTATAGAATCATATCTATATGTTATACCTAAGATGTATATTCTTGTGATAAAAATAGACTAGTAATTGATATTACTATGATCCCATACCTTATGGAGATGGTTTCAAATGTGGCAAACAAGCCACTGGGGAAAATGTCCTTATTTCTACTACAGACATAATTCTGCCTAAAAAAGGGCAAGCTTGGATGCAGGCAGAGTTGACGGCCAAACGTGATAGTTCTTGCCTCACAAGTATGTGTATCAGATATTTTGGACCAGAAGGCAGAAGATGATGCTCCAATGTTATGGAGAGTTTTGGGTGACTGCTCAGGTAGCAAACTGTCTTTGTTATCTTGTCATTGGGGAAGCTACTAGCCTGTATCTCCTGTATACTCAGGCAATTAATTTTATTCCTTCTCAATTCTCTGATGGGGTTAAAGACCAGATACTTTAGTTTTACAAGTAAGCTTAGTATTTTAGGGATTAAGATGTTTTTATGTCTAGATAGATGTTTTAAGTCTATCTTATCATGATGAAATATGATAGATAATGATTTACATTCAGAAGTTTAGATACACCAAGATAGGAAAGATGTTTTTTCAAGGCTGCCAAGTACAAATAGCCAAAACACGAAGAATGTAACATTTATATAATTCCTGATCATTTCATGGTTCTTCTTGCTGTAGTTAGTTTATTGTATACATGTGTAATAATATAAATGTATATGTAAAGAATAGAAAATATTTAATTAAAAAAACAAAAACAAAACAAAATTTCATCCCACAGGGAATTTTGCTAATCTCAGGAAGTAAACAACTCAAAAGCCTCAGAAAGTCCCTGAAACTGATTAGATTCACTAGGCCTTTCCTTCCTCGAGCTTATATAAGTAGTAAAAAAGACTTCTGATAGATACTCTCAGATGAGAATAGCTGCCTAAGAGGCAGAGACCGCTGAGCTTCCTGGGAATGACAGTCTCCAACCTGTTGAGCTGCTTGCAAGCTACGCATTGAGCTCCAGGTTTCCACCATTTGTGTTTCCAGCTCTTCCATGCTAGGATAGCCTTTTGATGATGTGGCCATCTTTGAGTCATTTCTGAACCCATCATTTCACCCATACTCCTATAAGTAACCCTAATAAAACTCATTGTTCCACTAGGTTGATCTTCAGTTGTACCCTTACTTTGGTCGGTAGTTAGCTTCATATCTGGCATTTTTTCATGTCTCTGTAAGAATAGTGTCATATAGCGCGCACGCACACACACACACACACACACACACACACACACACACACATTTATATATATTGTAGAGATTTTATCATAGAGATTTAGAAAATGGCACAGGAAAGCAAGAAAATACAAGAAGGTCAAAGCAGTCCACCTAAGAGCTCTTTAATGACACATCTTAAATCCCCGTTCCAATGACTCATTACTTTAATGACCTTTGACTTCCTTTTCCTGCCCCATGTGAGTTCCTGATGTGTCACTATTTATTCACAAGCACTGTTAAAACAATAAGCTTCTCTGGCCTCCTCATCCCTATTTCCTGATTTTCTTTCTTATTGTCTATTTCAATTGTACCTGGCTGAACCAGTCACTCAGATGACCATCACGCTGAAGCCCTGGTACGGATTTCCCATAGCTTCACAGAAGACGTGATGGTGGTGAGCTTAAGTTTTAAATAAAAGTAGTAGTAAAGATTGGGATCCCTGCCATGTGTGGTGGCGCACGCCTTTAATCCCAGCACTTGGGAGGCAGAGGCAGGTGGATCGCTGTGAGTTCGAGGCCAGCCTGGTCTACAAAGTGAGTCCAGGACAGTCGAGACTACACAGAGAAACCCTGTCTCAAAAAAACAACAACCAAACAAATAAAAAAAGAGATTGGGATCCCTATACCTACCTCAAGCCCAAATACAGAGACCCACAACCAGATACACAGAAAGAGTGGGGAGGAGACCTTGGAGCACTGAGCTCTAATTGGAATCATCAATTCCCTCCCCTCAAAGCCCAGGGAACCCCACAGAAGAGAAGGCGAAAAGAATGTAATAGTCAGAGGGACACAAGAAGAACTAGGCCCTCTGAGTGAACTGAGCAGATCTCAGAGGAATTCCCTGCGGCTGAGGCAGCAAGCACAGGGCCAACACAAGTCTGCTCCCTGTCTTCTGTGCATATATTACGGCTTCAAGTTGACTGTTTTTATGGAATTCCTCAGTGTGTGAACAAGTGGGTCTCTGATTCTTGTGCCTTCTCTTGGGCTCTTCTGCTTCTGTTAGTTCGCCCTGTCCAACTTTGATGCGACGGTTTACGTTCATCTTATTATATTTTCTTTTGTCATATCTGTTGGTGTCTCCTAGAAGCCTGTTCTTCCCTAATGAGAGACAGGCAGGAAGTGGATATGGAGAGAAAAAGAGATGGGGAGGAACAGGAAGGAGTGTGGGAGGGGCTGTAATCAGCATAGGTTGTATGAGAAAAATAATTTATTTGCAATAAAAGGAGAAAATGGAAAAATAAACTTTTTTCAATTAAAAAAAATGAAAAATCTCTCCCTTTCAAGGGCCTGCAGCTGAGTTTTTGTCACAGCTGTCAGACTATATCTTACTTCTTGTGCCCCTTGTTTTTGTTTGAGTCACATTCGCATTATTTGACTAACGTTTCTGATTAATTTCTCTTATGAATCTATGGGCTTCAAGGGTCCCTAAATAATCCAATGAGTTTAGTTTCTCTTCTCCATTCCTGGAAATCCCTAGTTCACCTGAAGCCTAAGACTTTTCCTTGTCCTTGACAGACATCAGTCTTCAATTCTTCCATGTCAGAGCAACCCACATTCATGGCACACACAGGGAAAAAGGAACCAGTGTCTGACCCTGCCTTGGAAACACTTATGGCCCTGTTGTTCCTTAAGAAGGCCCATCCTAGGGTATGTCTTTCCCCTAATCTGATTTTCTTTTATGTATTCATTCTATGGGGGGGAGGGGGTTATAAGCAAAGCAGGTATGGTGCCCGAAGGAGAAACAACAGTAAATAAATAAACTATCATAGAAATAACCAGTCAAGTGATTTTAAAAATCTGATAAGGCTTATTAATAAATGCTCCCGAGAAAATGAGAGAGCCGAGCAAATGGATCTGGCAGCTTGAGGACTTAGAAAACACTGGTCCAAGGAAAGTGTGTCAAGGGTGTTGACCAAGAGAAAGATAGAGGGAAAAGGGGAAACTGCCTAAGGTGGGGAAGACTAGACCAAAGACTGTAGACCGACTAGAAGGCCGCTGTGGCTGGAAAGTAGTGAGGAAGGCATGATGGTGTGACCTGTGCATAGAGAGGTATACAGTGTCAGATCCAAACGAAACCGCAAGACAAATGGCTAACTGTGGTGCCTATTAGCACACCAGAGTGCATGCTGGGCTCTCTCAGCAAGTGCCTGTTACATGCTGGCATCCTGGCTCTTCTTAGCTCTCCTCACCCTGCCCCAACCCTAAACTGCTCCAGCCCATGAGCTTGTCTTCCTTCCCGCCCCTCCCCCCACCCCAGCCTCTAATTTCCTATATAACCCTGTCATTTTGGCCATGCACCCTCTCGGCTCTTTTTGCCCTCCCATCTCTTTCTTCACAGCTTTCTTGGTCCACTTGTTCCCACCCCCCACCCCCACCCCGACCCTTGCCTCCTCTCATGGCCCTGGTTCAATCTGTTGGCATTCAGATCTGAGACAAGAGACCTGAAGTGTCCATTTAACCAAAGGAGAGATGCGCGCCCCACCCCCCCTGCCAGGTTCTCCCAGCATCCCTGGGTCCCTACAGGGCAAGGCTAGCATATCCTGCCCTCTGTCCTTGAACTTTCTAGTCCAGCCCAGGCCAGGGGCTGGGATTCCCCTTGCTCAGCCGCTCTTCCCTATACAATCCAGACATGCTCTCTCTCTCTCTCTCTCTCTCTCTCTCTCTCTCTCTCTCTCTCTCTCTCTCTCTCTCTCCCTCTCTCTCTCTCTATCTCTGTGTGTGTGTGTGTGTGTGTCTGTGTGTGTGTCTGTCTGTCTGTCTCTCTGCATTTTCTCTCTGTAAACATGCTTTCTCTCTCCTCTCCCCTCCCCCCCTCTGTGTGTGTGTGTGTGTCTGTCTGTCTGTCTGTCTGTCTCTCTCTCTCTCTCCTCTCTCGCATTTTCTCTATGTAAAACACTCTCTCTCCTCTCTCTCTCTCTCTCTCTCTCTCTCTCTCCTCTCTCTCTCTCTGTGTGTGTGTGTGTGTGTGTGTTTGTGTGTGTGTGTCTGTCTGTCTGTCTGTCTGTCTCTCTGCATTTTCTCTCTGTAAACATGCTTTCTCTCTCTCTCCCTCCCCCCCCCCCCCCCCGTGTGTGTGTGTGTGTGTCTGTCTGTCTGTCTGTCTGTCTGTCTCTCTCTCTCTCTCTGCATTTTCTCTATGTAAACATTTCTCTCCCCCCCCCCGTGTGTGTGTGTGTGTGTCTGTCTGCCTGTCTGTCTGTCTATCTGTCTCTCTCTCTCTCTCTGCATTTTCTCTATGTAAACATTCTCTCTCTCTCTCTCTCTCTCTCTCTCTCTCTCTCTCTCTCTCTCTCTCTCTCTCTCTCTCTCTCTTTCTCTCTCTCCACTTCCACTTTTCTGTCTCTCTCTACATGGTGACTTTACTGACCCCTTCCTGTGAGGTCAGTGAACCTGCCCAAGACCTGCCTCCAATAAATCTGCATTTATATACTCTAATTTGGCTTGAATTGGCTCGTTTTGTTGACTGAGATAACTTATCACAATCTACCAGCCATGTTTAGTCTATTGCTTTCTCTTCCTGCTCTGGACTCTTCCAGATGCCTCTGGCTGTACTCTCCCTGATATCTGTAATAAACTTCTCTTCACTCATACCTTGAAGAGATCATGTCCTTGTTTTCATTCAGGCAGAAGGCTGATCATGCAGACCTTATGAAACACATTATGGTCTTGATTCATGTGAATGGATAAATGAAAAAAAAGAAAGAAAGAAAAAGGAAAGGAAAGAACATGACTGCTCCTAGTTATGGTGGGAAAGAAAAGTTATTATAGATATGTAGGAGAGTATAAGCAAAGGCAGACACATCTGGGAGAGCCCAGAGTGGTCATAACCCTAAGTCAGGTACAGGAGGGGCACCAGGTACAGCTGCCAAGAGGGCAAAGGTACAAAAGTGGCCAGTTGTAAAAAGAACTTTTATTCTCCTGTTGTAATTGTTGTCAGTTAACCTAGGCCTAGTCTTGGAAGCTTCTAGTTTCCAAACAATCTAACCTAGGCATAGAGTGTTTTCAGCCTCTGAGACTTTCTGCGGAATAAGCCCACCCTTTCTTGTCTTACTGAGCTCTTTGTTCGCTGTTCAACTCAGCTGTTCTGGCTCAAACTCCTCTCCCAGGTGATTTATTCAACCTGGCTTTCTCTTGGCCTCTAAATTGCTCTGCTTGGCCTCAAACTAATTGCAGCAATCTTTTCTAATCTTCTGGCTCCTTCTCTGGCTTGTTCAGCCTTTACCTGACTTCTCTCTCTCTCTCTCTGCAACCTGTGTCTCTCTATTACTATTCTGGGAAAACTGCTTCCTAAGTAGCTTCCCTTTCCTTTCTAGTCATGTGTATCCTAGTCTGTCATATCTTCTCTGATTAGTCACCTTTTCTGACACTCAATTAGACATCATTTTCAAACATGGGTGCTTCCTTCTACAAACTAACTTCACCTTTGTTTGGGATTAAAGGGATGTATCACCATGCCTGTACCTAAGCTTTTCTTTACCTGATACTTGCTCTATACCAGGCTGGCTTTGCACTCAGATCTGTTTGCCTCTGTCTCCTGGATTAGAGGCCTGTTTGTATCCCCCCGGATCACACAGACCCAGAAGAACTTTGGATATGATCTCTTGCCAGAACAGCCATGTTCTGAATTAACGTTCCTCTACAGTGGGGAACCAAAATAGTTGGATTATATAGGGAAGAGCAGCCCCAGCCCCTGGGCTGAAGAGTTAAGGGTTGAGTATGCCAGCCAGGCAGGGGCCCTGTAACAAGTAGAGACTGAGGGATAAGGGGAGAACCTGGTGGCCAGTGTCCATTTTGATGTGTTAAACAGTCACCTCAGCCATTTGTCCCAGGTTTAAAACCTAACTGTAAAGAGTGTTGCCTGACTTGAACTCGCTCTGATTGCAGGGTTGTTTGGGTCCAGCAAGCTAGGAAGCAGAGAAATAGGTTACTTAAATCATCCAAGAAAATGTGGGCTGACAGTTTATCTTGTTTTCCTAGTAGTGGACTTGGCAAGGAATGGACACATTAAAGAAGCATGTATCGGGTTATCATTTATTAATTACTGGGGGCCATGAGACCACACCTTCCTTTGCCAGTCTCATGCTGCATTCTGAAGAATCCTGTTACCACGTGGAAGCACCACTTCTCTAAGAATGCCTCTTCTTCCAGAAGATTCTCTGATGAAACTGACCCTGCTGATGACCCACTTCTTCGTGGCTCCATCCCAAGGCCACCTCAGCCTTTTCCTCCTGCCTCTCTAGCTAACTGGATTTTCTCTCCAGCCCTCTCCTCTCACAGCTACAGTGGAAAGAGCACCTCCCCTCTCTCCTCTCACCATCCCCCCTTCCTTGTCTCAGTGCCCAGAGGCCTTGAAGACCAACCAGCTGGCTGAAGAGCCACTGCAACTTTTCTCTGCAGGAGATACCAGGAATGCTAGCTGCCTGCCTGCTGGGTGTAACTTTCCTTCCTAGCTGGATTCCCAGCTCTTATTCCCAGCTCCAGCCTCTGAGATTATATCTTTATGCTCTCTTTCTTTGTCTCAGCTGGGATGCACGGGTATTAGGTGCTGGCTCCTTGCTCCCCTACAAGCTAGGAAGTTTCCTTTGTTTCTCTCTTGACCTCAGCCACTCCCTATCTTCCTCTGCATGTGCTCCCTGTGGGCTTAAAAGAAAGAAAAATAATAATGAACTTCTGTTGCACCTCCATGGACACATGCTACCAGTCACTGTTTCTTGCAGCAGAGAAATGTCATCATATCTTAATCTTCAATTTCCCTTCCTAGACAAATATATATATATATATATATATATATATATATATATATATATATATATATATAGGCTCGAAGGAAAGGATGGTGGTCATGCGTCAAATATAAAAGAAAAACAGAGGGAAGAAGGAAGGATTAAACAAGGGACTGAGATCTGAGATACTGGGCTTCTATAGAAAGATACACTTTATATAATAGGCAGTACCCAATTAACTTCTGATCTATAAACTGTGTATCAAACTGAAACAGTGTCAGACTCAAATAGAGTCATCCTGTCTAGCATTTCTGTAACTTCAAGGCTTTATGACACCAATCTTAAGGAAGAAGATATAGAGTTAAAAGAAAACTGATTCCATCATAATGTTAATTTTTAGTTCTCGTGAAATGTGCTGTTTGCTCCCTTTGTTTCTTTTATTTCAATATACTTATGTAGTCAAGGAAGCCTTCAGGTGAAAAAAAAAAAAAGTATCCTAAAAGGCTGTGTAATCAACGATTAAAGTTTCTGAGTAAGTGATTTTGTGTATAAATACAGCTTGTGAAAGACATAGGTTGAGTAAGTCAAGCTGTGCTGAGATGTGTTTCCTCTCTGTTCATCTCTCATAAAAGGAAACTAAATGGTGTCCCGAGTCTGATGCCTCCCTCGCTGCTCTTCTAAGCCTAAGGCCCTGTCTTCACCTGGGTCTGGACCGTGGCAGTTTCGCCTGGCGTTGAGGCTTTTGTAAGAGCTTCCAATGGCTCTTGGGGTAGCATTGTCAGCCCAGATGAGAGTTTTCATTGAAACTACACATAGATATGTCTCACAGACTTGCGTGCACTGTGTGTATTTGTAGGTAGTTCATAGCATGATTCCCTGTGACATTTTTAGGCATCCTTGCTGTTGCTTTACCCTCCTCTCTATTTCCGCTGCTCGCTTATTTTCCCACTTCCCCTCTCAGATCATTTGTACTTGAATAGTCCCCTTTCTGCTGCTTCTTGCAGTGGTCCCCCCTTTGCCTTCTTTGAAGTTATTTCATATTATATATGCTCATCAAAAACTTGAAGTTATCAACCTCAGATGAGAGATAAGATTCAACGTGTGTCTTTCTGAACCTGGGTCACCTCACTCAGTATGATCTTTTCTCGCTCCATTCATTGACCTGCAGGTTTCCCTAGAAAGCAGAGGGACATTCCATGCTTATAAATTGGTAAACATAATATTATGAAAATGACCATACTATCAAGAGCTACTTACAGATTCAATGCAATCGCAATCAAAATCCTCATCTCATTCTTCATAGATATGAAAAAAAAAAAAAAACATTGTATAACATTCATATGGAACTACAAAATGTATCCCTCTCTCTATCTAGTAACTGGCTCTAATCAATTAGAGTACTATGTTTCTATTAATGCTAAAAATGTTAAGCTACAAAAAATTAAACACTGTACCTCCCTTGGTTTAATAAATAAAGTAACTTAATGTACTGAACCTGGAGATGCCAAAGGATTAGTCTTAATTCTTCCTGACCAAAAGACAACAGTCTCTAATAACAACATTCGTGACGTTTCATACCTTAAGTGCTGATGTTTCTGGATTAAATGAGTATTGAGATTTCCTATAACATAATTTTTAGCAGTAAAAAACAGTTAAGTAAACAATGTTTGTATTTTATGAATACAAAAGAAATGGACAATATTACAGTGACTCCTTCCAGGGTCTATTCCCGTTTCTTTTTCTTTTTCTTTTTCTTTTTTTAAGATGTATTTATTTATTATGTATACAGTGTACTGCCTACATGTATGCCTCTAGGCCAGAAGAAGGCACCAGATCTCATTATCAATGGCTGTGAGCCACCATGTGGTTTCTGGGAATTGAACTCAGGACCTCTGGATTAACAGTTAGTGCTCTTAACCTCTGAGCTGTCTCTCCAGCCGCTCTATTCCCGTTTCTAACCATCAAAATAAAATAAGATTTGGTTCTGCCTCCAAGATCTATAAGATTCTGATTTCTACCAGAAATCACCTCTTGTTTCTGTCACTGTTATTAATGTTTGGTAAATTGTTAAAAGATAATCTTCTATAAAAAGTAAAGCAATGCTAACTACATTATCTAATTTCTCTGTAACATGGCTCTCCATCGACTTTCCCAAACTAAATTTTTTTTTTTTTTTTTTAGATAAGGTTGTTATCTGTAGTCCTGGCTAGACTTTAATTCACTGTGTAGACCAGGCTGGCCTCACACTCACAGAGCTCCTCCTACCTCAGCCAACTGTTAGGATTAAAGGCGTATAGTGCACTAGGCTTCCATACTAAATCTTGGACAATATCAATCTAATAAAATAGATCAAGTCAGTAACCATAGGTAAGAATCATGAAAATTTAAATATTAGCCCGGCGTGGTGGCGCATACCTTTAATCACAGCACTTGGGAGGCAGAGGCAAGCGGATCACTGTGAGTTCGAAGCCAGCCTGGTCTACAAAGTGAGTCTAGGATAGCCAAGGATACACAGAGAAACCCTGTCTCGAAAACACCAAAAATAAATAAAGAAAGAAATAAAGAAATGAAATTTTAAATATTAAATACCAGTTGTTCTTAAAATTTGGAGCTAACTAGCTGTTCCTGTCTTCTGAAGATGGTTCTCCTATGCACTACCCAGCTCCATCCACATTAGACCCTCAGTAGCATTTCCTAGCAAAGTGAAACATTAAGTAACATTAATAAATGAGATGTGACCCTTCGGGTGCACAGAATGTGCTGATGCTTGGCCAACACGAGGAAGGATGGGCCACAGTTCCTGGAAGAAAAGCTTCCGCTAAATCTGCAAGGTTGATTACCTGATTACATTGTCAGTGACTATAGAGCTTCTAATGTTGCAAGTGCACAGACTACCATTTATCTTGGACTGTATCTATCCCCCTTAATAGCCATTCCTTGCCCACCTCTAGTTCTGATCTTACTTCTTATGACTCACAAGCAAAACCTTTTCAATTGCATTAATGAAGCAGATCACTGGCTTCCATCAACCAAGAACTGAGTGTTGTCAGGTGTCAATACTTGAGGCTGATAGCAGGGATTTTCCCACTTAAGCCCACCTGCCTGAAGTTTCTACCAATGTATTTGAAAAGTGTCTACAACTTTCTTTGTTCTATAACTATTAAAAAAAACAAAAAACAAAAAACAAAAACTTCATCAAACCGTTACCACATTGGAACATGGCATTTGAAGTAACCTAAACTTGTGTTGTGGGGTAAAGATCCAAGGAGCACTCAGCATAACCAAAGCTGCCATTGAGAGTCTATATGGAGCCTGGAGAACAAACACTTCTCACAGAGCAGCCTCAAGTGCATATTACAGGGCAGTTTGTTTTGTTCTGGTTTTTAAGACAATGAATATAGAAAAAAACTACATTCTGGTTGGCAGTTGCAGGGGAAAGGAAGCAAGGAAGCTGTTTGTTGAGAGCCAAGAGTGTGCAGTTTGCTGGAGCATTTTGACCTGAGTTTCTAGAACAGTGTTGGGTGCTTCCCCACCAGACTTTTCAGGGCAGAGGATAAAACTCAAAGATGGCTTCAGCTGAGACAAATGGAGACACTTCTGCCTTGTTACAGTTGTGTTCCTAGTGTGTGGTCACTGGTATTTGGATCATGAGTAAACTATCTCTTAAATCTTTAGAGTGAGAGTTGCATTTTCACACTGACAGTTTAGATCTTCAGCACCCATGTTAACAGCCAGCACTAAGTGCAACCCTGTAAGACCAGCACCAAGGAGGTGGACACAGGAGGCTCCCTACGGCCTGCTGGTCAGCCAATGCAGTTGAATTTATGAACTCCGCATTCAGTGAGAGATTTGGACTCAAAAGTAAGGGGAGAGTGATTAAAGAAGACAATTTCAACTTTTGCTTCTGCATGTATATGTATCTGCACACATACAGACATACACACACAGACACACACACACAGAGATACAAACACACACAGATACAGACACACAAACACACACACACACACAAAGAGACACACACAGAGAGAGAAAAGAGAAAAACAAGTTGCCTGCATTAATCTCTGGTTTCTCAGAAGATATCATGGAAGCCAGAGTACACTGAGATGTAATTTTTTTTTTAAGGTTAAAAAAAGGAAGAAGAAGGAGAAGGAGTGGGAGAGGGAGGAGGGAAGGAGATGGGGAGGGGGAAGCAATAGGGCCTATGTGATCACTAGAAGATATTTTTAAAAGAAGAAGGCACAAACACAACGGAAATGTGTGTCTGACAGGTATCTGGAGCCTCTGGGCAGAAAATCATTGACCAATCATTTCTGGGTTGTCCCTGTAGCCGGAGGTCACAGATATAAGTGGGTTCCCAAGTTGACATTGTACTCAGAATCTTCAGTCATACTTAAGTCTGGATTCTGTAGTGACCTTCTGATTCTATTCTGATATTTTCCAAAACTGATTTCACTTCTGTTCCCCTTTGCTTTTCACAACCACAAAAAACCAAAAATGAAGCAAGAAAACAAACACTAAGGGCACAGAAAGTATTTCTAAGACAAACCTGCAAGCTTTATCCAATCCACAAAGGTTCTTTCAAAATGTCCTACCTCAACTGGTACACAAAAAGGACTAGAGAGATGGCTCAGTGCTTCAAAGTACTGGCTGCTCTTCCAGAGGACTCGGGTTCAATTCCCAGCTTCCACAGGGCAGCTCATAACTGTCTCAAACTCCAGTCCCAAACAATCTAATCAATGCCCTTATCTGGTCTCTCTGGGTACTGAGCCCATAGAGTGTGTCACAGACACACATGCAGGCAAAACGCCCTTACACATATAATAAAGTTAAATAAAATCTAAGAACATTAACAACAACAAAATGAGAAAGGCTTCCCAAAGGACACCTTCATTACAAACAAAACTCCATATTCGGGACACAGACACCTGAAAGGACTTTCATCCATAGGGTTGCCTGGTTAGTGCAAGGATAACCACCTTGCTGGGGACACAGTGGAAAACACTGTGACATGACAGAGAGAACCCAGATAGCTCACACTGCCACTACAGTGCAGAAACAATAAGAGGTTATACATGACCCAGTCCTCTCCCAGATACTGCCCGAATGGCGATGCTCAACCAATGCAGAAGAAAGGCCTTTCCAGGCTTTTCTCATTGAGGCTTGTGTGGGAGCACTGTGGTGTCCATAGCAACAAAGTCCCCTAATGACACCTTTCTCCCAATACATGTCCACTGATAATCAGTGCATGGCTGTATAAATATGAACATCATTCCAAATGGGAGAGGGCAGTGACCAGAAACAATGTGACTGTGACGGAGATTGGCAATGTAAGTGACAGAAAGGGGAGGCATGAAGGAAGGATGAGACAGAATAAAAGACAAAAACAATAAAACTGAGGAAATGACAACGGGGGAAAAAGGAAGGAAAATGAAAACAAAAAACAAAAAAAATGAACAAACAAAATCCTCCAAGTCAGACGATTTTTAATTTTTGTAAGGGGAGAGAGAGGGGCGGGGGGGGAATATACCTGGTTAGCTCATAGCAACCATTTCAAATCACAAAAATAGGGCCTAACTACTGCCTTTTGGAATTTAACCAGTTGCTTGCTACAGAATACATCAGGGATTTTGCTACCAAGGGATTAAGAACACCGTCTGCATCTTTAAAGTCCTATTAAGTGGCCTGTGTAAAAGGAAGGCTAATAAGCCGCCCTCTGACAGATATCACCTTGCCAAGCCCTGCCAGTGTCACATTCCATTTTGGGATTACAAACAACTCTGTAGTGACCATGCAAGACACTAAACAGCCAGTCTCCTTCATGGATCACCTGGCTTCCATATAATCACTACTCCCAAACTTGGTATTTGGTGATGTGCGGGAGAAAAGGTGATAATTTTTCCTCACCTATCACAGAGTGCCTGGCTAAAACCCAGACAGCAAAAGACAGTTTGTCGCAAAAAAAAAAAAAAAAAAAAAAAAAGAAAACCACACACCACACAGGAGCCTTCAGAAAGGAAGACCCAAAAACCTAGGGGAACTACTTTTATGGACTCTCAGCCTTCAGAAAGGAAGACCCAAAAACCTAGGGGAACTACTTTTATGGACTGTCACACGGACGTGCGAACAGAAAATAAGAAGGTCTGAACTAAGAGACTGTAGCAAAGCTGTTCAGATTCTTCTTGGCCTTCAGGCATAGGTCAGGACATTCTCTGGAATGACTATCTTGAGATCTAGAAAGTAGGTCAAAGAATTCTTTTCTGGTCAGCTCCAGTAGAGGAAAGGCAGGAGAGGCTCAGACTGAGACCTTCTTCCATTTGTGATATCCTGAGTTTCCTTTGCATTAAAGCACAATGTCCCGACGTCCTGTGTTGGCGTCCTGAGCTCTGACAAAGGACAATTCTGTGCATTAAAACTGAGTTAGTTTCCATGGGACTGCCCCTGGTGTGAAGCACGTAGCTGTGTTTGTATGGCATCCACCTAGGCGCTGGCCTGAAATGCTCAATGCTAGTTTGGGGCTGGCTACTGACTATGCTATAGGTCACCAACAAGCCAATCTGGAGTGTGCTGACAACATTCTCAAGGGAAGACTAATGTGCACTCATCTTGGGCTGTCCTGGCTAATGGCTCACTGTCCAGAAGGAACCACACAGCCACACCCAGAGTCCTTGTGGATAGAATGTGTGGGAAGAGTCCTCCCGCTCCCCAACAGTGTGGGCAGATGCAGGCTTGTGCACTTCTCAGCACAATATGACACACACTTCAACTGAGGCAGCAAGCTGAAGAAATTTTCTTTAGAAGTTGTCTTAAAGAAACAACCGGATGTGTATAAGAACTTTCACTCGATGGTGTTCTTGAAAGTGTTATTTACAATAAAGAAAAGTTTAGCCAAACAAGCCTGTGTGGTGACTGTCATACAACCATCTGTTGCTGCTGTCGCTGTTTGGGGGTTTTGTGGGGGGCGGGAGGGGGGCTTATGACACAGCCCAGGTAAGCTTTGAACTCACAGTGTAGCCTAGGCTTACCTTGCATCAACTTCTACCAGCCCTGATCTTTATTGCAGGATTCCCCCCACCCCCACCCCCACCCCACCCCCACCACCCCACCACTCCACCCCACTCCCTACCTCCAGCCCCTTATCTACAACTCACAAACAGGATGTCTGAACAACGTTACCTGTTTCCTGGTTTCATTAACAACATTGGTATTCCAAGAGTTAATGATCTTCCCTCTCACAAAGCTAGGATTGTGGTTGATGTTGTTGGCCGACAGGAAATTCTGCGGGCCAGACCTCAGGGACCTAGAAAATTGCTTACTCCATCACTTGCCACTACATGGTGAGCCAGGCGTGTGTTGGATAGAAGGACACCCCAGCTCTATCTGCTCGCACATTTTCCCCTCTCTGTCCTAAGTACCCCTTTCTCTTCCTCTCTGCCTTCATGGCTCGCTCGCTCCCTCTACTTCTCCAGGCCCTCCCTCCTCGCCCTCCCCCCACCACCACCACCAAAAAAACCCTCTTTATACCAGATCTGTGACATGGCGCAATCCCTCAGAGGCATACCTTGGCATGGACCTACTTTGGTACCCCTCGCCACATCATTAGATTTCATGACAGATGTCCCTATTTTTAAGGGAGGTTAACAAGGTTAGTGTGCATTTTACATGACCCAGGAGCCTTCAGAAATGTAGACACCCAAGAAAGCAGGGAACCTCATGCATTTTTAGGCTGGGTTGGGGGAGAAGGGGTAGTTGGGCAGGACTGTGATAGGACAAAGACACGAGCTAAGGGCAATAAAGCAAGGGAATGTCCCTGTGTTCTCTACAATGGAGTGTTCCTTTCCTCCCAGGATAGGATGGCTCCTGTTAGAACTCCTCTTCACGTCACTGGGTGTTTTTGGAGACTTTCAAGGACACTTTGGTCACACTGACACACTGAGAGGAGTTGCCTTCTCCTTCCTTTTTTTTTTTTTTTTTTTTTTTCTTCTTTCTTTCTTTTTTTTCTTTTTTCTCTCTTTTAAACATTTTTAAAAATTCACTTTACATCTTGGTTGTAGCCCCTCCCTCCTCTCCTCCCAGTCCCACCCTCTCTTCCCCTTCCTCCTCCCCCTCTACCCACCCACACCCCCTCATCGGGTCACATCAGGACTGAGCTCAGTCCTCTTCCCCTGTGGCCGGGCAAGGCAGTCCCACGAGGGTGAAGTGATCAAAAAGCAGTCAACGGGGTCCATGTCAGAGACAGCACTGCTCCCCTTTTACTAGCGGACCCACATTTTCTTACGATATGACTTGTCTCTCCCAGGCTCCCTGTTACCAGGAAGCCCTACTCCTCCTGGTCAGGCATTACTTCCACTATTTCTTTCCCTGAGCAATGGTTGCCTCATGTCATCCTCCTTACCCCACTTGTTCAAGCCAGGACCTCTTGTGTGTAGCTAAAAGGACATGTCCTCCTCAAATATGAATTCAAACTATGGCACCAGCTAAAGACACTACATGCAGTAAACTTTGAACCCTTACCCAGAGCTACCCATTGGACAGGACATTCTCCACAGTTGAGTGGAGAGTGGGGTCTGACTTTCACACAAACTCTGGTGCCCCATATTTGACCACGTCCCCTGGATGGGGAGGCCTGGTGGCACTCAGAGGAAGGATAGCAGGCTACCAAGAAGAGACTTGATACCCTATGAGCATATACAGGGGGAGGAGGTCCCCCTCAGGCACAGTCATAGGGGAGGGGACTAAGGGGAAAATGGGAGGGAGGGAGGATACAAGGGATGGGATAACAATTAAAATGTAATATGAATAAATTAATAAAATATATTTTTTAAAAAGAAGTTATATTGGTCTAATAAAAAAAAATTTCACCAAATAGTTTAATGACTCAGTCCCTTGCCATTAGTATGTCCGTCTTACTCCACTATAGAGGATTAGCCCAGCGCCATCTTACAACTGGGAGGGTCAGGAAATAAAATAAAGGAGCAACACAGCTCCCAGTTTGGGTCCAGCTTTGGTACTCGGGTTTCTCATAACAAAGGTAGCGTCAGTGGATTCGGGGGCACAAAGAGGCTGGGTTCCCTTTGTTGAGAAAACAAGAGAACCATCTGTTGACAAAGGGAGGAGGAAGAAAATACAAGCTCTGTTCTTACATACTGGAAGTCATAAAGCCATTGAGAGCTATTCAGAGATTAGATTGTGGCTGCGCACAAAGTACTCCCTGATCCCACCAGAAAGGAGAAGGGCCACACGCTTGTCGCCAGCCAGCCGGGGTTACTCTGCCGGCAGACCTTAGGTCCCAAACTCACAACTGGGACCACCACTGCCTGCTGTGGGGGTGGGGGTGGGGGTGGGTAAGTGCTTTCCTCCAGATTCTCTATGGTGGGAAAAGAGACTCCCTCGAGTCATCCCGGGTACAAGAAATCTGATAGATGTCGGCTGGGAAAGCTGGGGACCAGGTTATTCTCATCCTGCTTGGGAAGAGAAGAGACGGGAAAGACTCCTGGGCAGCTATGTGGAGGACATAACGGATTTAGAAGAAAATAGAGTTGGGCATTTAGTGTGCCATCTACATGGGTACCTAAGCTCACTCCTATATAGCTACAACCCAACTAGCAATGTAAAACTAAGCTTGAATAAGTGCCACACTGTCACCTTTTAAAAGAAGAAATAGAAGTAAAGTCAAATATCCCTTTAGTGGGATACATATATGTCATCTTTGAAGTCGTCTTTGATGTCATCTAAAGTATGGAGAATTCCAAACAAAGTAGTGTTTTCAAAGATTATATTCTTCTAGTTGTGAAGGTGGGGGTAGCAGAGGGTCCTTTCTTTCTTTACGATGTGTGTGTGTATGTGTATGTGTGTGTGTGTGTGTCTGTCTGTCTGTCTGTGTCACCAAATGCACACACACCCCACAATGCACATGTGGTCTGAGGACAACTTCCAGGAGTTAATTCTCTTCTTCTACCCAGAGACCCAACTCAGATTTTCACGTCTGACAGCAGGCATCTTTTACCCTCCAAACCATCTCTCCAGACTTCAGAGCTTATTGTTAATTTATTTGTTTATTTTACATCCTGGTCACAACCCTATCCCTCCTGACCTCCCAGCCCCACCCTCTCTCCCCCTCCCTATTTTTCTCAGAATCAAGGAGCCCCACAGACCCAGAAAGACACACGTGGTATGTATGTAGTACAGATTAAACATACTACAGTAGGCAGACCCAAAGAAGTAAGTAACAAAGAGGACCCAAGGGAGGATGCTTGAATCACAGCTTCCGTTCTAAAGGGACAGAGTGAAAACAAAGCCGAGTGCAGCGCCTGACTTAGAATGTGGCTGTGATTTCAGTCTCGGGACAGTGCTGCTAACAAATGATTCCATTAACTGCCATCTTTGTCAGCACCGAGCTGTGGGGGGGAGGGGCGACAGGGGGGGTTGTTTTAAGTCCACCCCCACCTGCACCTCACATGCCAGGACCCTGACACCGAACTTTTCAATTTAACCCATCAGTACTGAGGGATGAGCCAAGTAGATGGCAGGAACTTCTAAGGATAGTATGCAAATCGGTCTTGACATTTAATTTTTTTTTAAGTCTATTTGGGGAATTTTTTAAAAAACAGAGCCACAGTGAGGAAGATTATTGAGTAAAACTTACGCAGGGATGACCTTTTCCTTGCCCTTTTCCTTCAGCCCTCCAGGACCACCCAGGTGCTTGCTGGCCTCTCCACCGTTCAGATATAATAACCTGCTTATAAGGGGGATTAATTATCATAGCTTTCCTCATATGGAGTTCAGTCCATGATGGTTTTCCCCGAGGCTGCATGTTTATGCCTTTCCTCTGCCTCGCGCACTCTTAGAGGGGAAGAAGTAGTATGTTTGGCATATGTTGGTACCCCAAATATTTATCTGGATAAAGTTGTCTTTTGCCATTATGGAGGAAATACGAACCCCATCCACTTAATTCAAAGAGAAAAAGCTGTGTCTAGACTCCTAAGAGGGGTGGCCTCTTTCACTCGCTTGCTTCAAGTTAAACGGGGGCTATTTTCCAGAAGGAACAGAGCTGGGGAAGGAAGGCAGAGGAAGACAGCATGAAATTAAAAGTAAAACTTCAGTGCCCTTTTGCTTGCCTGCACGGTAGGGAGCAGGGAGGTTTGACAAGCTGGAGGGAGGGTGGGCGGCTGGAGGGAGGGTGGGCAGCTGGAAGGAGGGTGGGCAGCTGGAAGGAGAGTGGGCGGCATCTCATCCCCCACCCTTTGCAGCTTCAGCCAGCACCAAGCAGTGCCAGGCCCACTGGGAGCAGCTCTGGAAAAGGCCAGCTGGAGGTGGGAGAGGCAATTCCTGTTTGCACTTCCAGAGACCTTGTCAAGATGTTCTGTAGTACCTTAAACACAAATTAGGAAACCACAAATTATTCTCAAACCATACTAGCCTAACATTTATTATGTTGACCTTCTTGATCCTAAATGTTAAATTAAAAAAAAAATTTTTTTTTTTTTTAAGTAAAATGATCCATTTCATGCACCAGGCAATTTACAAGGTGCTTCTTTGTCACGTGATTTCAGTTGCCTCATTTAGTCAAGAAAGTGTGAGTTACTGCTCTAGCTAGCTACATTTGATTTGTTTTAAAAAGACAACAAAAGCAAAGAAACAAACAAACAAAAAATACCACTGCTGACTCCTTTAGAAACCTGTGACCTACAATCTTACAATCGCTCCGCCCTCCATCCACTAAGGAGAGGCTTAGTCACTGGTTGGCGTTGCAATGGGTGTGACTCACAGAGCAAAGAGAGAAGCACAGAAGCCTTTGCACATGCAGGTCTCAGAGTTCCGCAGAAGCCCAGGCACCTCGAGAGGACCAGCTTGATCTGAGCAGCACTTCCTTCCCCTGGGCACAGCACGAAGGTGACAGACAGCAGCACAAGTCACCCTTGGCTTCTGCACCCCCAGTCATCTTCTGTGAGGTAACCGATGACTTTGGTCATCTGTCCCTTCACTCATCAGCTCATCCTAAACTGTCCTTGGTTTTCCACTCTCTTACAGAGTGAATCAAGTTGTCTTTCAGCTCTGGTCAACTGTTTTTCTTTAACGTAGTGGTAGTGTGGATATGAAGGGATCAGAGTCCATCTCACACAGAAATGATGTCAGTGTGACCCTGAAACTCTCCAGGGCTAGGACTCTGTGAATATCCGGTAACATCCTGTGGTCACAACTAAATACTCTCTGTTCCTCTCCCTCTCTCCCTCCCTCTCTCCATCCTTCCATCCCTATTTGACAGCTTCTGGGACTCCTGGGACTTAGAAATATTCTGTCTTGGGGCCAGAGAGATGGCTCAGTGGTTAAGAGCGCTGCCTGTTCTTCCAGAGGACCCAGGTTCAATTCCCAGCACCCACATGGCAGCTCACAGTTGTCTATAACTACTGTTACAGATGATTAGGAATGAGAAATTGGTGAGTGCAGAGATCCAAAAGTTGTGGGCATCTTAAGAGTGTCTCAGGGGTAGAACAATTAACTGCCAACAGCGGCCTGGTCTGTTTCTCTACCTGCTTTCCCAATATTATCAGTTTCCATGAACACATGTGGGTGATCACTAAACTGGAAGAGAAAATAATGTTTGGAATGAGGAAAAGATATTTCTCTTTTGAAAATAATGTATTAATTTTTATTTTATGTACATTTGTCTTTGGCCTACATGTGTGAGGAAGGCAGATCCTCTGGAGCTGGAGTTACAGGCAGCTGTGAGCCACCATGTGGTTGCTGGGAGTTGAACCCAGGTCCTCTGGAAGAGAAGCCATTGCTCTTAACCATTAAGCCATCTCCCCAGCCCCAAGAAAGGGTGCTTCTAAAGTGCACACTGGTTACTGGGTTCTGAGTTGTCAAAAAGAAAAAGAAAAGAAACCTGCTCAGATAGTCGTTCCACATTTTATGATAAAGTGGGATTTCAAATACCAAGCCGCTACACACTTGGTTTTTGGGCAGATGGGGGCAATAATCCTGTAAAGCCTCATGAGACTCTCAGCCCCAAGCTAGGGACTGGGTTTTGTTTATCTTAGTGTCACTTGGCACATGTCAAATGCTCTGAAATATCCTTGGCTAGATGAGGCATGAAGTGAGAATGAAGACTTCTTTCATGCATATTTTCACATATGAAAATGGTGCCCAGGTTTTAGAATAAGTTTCAATGTTTAAATATGAAGAAAACTTGTTGCTTCATACATTGCAAGACCCTTATAGCAAATGTCATGTTCTCAAGGGACAGAATTTTAAACACTAGCATTTTCTTCTGGGGTGACTCTAACTGTGGTTGAAAGAATTTTCCTGAGGATTTGAATGCTTTCGCTGAACTGACGCACACACATACTCAAACCTGAACTTTTTTTTTTGAAGCTTTGTGACCATAAATTTTAATAACATACAGCATACAGTTTCTTCCAGCCAGCAATTACTATTTTGTAACCATAACTAAAGAAACTGTAGACTTAACAGTGATTCCTAGTGACAGCTACTGCTGTCAGAAGCCACACAGACAAAACAATAAACCAAAAAGGACCTGGGATGATTAATATTCATTAGCAAAGATGCTCTGGTGAGTTGCTTTAATTTAGCAGTGTTTTCCTTAGACATGAGTGGGTTTGTATGTCTGGAGGGGTAGGTTTGTATGTCTGCTCCTAGCTGCGGGGGAAGCAAACGCGTGTGCTTCTCCCACCACACACTGGGCATGGGGCTGCGCCTCCTGCAGGCACTCCGGTGAAATGTAACTAACGAAGCTTTGCTTCTTCCGGTTGTGGGAGGGAAGTCACCGGTCCAGGATGAAGATTACTGCCTCATCTTGGCTATGTCATCATCATGGTCAGTGTGGTTTTCGCCAGCTTCTCAACAACAAGCAGATTTCGTGTGAGAGTCCTTGGCTCCAATTTTTAATTCATCTCAGGCATTTCAGACTTCCTATTCAAGCGAGTTTACTTCCTTAGCCGTGTGAACTCGTACAACAGGCATCACTGAGAGGCCACTAGGTTTAAAAATAAAATTAGTTCAATAAAGAGTTCTGGGTAGTGAACCATATATGTAATATCTAAATATAAGAAGCACGCATGTTCCAGCGTGGTCATCATTAAGAACTCTTGCATTCCATAAGAAAACTCACAAAACAGTTCAGACAGACATCACTAAATGATTTCCGTTTGACTCATCTTGGTAACAACAACTCAGGTGTTGATTCAGAGACTGCGGCAAATTGAAGGTAAATAAAGATTTATTAAACTCCGTGTGTGTGTGTGTGTGTGTGTGTGTGTGTGTGTGTGTGTGTGTGTGGTGTGTGGTGTGTACATAAAATGAGCCGATCTGGAAGGAACCATTTAGAAAGAGCTTTACTATCTAACAAGGACTTTGAGCATTAGCATCTATTTTTAGCTTATCATCCGTTTCTATGGAAGAGGAAGACAACTGATAAAAGTAAAATCAGAGGAGTTTATTTTAAGTTTCCTACTAAGAAACTTAGGAAGGGAACCCAGAAAGCGGAAGTGGGGACCACTGGTGAGCACAGCGTTTTCTGGCAGCTGCTGGTAGGTGCTTCCTACCCTAATGCTCTGCAAGGCAAATGAAGGCAAGGCGATAATGGTCTCCTTTGGCAGTTCCTTCTGAATCTCTGTTGTATGACAGGGTACTTCCTGATAAAACATTTTCATTCCTCCTGGCAACTGACATGTGTTCTTCTCCCCCACAGCTCTTCCCTCTTTGCAGAAACAGTTTAAGGTTTTCCAAGGGGAAAGTCAGCTCTAAACATCTTTTTTACTAAATGTTCTAATTTGTGATGTGCGACTCGTCTCCCCAGAGAGCATGACGATTAAGTGAGATCTTATTGTGAGATTCGTGAGATAGGATCCTGAACTTCTTCATTATCTGAACTGGAAGTGGCAGCATTGCATTATGGTCTTTGTCGTTTTCTCCCTTGGTCCTAGAGTTCAGAGATCAGTTCAAGAATTCTCAGGGCTGGTGCAGACACTGAGTGATGTGCTGATAAGGAGGATGCTAACTTCCCTCACTTCCTTCTGTTCTGCCTGTTGCTCTTTGGCCTAGGGTCCACCATCACACATCGCACCAGGGTGCTAGAGAAGTGAGCCCAGTGGGGATGCAGGCAGCCTGGGTGGGGTCAGAATCACCCCAGGATCAGAGCTTGTACCTTGAAACAACTGGCCTATATTTCTGAATTTGCTTCTTCTATATAGAGATTTGTTTATTTATTTTGGGGTTTTGAGATAGGAGCTCACTAAGTTGCCCAGGCTAGCCTCACTCTCCTATCTTTACCCTCCAAGTGCCGAGATTATAGACATGAGTTACCACACCCAAAACAAAAGGAAATAATTTTATTTTGAAGTTTAAGATAACTATTTACAGGTCCCGGCAACTGCCTACAACAGCATTTCTTAAATGTTTCTCACTTGTGGTGCCTTTGCACTCAAAACAGGCAGATTTTTTTTAGCCCCAAATCTATAACATAGGCAATACAAAGCAAATATTTACAAACAAATCATAAATTTATTTTGAAGTAGTTTTCATGGATACACGTGATTCTTACCAATGATTGAAGATGAAAACAAATTTACATACTGATGAAAAATGTGCTGGGTTACTTTTAAAAAAAATAAAATATGTATTAGCTGAAATCTTGATACTGCAGGGCACGACATCTTTGACGTTTTTTTCCGAGTT
The DNA here is from genome assembly GCF_903995435.1 of Acomys russatus. NCBI lineage: Eukaryota > Metazoa > Chordata > Mammalia > Rodentia > Muridae > Acomys > Acomys russatus. Next base: position 17,362,766 of record NC_067160.1, on the reverse strand, counting down.
GACTGATACTTTGATGTTTGATTGTTAATACTGAGAGTGCCATTTGGCATAAGTATGTAGTGCAAAAATAACAGAAATTTCTTGAGGCAACTTTGGAATTGTTGAAAAGTTTGTCCTAACCGCAAGCCCAAATTCATTCCATGAGTTGTTGGTTGGTTGGTTGGTTTTTTGTTAGTTTTTTGTTTTGTTTTGTTTTGTTTTTTAAATGAAACTCAGGTCAACAATTCAAGCAGTAATTTTTTTTTTAAGGATTTGCTTATTTTATTTTTATGTGTCTGAGTGTTTTCCCTGGACGTATATATGAATGCCCTTGGAGGTCAGGTGGTGCTGGATAATCAGAAAGTAGACTGCTAGTATGCGGGTGCTGGGGACCAAATCTATGTCCTCTACAGAAACAGCAAGTGCTCTTAACCACCAAGCCACCTCTCTGGCCCTTCCGTGTGTTCTATAATCGAGTGCTCTATCACAATACAGTCCAAAGACATACCATGAGGAAGAATGACCATCACAAAACAGTAAGCCCTTGCTATCAGCAGTTTAACTATTGCGTTCTAAAGAACAGAACAGTCTGCAAATACTGCAAATCTTCACATACAATAGATTCGAATCTGAGCCAAGGTGTTTTAGGCAGCATTGGCTGGCACTGCCTGCATAAGGCAAAGTGTGTTCAGAACCATGCTGCAGTGAAGTCATTTAATGCCACAAGGACAAGTCCTGCATGAACCTTGGATCCATTATGTTTGGGATTGAAATAATTTGTGGTCATTGCTCATTCAAAAACCTTTTATTGTTTTTTTTTCTTTTCTTTTCTTTTTGAAATCCCACATTCTGCTACATGAGCCTATATCCACAATCCAAAAAGCTGTGGCCTTCAATTAACCACAGTTGTTACTCACATTTGTGCCTGACTTTCTTGAATGGAAATCTGAGGACTGTGGATTCCCTGGGAGCATTTGCTAAATTCTAGAGTTAGTTTGCTACCAAGTGCAAGTTGTCATAGCCCCCAACTCAAAAGGCTCAGCCAGGATCTAGGCCTTACAAATGCTGTGAGTGCTAGTGTGAGGTGCTGTGTATAAGTTGGTCTGTTGGACACCTTCTGTCCTCATAATAAGAAAAGTAGATTTTTTTTTTTAAATTGACAAAGATAGTGCTTGCCAAAGCAGGCTATGAGCAATTTTATAAGCAACAAAACCTCTCTGTTAAAGCCACAAAAAATATAAATGCTCATCAAGGAAATGTCACTAAGATAGTAAGGACTCAGTTTCCAGGTAGTGGTCCTGGGTACAGTGACACTCGAGAGGAATCTCCAGGCCAGCAGTTCTCAAGGTCAAGCAATTTTGTCCCCAAGGGGCCTTTGGCACTATCAGACACATCAGAAGTGTTACTCTAGTGAGTAGAGGCCAAGGGTGCTGGTAAGCGCGCTACAATACGCTAGCCAGACTTCACATTATTAATTATGGAGTCCAAACTAGCAAAAGGGCTTGATTGGAAAGCCCATGCTTACATCCAAGCAACAGGCAGAGCAGCCCTTTCATCCACAGAAGGTGCAACAAGCACTAAGCCAAGTTAGCTTCACCATCACTCTTCTACCACTTGGAAAGGTTCAGAAGACATGAGGAAATTGCTCCAGGTTCTTTATGGTCCAAACTCCTGCTCTACTGCTTGGAGCCAAGCGATCTGCATGCTTGGTTAAACAGTCTGTTGTGAGACAAATGGAAAGACATAGCTGACAAACAACTAAAGCAACTGAGGTCAGTGCCTTCCTGCTAAGAAGGGCACTGCAGAGAAGTGACCAGAGTTCGTGGAAGGGTGGTTTAGGTGTCCTGCTGTGGTTATTCATTTACTTGTCAGGTGACTGTCAATCCCTTTCCATATACAGGTCATGGTCCCGAAAGCCCTGACCGGAGATTGTTGTTCTCCGGATGTCTCTTGGCTAAAGTACTTCTAGGGGTCAAAGATACATGTTGGTTTGCAGCTGACCTGGTCCAATGACCTAGAAGAATGCAAAATGCAGAGACTAAAGAAGAGCTACCGCAGAGGCAAGTGGATCGCTGTGAGTTCGAGGCCAACCTGGTCTACAGAGCGAGTCCAGGATAGCCAAGGCGACACAGAGAAACCCTGCCTTGAAAGCCTAAAAAGAGGAGGAGGAGGAGGAGGAGAAGAAGAAGAACTAACATTATTATAGACAATAACAAGGACAGGTTTCACAAAACAAATATCCTCTAGAAGTCTCTAGAACTCAAGCATTTAGGCTGGGACACCAACCTCTGTAATGACCATCAGTCCAGAAGGGCTGATAGCACTTTTTCACAGGGGTGCATCCTCAATGACTAAAAGTTTCTCTCTGTTTCTTGTCGCCAGGGAAAACTGTGTTTGTTTAGGGAGGAGTTTCATGGGAAGTGGAAGAGATGAGGCAGAGAGAGAGAGCTGCTTAGGTTTGAGGTTTTTGTTTCCTCCAGTGGTGGTAAAGATAGGCTTTCCAAAGGACAGAAGGCAGGCGATGCAGGATGCCAGGTGACTCCAAAATCCCGGCATTATGTTTTGTGCATAGACCCCCAAAGCAGTTCAATGAAGTCTTTGTGGGGAAGGGAGGAGCTTCAATTTTCATTTTGCAAATTGTTACTTTGTTGTTTTGAAATGTAGGCATTTCACCAGTCATTCTTAGAGGAGAGCTTGACTCTGGGGCCCTCTCACATGTGTGCCTCCGAAGCTGTGGGGTCTCAGTATATAAGTCGGCACCGTGCTTGCACATGACCTGTGCACCTTTGTGTATACATTAAATCACCTCTAGACCACTTGTAATTCCTAGTGTGTGAACACTGGTAGATAGTTACATTGTTGCTCAGGGAAAGGAACAATGAAAAAGTCTGTGTGTGCTCAGCAGAGAGTCAGTTTATAAAACTACCCAATCCCGCACTTGATTGAATCTGTGGGTGTAGTTTCACACTTACAGAAAACTTAAAAAATGGTCAATCTGGAGGCTCTAAGTGCTAGTATTTTATTGTGTTCTTATTCTCATATTTTTAATATATATACACTAGAGTTTTTGTTTATTTACATATTTTATTTTCTAAACTTTATATTTTGTTTTGTATTGGATTTGTGTTTGTTTGTTTTGCTTTTGAAACAAGGTTTACTATGTAGCTTGCAGCGCCTGCGCTGCTAGTCTAGGCTACGGCCAGGGTCTGCAGATTGACGTGCTAAGAGAATGCCGTCTGTTGGGAGTAACAGAGCTGCTTATATAGGGGAGGAACCAGCAATCAAACAGCACTGTGGAAAGTCCCCAAGAGGGAGCAAACCAAGGGCCAAATGAGACTCAAAACAAGGAAAATGAGGGCAACAGGTAGAGCACAATGTTTCAACTGCAGACAAAAACAAGTAAAGTTTCAACTGCAGACAAAAACAAGAAAAGGTCAGTACCAGCACAGCTGCAATTCCCCACAGTAGCTCTGGTTGGCCTGAAATTTACTATGTAGACCAGGCTGGCCTCAAACTCACAGAGTTCTATCTGCCTGTGTCTTTCTCCTAAATGCTGGGATTAAAGACCTCTACCCCATGCCCAGCCTGAACATTTTGAAAGCAAGTTTTATCTACCATACACCTTAATCTTTGGATATTCAATATAAATTATTGAAAAAGCAGGGTATTTTCCACAATATAATTTTCAAAATAAAATATATCGAACTTAGAGGTTTTTTTTAATTTCACTAGTTGATGTAATAATGTTATTTCTGAGAAAAGAAAACTTGTTTACCAGCCTGTCATCACATATTCCATTTAATCCTCTTGTCTCTTCAGCATCTTTGGTTCTCTTTTTCCTTCATATCGGTGTATCTAAAGGGCACAAGGCACGTGTTCTGTAGAACTGGGAGCTGGTTTTCCACACAGGATTAGCTGGGATGTGAGCAGAGGGCGCTGCTCTGTCCTTCCTGGTGTGTCAACCAAGAGGCACATGGTGCTGGTTTGCTCCATGACTAAGAATACTTCATTAAAGTGGGCTCTCAGATTTCTTCACTGTGAAATCACTATTACTCTCATTTTAATTAAAATCATCTTTGGGGAGCATCCTTTGATATTCCATGTTGTCATTCCAAACTCCATTGATAATTCTTGCCTGAGACAATTGTTAACGTGTCAGCTGCTAATATTGATTTTCCTACTGCATCCTTCTTTGACACTTATTAGTTGTCATGGCTTCTTTTTCCGTATATCGCTGCTTACTGATGTTCATCAAAACGACTGTGTTCATTCATATCATAGTCAGTGACTTAAGGACCCATTATGCTCATTTCTTTTGATGCTCAGATTGTGTCATACTTGGTGAGTAAAGACCTTTCCAATTGACTTTTGTGTGTCAAGAGCAGCATCCTTCGAGCCCTTCCTTTCTTTGTAGGATAGGACACTCCAGGATTATTTTATATTTCCCCAGACTAATTTAACCCATGATTTAGCTTCTCCAAAGATGATACTATTGAGCACATGGGCTCTAGGGCCATGATCTATTCGTTGTTTTTAGGTTTTCCTTATACTTTTTTAGGTAGATCTAAGTAGATAGCTGTTCATTTATTTATTTATTTATCTACTTATACATATGCATGCTGTGTCTTTCCTCTCATTCAATTCCACAGGGCCTTGGCCAGCATCTCTCTTCCTTCCATCTTTGCAGTTCTTCTCTTTGACAGTGTAAAACCTGACATATGTCAACCATATGTAGTTACTCATTTCCTCAGTCAAGTGATTTAAGGTTTGAGGATTATCTGTTGTCTAGTTATGGTGAAGGCATAGACTTAATGTAATTTTTCTTGTTCTTGTTAAAATCCGTGTATTTGGGGCAAAGGTATTCTAGGAAATTTGATTTATGTGACTGTCATAACCAGTCTGTAAGAGTAAATACTTTTCAATACATGGATTAAAATACATAGACTTTTAAAGGAAGCCTAGTGTGATGAGATACCCTAAAGATATTTAAAATATTGTCTTTCACTGACACATTCATAGCACCACAATAGCAGAATGACAATCATGTCTTTAAGCCCCCTCATTAAGGAGACAGAGACAGGCTGATCTCCGTGAGTTCAAGGCCAGCCTGGACTATGCAGCAAGTTTCAACAGCCAGGGCTACATAATAGGAACCTGTCTCAACAACAACAACAAAAAAAAGATGTTATAAGAAGTAACAACAGCAATACAACATAAACATACTGTGGCTGTAATTGATAACAAAGTTTCATGTGCTACAAATACTGCGGAAGGGTGTGGCTGGTTTCGTAACTGAAAGATGTGTTAAGTTTCAGTAACAGATTAGAAAGAAATGTCTAGACTCTCTTCCCTTCTCGGTGGATTATTCCTTGAATTCTGCACACGATCCATCTCCAAGTTCTACAGAAACCCCAAGGAGGCTTTCCTTGACATCCTAACCCTCCATCCATCCCAACTCAAGCCTCTTGTGTCCTGTAACTCATATCACCACAGGACTAGCACCCACCATCCTCATGGCCCCCAGCCTCCCAATCCCCCTGGGAACCTGCCAGTCTATATATGTGAACACAGGAGAGCGGGGGGGGGGGGGGGGGGGAGATGGTAAAAGAAATAGCTCCTTCTGGTATCAGAGGTTGTTTTGGTCCAGGGACTTTTAGCCTTGCCTTTCAGCAGCCTTGGCAAGGTCCCCATGTTTACTCTAATAGCTCAGCCTGGACACTGCTCAGCCCGGTAGCCAGGGAGCTCAGGGGTCCCAGTTCTCTCCCATGGGAAGGCATAGTGCTCTGGGACACAGTGACCTTGGCAAATCACCTTGTGTCTTTGAACTCGTTTCATCTTCTATAAGTAAGGCAAGTCATGCTCTCCACGAGGCTAGAGAGAAAACCAAATGAGACTGTGTGCAAATCCCCAGTGGAGAAGCCTTGGCCAAGGTGGGCGGTGACCTCACAGTTTACTCCTCTCCATTCTGCCCCTGGCAAAGCTGACAACAGGAGAGGTCACTTCCTCTGTTGGAGGGACATTACAATCCACAAATGGTTTCTTTTTTTTTTTTTTTACAATAAAATTAGACATTTTAATATGAAATAACTATCAAAGGAAGACTTAAGCAAAACACTATATCTAATTGGATTTACAAATAGGATATGTCATTAAAAATCCCTAAATATGTAATTTTATGAGTGCTTTTGCATCTCCCCATAGTTACACATTTTACATTATTATGTATTGGAGAAACAGAAACCCTGCTGCATGGACGTTTATATGCAACATAGAGTTATAGAAATTAAGTATGTTTACATACTTGAAATACTGTCCATGAAATACTGAGTCAAATTTAATAGCCATTACTTTAAGAGAGGGTTAAGGAGAAAAAAAGAGAGGAAAAAGCATTTTAGTAGCCATAAACAGGCACGATTCTGGAACCACCCACAGCTCTGCACTTCAGTCTGTGTCTATTGGTTTCTTCTGCAAAGTATTTGAGGCCTGTGTAATTCTACAAGAGAGTGGATCAAGGACAAAGACATGGTTTGGGGCTGGAGAGATGCTGCTAAGACCATGTGGAGGACCTCAGTTCTGTTTCCAGCATCCACATCAGGCTGCTGGCAATCACCTGCACCTGTAGCTTAAGGGATCCTGTTCTCTCTTCTGGCCTCTGAAGACACCTACACTCCAGTGCACTTCACACACACACACACACACACACACACACACACACACACACACTATTAAGAAATGCATAAATGTGCCGGGCGTGGTGGCGCACACCTTTAATCCCAGCACTCAGGAGGCAGAAGCAGGTGGATCGCTGTGAGTTCGAGGCCAGCCTGGTCTACAAAGCGACTCCAGGACAGCCAAGGTTACACAGAGAAACCCTGTCTCGAAAAACCAAAAAAAAAAAAAAAAAAAAGCATAAATGTAAAAAATGAATAATGTGTGGATATGGCAAGGAACTTTCTAGGCCTCAAGGCTGTGGGGAAGAAAGAGGGCTCGTTGCAAAGGTGATGTTCTTGCTGGCTCCTCTTCCCTACGTTGACTTAGGAGTGAATGCTGTTCCTGTGTGACCCTTCTACAGGGGTTGCCTAGGACCATCAGAAACAGGTATTTACATTACAGTTTCTAACAGTAGCAAAAGTGACAGTTATGATGTAGCAACAACAATAATGTTGTGGTTGTGGTCACCACAACATGAGGAACTGTATTAAAGGGTCGCAGCACCAGGAAGGTTGAGAACCACCACTCTAGAAGATTCTGATCCTGTTCTGCTCTCAGCTTTCACTGAGTGATGGGATGTAAGATTTTACGCTGTCTCTCAGATGGATGAGTTCATGTGTGAGGCTGATCTCACTACTCTATGCGACCCTGGTGGGTCCTTTGACCCAGTGGCCTGTGTCAGTTTTGCCCCCACTCTCATTTCTTTTCATCTGCATTTTTCTGAATTCTGCTTGGTTGGTTTGGCATTCCGACAAGCAACTAAAAAATTCATTTTAATATCTGATTTGTCTACTCAAATTCATTTAAATGTCTCACATTCATCAACATGTGGTTGTTCTAATTTGAATTTTCTTTCTAATTTTGGACATCCCAGACACCATCTTCTATTGTACGTGAAGGAAGTGTCCCTGTCACATACAGGAAAAAGGAAAATGTTTATTTGGGTGTTGGCCCTCCTATTCCTCTGTGCTTTTTTATGGACATACAAAGGGCAACTGAAGATAGCAGACATCACTGACAAGTACATTTTCATCACTGGCTGTGACACGGGCTTTGGAAACTTAGCAGCCAGAACTTTTGATAAAAAGGGGTTCCATGTCATTGCTGCCTGCCTTACTGAGTCTGGATCAACTGCTTTGAAGGCAAAAACCTCAGCGAGACTTCACACAGTGCTGCTGGATGTCACGGACCCAGAGAACGTCAAGAAGACTGCCCAGTGGGTGAAGAGCCATGTAGGAGAGAACGGTAAGAGATGAGAGAGGTGGAGGTAGGGAGGTTGGGAGTCTTGGAACTGACCTAGGGATGTGAGGACAAGGGTCCTTAAGGAGTCCAACTTGTCCAGTGAGCGTTAGGCATCTCCTCCACTGTGGACTGTGTTAGACAGCCGCACTCTGAACTGGGAACATTTCCTTAGCTTTGAATATTGAAATTCTCTGATAGAAGACACCACAGTCCATAAAAGAGAAAAGCAAATGTGTGTGCTTCAATAAGATCTTTAGGTCTGAGCTTCTGAACCTCAAATACAGTGGTTTAGTAAAGCCTCCAGGCAAATTCTGGTGCCTGAGTTCCAACACCTTTAGCAATATTATGTATTTCCAATCAGGAAACAGCCAAGTGGATGGCTTATTTTTCTAGCAAAATTCAGCATGAAGTAGACTCATATCACGTCTCTACCCATACAGAATAGTTTATAAATATACCCTGGCTGCACCATCTTGCAAGGCAGGAAAGTGGACCAATTTGCTCTACATCTGAGTTGAGAATTCAGAAAGTCTGCCTCAAAAAGCATTAAAAAAAAAAAATCATTGGAAGCAGGAATAGAATAGCAGTGAGACTGAATTCCAATAACTAAATATGAACGATTTCAGCTTAGTCTCCCACTCTGTCGGCTACCACTTCCACCAAAGTGCAAAAACATTGCAAAGCAGGAGTGGCTACAAAGAGGAAATAGCACCATTGTATAAAGAAACACCTGTATATCCATCAGAGAGGCCCCGTAGAAATGGCGTTTTCCACCACGTCTCCTCCTCTCCCTCTCTGCGCCAGGTCTCTGGGGTCTGATCAACAATGCTGGTGTCCTTGGCGTGCTGGCTCCCACCGACTGGCTCACAGTGGATGACTACAGAGAACCCGTTGAAGTCAACCTGTTTGGACTCATTGACGTGACACTAAACATGCTTCCGCTGGTCAAAAAAGCCCGAGGGCGTGTCATTAATGTCTCCAGCATCGGGGGCCGGCTTGCATTTGGTGGAGGGGGCTACACTCCATCCAAATATGCAGTGGAAGGTTTTAATGACAGCTTGAGGTAAGGTGAATTGATTGGCTGAGAGTGTAATTGCTGCTAACATGTATGTGAGGTACCCTTTTTAGCACTTTAAAATATTTCCATTTGCCCAGGGTTCCACAGCTGATAAGAGGTAGAACTGAGATTTGAGCCCAAGTCCATGTTGAGTCTAACTCTTCTTGTTTTTGTATTAGTGTATGATGCCCATAGTGGGGTGACTTTACAGTCAACAGGTCAATTTGCCAAACAGAGGGTCATCCAGGGTCCGTCTCCCTCTGTTGTTATTCCTAGCAGTTGCTAATGGAACAGTACCCATTTATTTAAGCCTCCAGCAGAAAAGCGTTAGGACCCAATGGCTGCCCAACACACTCCAGCTGGGCTTTGTAGTTGTATCCAGCAGGAAGCAGATGCTTGATTCATCTCACCTGAAACCAGAATTTGTGGCCATCAGCTCAAAGCCCATAAGTACTTTCTCATCAAGGTTCTGCAAAGAAATGGTAAAAAAAAATCAAAAATGTGGCATGAAGAGTCAGGGAAGTTTCTAGAACTTGGAAACCCCGAGGCTGACAGCTCCAGCGAGCAGATGAAATAACCAGTATGGACACCGCATGAGGAATTACTAGTCCCACTCCTTGTGCTCACACTCCTGATTATAATAGACTGTATCTGCCAGATGCTGGGTACACTTAATGCAGGCGAGCCTTCTGGGACGTAGTGCAAGCAGAAAGGACTGAAGAAGTAAATGGAAGTTAAGTCAGTTGAGTCATATTGAGACAAGCAAGAGCAAAGACAAAATTGATATTGGCTTACCTTTAATCCTCCCATTTATTTGTGCAATTAGTGTTTATTAAAGGCATATGTTAGAGTTCACATACGTACCACAGATCCAGAAGCAGCTTACTAATGAAAAGGATAGACGATCTCACTGAGGCTAATAAAGGCTGAGAGCTCCATTCTACCATGTGAACTAGTTGCCAAGTCTGAGTCTCCTAAGAAAAAGTACAATGAAGTTCTTCCAAGTTCTTCCAAGACATCAACGTGATGTTGGATAGCCCGGAGGACTTGATGAAGATGCATATTTGGATGAGGATGGGTCTAGGATGTGATGGAGTGCTTGCTTTTCTACAGCATTAGCAGATGTTCAGGATCATCACACTTGGAGTAACACTGTCATGGCAACCTCCCCTCAGTCTCAGCTGATCTTTTGTCCCATTCTGTATGCATCCATATCGTAATAACATGCAAGCATTTAAAATGGTATTTCGTCTGCAGGGTTTGCAGAATATGTCGGGTGGCTATACGCTGTCTGAAAGGAATCAACAGAAAGTGTTTATGTCTTTAGGAACCGAAGAACGTGTTTTTGACATGGAATTATGCATGCAGCCTAGTCCAGTGGCTGTTCCAGGATGTCTACATACAGAGAGAAGAATTGAGGGACAACAGTCCAACAGAGAGAGGACTAGGACTCTAAAGCTGTGTTGGTTTCATGCAGACTTCACTTCCGTCATAAGCTTAGCACAGTGGCCTGTCTCCTGTCCCTATGCCATCGTCACACAAGTACATAAGGAAAGAGTCCTTCTCAAATAACTCTTTGGAGCTGCTGCTGTCTCCCAGATCCAATAGACATCAGCTAACAGATGAATAGAATATAATTATGTTGAAAAATAACATTTAAGATTTTAATGTAATATGCCTTTCAACATCCATCAGGGTCAAGCTAACTCATATTGCCACCAAAATATACTTCGAATTGTGTACTAATATTGTTGCTAGAAAGCAAAATCTGAAAATAATTGAATTACATTTTAGAGCAAGAGCTTATTTTTAAAAATCATATTGTGAGGACTGAGGTGTAACTTCGTGGCCGAGCTCTCGCCTACAGGGTTCTGGCTTCAAGCCTCAGTATGAGTAAGACGTCTATGGAGTAAGTAATTGCCTCTTTATGCATTCCTAGAGCAACAATACATTAAGTTTAGGAAATAGTTATCATGAACTGCTGTGCAGTATGCTGTTTGGTTGAAAGAAAGGGCATAACAACATCTCAAACCTGTGACTCAGTAAATATGTAGGCTTGAAACTGTCCGTAGCGATGTGAAGGAAAGGCTTGCCAGGAAGCACCCGGGATCAGGGTGGCATGCCAGGAATCGTGGTACTAGACCTTCTAGCATCTTCGGTCATGTTGCAAATTCACATTCCAAAACTCAAGGTAAACCTCTCCTTTCAACCAGCCACTGTCCATTTCACTGTCAGGTACGTTCAATATGGAGACGAAAATAGCCTTAACCTAAATGCTTATCACTTTAACCAGAAGAAAGTGGCTTAAGGAGACAAACGCCGAGGAGTGTGGGGCTATTGGCAAAGTTGCTCCTCCCACATCCGGTTCCTGCTCTACGGTTCAGCCTCACTTGACCACCTTGAACTCCAGTTTCTTCATCTTCAAAGTGACAGGGCAGAACAAGATGTTTGCTGACAACATAGCCAGTCTGTGATTCTCTGAAAAGATTTATGAGAAACTAGTTAAAAGAGTAGCTAACACTCTCCAAAGAAACGTGACTGAAACAACAAACAAACAACAACAACAACAAAACCATTAAGACTATAAAAGACAGAGGAATTGACTTCAGAATGTTTGCCTGGAATGAATTAAACCCTAGACCAGACCCACATCTCAATGAAAGCTTTTTTTTTTTTTAATTAAAAAAAAAAAAAAAGTTGTCAACTGTTCTTTTTACAGGCGGGACATGAAAGCTTTTGGAGTGCACGTCTCATGCATTGAACCAGGGCTGTTCAAAACAAACCTGTCAGACCCAGTGAAGGCAACCGAAAAAAAACTCGCCATTTGGAAACATCTGTCTCCAGACATCAAACAACAATATGGAGAGGGCTACATTGAAAAGAGTGAGTTTGGGGGGTAGATGCAGTGTCTTCTGGGATTCGCTGTCTTGGTGGCATGAAGGAATCGTATACACGGAGATCGGGGGGGCTTTTATTTGGGGAGTAAGTCCGGTGTCACCTCTGGCATCTCTGAGTGACTATGAACGGTTACTAAGAAGCTAACACACGCCGAGCTTTACCGCTAAGCATTTCCGAATTACATCATTTATGCCCCAAAAGAAGTTCCTGGAGTAGTGAACAGGGGCTTTGCAGGGTAAAATGCCCTTTCCAAGGTGGCCGGCATCTCCCGGTCGTGCCAGGGTCTGAAGCCAGCAGCCTGGCTCTCAGCATCTTCACCTCTGTACACCCTTCCTCTTAATACTAAACACAAGCCACTCATTCGGCATTGCGCAGGGCTCTGTGGAGGTGACAAATGATAGAAAGACTCAGACTGTGACCCTTTTACTGTGCTATATATAGCTGACAACTAAAGAATAACCAAGGAAAACCGTAGGACAAGGAGACTGTACATCATCCAGAAAACAGATCCTCGTTAGGGCAACCCAGAGAGCCAGAAGTGATGCCAATGGTGTGTAGTCTCTAATTGCCCAGGGAATGCAGAGCCGGAAAGGGGCTCCGCCCATACAGGTCTGAATACGGCTTTAAAATCCAGGAACGGGTTATTTGGGTGGAGGAAACTGTCAGGGTCAGGAACACATGGAAAGGAAGTGGAAGAGGAGGTAAAATGAGTCAGAAGGCTGAGTCAAGAGGAGAGACTAATAATAAAGACTACACAGTGGTGACTAATACTGCGAACATTTACAACGTGCTTGTCACCGTCCTAAGTGCCTCACACGCCCACTTTCAATTATAATCCCTGAGCTCTATGGAGTAGCTGCTAGTCTCTCCTTTGTTTTATAGAAATAGAGACATAGAGTAATGGCAGGCCTGAATTTGTGCAGCTAGACAGGAACCCAGCGCAACTGTGCCATGCGTTCTTGGGCAGTCCAGTACAAAAGTAGCAATGCAGTCAACACTTGAGTCAAAGCTCCTGCCTTAGGACTTCTCTCCCACCGCCAGCTTTCTGAACCTGCAGTGTTGTTTACTTGATGTCCCTCAAACACCGAGCTCTTGTCCTTCTTCAGAGGTACAAGGTCCTGCCTCCATGTTACACTATCCCTCTGATAAGGTTCAAGGTCAGCAGTTTGAGTGGAGACCCAGGACTCAAATGAGAAGCACCTATATGGAAGATTTCAAAATGATTCCCAACTGCCACCCCCCACCTCAGTATGCTACACACACAAGCAAAAGGCTGATGAAGGTTTTAACTAGAATACTTGATTGACAAACTTTCCAAAGAGTGCCTCTTGGTGAGCTTAGAGCCACCACCCCCCATTAGAAGCTGTGTTTCTTGCACTCGGACTCTAAGGGTTTTGTGTAGGCCAAAGGTAAAAGACTGACCTTAACCCTGTTAGACTTCATACTTCAGAGACAAAGCCCTGCATGTAAAAGAGATTTCCTGTATTAGATAATGATGTTGATACTGATAGTACCTATGACTGTAGCACAAAATTCCATCCAGAATTTTTCTATTTTGGTACATAACCATTGTACATGTCTACAAGGCATAGTGTGATATAAATACTAACAGTAATAAACAGATCAAAATAGCTGACATAGTGATTTTTCTCAAATATTTATAATTTCTTTCGGTTGAAAACATTCAAAATTTTCTCGAGCATTGAGCCCAATTTTATACTAACTTGTCATATTAAATAGTAAATAAGTATTTTCAAGTCAGAATTTAGAAATGAGCCAGACTTACAGTCTCAATGCTGACCATAAATTTAAGGTCACCTTTCTTTGTTTCCCAGGTGGAACGTAACATAAACTAGTCTTTAACACGTACTACATTCTTTGAACAACTTGTGGCTACTTAGCAAATAACATTATCGCTCACTGGGTTCCTTAAACAATTGGGAGCCCAAGACCTAACATGGTAGGTTTTCCCCTCAGAAGACACATTTCAGGTATGTTTGAAAGCATATGAATTTCATATTGGAAGTTCTACTTTGCATTTTTCAAGGAAGCCTCATACCAGTTTCATAGTTGCTGTTTTAATTTACATTTTCAGCAACTACATACACAGGATCTCTCTCCTCAGCATCCTAGTCAACACTTCTTATCTTTTGTCTCATCGTCACTCTGAAGGTCCAATATAATATCTTACAGTGGGATAAATTTGAGCACTAGAGCAATTCATGCACTGTAGCTAATACACACACACACACACACACACACACACACACACACACACACACACACAAACTGGCCCTGTTTATGGCCTCTTGAGAAACGTCTGTTAGGTCCTTTTCATGTTTTAGAAATCAGATTGTTCATTTTTTCTATTGAATTGTTTGAGTTTCCTTTCTATTTCTTTTTTGATATTAACCCCTTATCAATGTATGCTTTGCAAACAATTTTTTCCATTCTATGAGTTGTCCCTTTGCTCTTTAGCTGCCTCCTTTGATGCACAGGAGACTGTTAGTCTCGCGCAGCCTTGTCTATCTATTCTACCTTTTGTGGTCTACGCTGTACGCATCAAAACTTATTGCTTGGTTCAATTCCAAAAAGCTTTTACTCAGCGTTTTACAGTATTGGGTTCTACTTTCAATTCAAGTCTTTCATCTGTTCAGAGTTGACTTTTATATTTAGGGTGAGGTAAGGTTCCAATTTCATTCTCCTGCTTGTGGATGGATAGTTTTTCCAACACTTTTTTTTTTTTTTTTTTAATTGAAGACTCCAGGGCTCCAAATTATCCCCAATCCCTTGTGAATTTACTTGCCTCTCCGGTGGAATCTTAGGTCATGGCTCAAACATTTCATTTGCCCAACAACTGGGAGACATTTAACTTCTGATTCAGGACAAAATCTTAGAGATATGGTGTGTGAGTACCCTCTCCATCCTCATATGCACACACGCACAGTCATGAACAAGAATATGTACATAATCATATTTCCTATAACACAGTACTATCTGGGATGGATTGGGAATCAAACTCATGACTTCCTAGAGGCAAGGACCTCATGAATTCTATACAGCATCCTTTCCCCACTACCTTTAGAGAAATAATACTCAAAGTTCTCAGACCAGCAGCATCACTTGAAAACATGTAATAAAAAGAAATGCTAAGACTTCACACCGTACCTTCTGGCTCAGGGATTCTGTACGTAGAACCCAGATGTTTGGGTTTTAATAAGCACTGTAGGAGATTTTGCTGCCCACCCAAGTTTCAGATAAGACCATCTGGCCTAAAGAAGACACTGTCGCATCCTTTTATGGAGAATGGAAAAACCATTCCAGTGAGCCTCAATGATAATGGAAAATTCAAAGTAAAGTCCCTGTTATGTGTCTTCCTGTTTGCACCCTAGCCTCCCACTCTGCTTCTCCTTTTCTGCCTAAGAATAAACATATTTTTGTCTCTTTTTTAATAGGTCTACACAAACTGAAAAACAATGCATCATCAGTGAACTTGGACCTCTCTCTAGTGGTAGAGTGTATGGACCATGCTCTAACAAGTGTCTTCCCCAAGACTCGATATACCGCTGGGAGAGATGCCAAGACATTTTGGATACCTCTGTCTCACATGCCAGCGGTTTTACAGGACTTTCTATTGTTGAAACAGAAGGTAGAGCTGGCAAATCCCAAAGCCGTGTGACTCAACTGACCACAAATACCTGCCCCAGTCTTTGAGGCTGGCTGATTTCAGAGACTTTATCATCTCAAGTCCATTCTTCACCAGCCCCAACTTGGACTCAGTTAGACCATGTTTCTGTTTATAAAAGAGGGAATTCCAGGGTCCCTTCTTCTTAAGTCTTCTTTGAAAATAAGAACAGAGAAGAAGGCCTACCATACAATCTAGTCTTTCCTGGTATAGGAGCTTTGTCTGATTGGTAAGATGAAAGAGAAACTGAAAGACTTCTCCATCCAAAATCTGCAGGATGCTACCTGCCCCTGGCTGGTTCAGGAATCCACTATGTTAAGCATTGTCTCTTATCAAAATGCTGAGTGATAAGAAGTCTTTCATAAGTGGCTCTGAGGGCTCAGTTATCTCGCTGAGAAGAAGACCCAGGCTGGAACTCACTAGGTTCTGATAAGCTTTGATAGGAACAAGAAAGCTATAAAACATGCTGTTACATAGAGCACTGGTAGGAACTGAGAGGCTGTGAGAAAACAAGGGGGAAGGAATGCAAATAGGGGGGCACAAAAGGACAGGGAACAAAAGGCTGGGAGACTTCAACACAAGCCTCCTCCTCCAGAGGGACACAGAAGACACACTACAGTCGCTACTGTGAAAGTCACTGCATCTGGTCCTAGCCCCAGAGACATGTCAACTCTGGCTTCCTCTAGTTGCAGTCAGCCACCTCAGAGCAGAAGCATACCAGTTCAGTTGCATCTAGCGGTTCCTCCTTTCAAGGGCCAGGTTCTTGGCTCCATTTCATGGCTTCAGACTCTGTGGCTTGCTGCTCTTTTGACTTCCAGATGTCCCAAGGCTGCCAAGATTTGCAGAATCCAAAGGAAACTCCTTCACTTATCTTTGCACCACGCTGGTCCAATGCTCAACCTTCTAATTCTGTCTTTGTTTTCCCTCTTCCTGAAATGCTTTTTTTTTTCTTCCTTATTTCTTTAAGTAACTCCAATCTGCTAAACTCTGTCTTCCAACCAAAAACTAAATGGCATGCAGTCAACCATTAACATCAAGTTTGTCCACTGCAGCACCCATGTTGGCAATGTACCAGCTGCACTTCTGTTAAGCTTTTTGGTTTTTTGTTTTGGTTTTGGTTTTGGTTTTTCGAGACAGGGTTTCTCTGTGTAGCCTTAGCCATCCTAGACTCACTTTGTAGACCAGGCTAGCCTCGAACTCACAGCGATCCACCTGCCTCTGCCTCCCGAGTGCTGGGATTAAAGGCGTGCGCCACCACGCCCGGCTCTGTTAAGCTTTTGAGTATACTTTCTTCTTGGCTGAGGTTCTGCCATCAGCCTCTCCTCAGAAAAGGCTCGGTGGGCCACAGTGGTTATTTGTCACCTGTTGGTTCAGAGATCCTGTGAAGGACCTGCTGCCACAATAAAACCATCCAGAGCCCAAGGGTCACCAGACAAAGTGGGGCATGTTTAAACCATCCAGAACAAAAAGAACCTCTTCCATTTAAAATGTCTCCAAAAACCCTGAGACATCTGTGGGCAGTCTAGTATATAATGGGGGAAATTCCAAAGAAGCTTCTAAGAAAAAAAAAAAAAAAGCTCAATAGTTCTGAGGGTGGGTCATAAGACAGCATGGACTCATTCACAGTTGTGGAGGAAAGGCCAAACATCCTCAAAAAGAAAAGCTCTGCTAGCTACAAGTGATTTTGCATGACAAACAAGACAGTTTTGAAAGTTGCGCTTCTCCTGAGCTCTGTAGTTCTTTCCCTATCCTTCTTTCTGTACTGGGGCTCAAATCCAGCACCTCATGCATGAGCCCAGAGCCCATTCTATCCCACTGAGCTGCACTGCACCCCAGGTTGTGTTCTGTTTCATAAAAAGAAAATTGTGTATAGTTCCCATCTTAATTTATGAAGCGTTGTGCTAGCCAGAGCATTGCTGCAATCTGTAGTTAAACAATTTCCGAGCTCTCTTGTTTGGGATACCTACCGAAGTAAGACCCAGAGCCACAGCCCTACTTGGTGCCTGGACATAGGCTGTAGCCTGAAATAGATCAAGCAAGAACAACCCAACCTTCTGCCACTTTTTATAGTCACCAACTGGCCTAACCCGACCCATTTCACTTCTGTTAGAGAAATTGGAGCAGAAAGGAGTCCACTATGGATCTACAGCCTAAAGTGTGGACAGCAGCCGCCTAGTCATACATAGTGGAAAGTCTACTTCGGTCTTCAGTCTGGTTTTCTCCTCTATGCCAGCTGTAACTTGAGTATATGTGAATCAAAATGGTGAGGCCTGGGTTGTGAGGCAGACAGTGGGAAAGAAAGATTTCCCGCTAGAGTGATAGGGAAAATGGTCTAGCCTGGCGGATACTCTGTATATGTCAGGGCCTTAGCACAGTTGCCATGTGTTACAGGAACAATGTCATCCAACCCTCACTGTATCTCAGTCAGCTGTGCTTTTTAGACGTGGGAGAATGAAGTCACAGCCCATCGGGTAGTTTTTGTAATTTAGAGTGCTTGTGATCTTGGGCCAGGACTCACCCAGGCAGCCTCATTCCAAAGCCCACACTAACAACACTGCTGTATAATAAAATATCCAAGGCTTGCAGACCCTTTCTAAAGATTGATTCTGACTGATTGTAGAAAAGCAAAACTTTCGTTAAACAGCCTAACATCGGTCTTGCCTACTCAATAACGATCATAAGTACAAGTGATGTGGAATTTTGAGAAACATGAAGAGATACGGTCACTTTTGGTTTTGTAAACTATTTTTATTTCTTCCACAATAAAGTAGTAACAGCATTTTGACACAATGTTTCAGATATTTGAGGACGCTAACCACATTTCTGGATTTCCTTTACCTTTTTCTTTTTGCATCTTTGTTGTTGTCAATTTTGTTTACTTATTGTTATTTCCTTGAGGAATTTGTTTGTGATTACTTTTTTGCTAATCTCAATAATAAACCCAAGGCCAAGAGTTAAAAAAAAAAAAACATCGCTTTTAAGATCAAACAAAAAGATAAACACCAAAGATTAGGGCCATGCAAATACCAAGTCTCTTATTATTTCGTTAATAATAATAATAATAATAATAATAATAATAATAATAATAATAATAATAATAATAATAGAAACTTAGCAGAATGCTCAAGTTCTTGTGGCTAGGGACAACCTAGGAACTCTGAGAACAGAAATATCCAGGATGAGTTTGGGGCCTCCGGCACCACCACACTGCAATCTAAGGAGAAGGCCAGTAAGTTGCTGAACCTTACAGTTTGACAGGAAGAGATCACATAACAGAGGGCCTGTCGGGACATTTCACAGAGACCATTCAGCTTGCCGTTCACTTCTGCCCTGACACTCCTGAAGAATGAAAAGTCACCACGCCTCATTAGTCCGCCTTGCCAACTAGCTCCAGTCACTAGAACACTTTTATTATTTTTGAGTCAAGTCTTTTGGGGGAGAGGGAAGAAAGGGCACCTATTCCTTCTTCCATCACTATAATAATGGTTTTGATTCACTGAGCTTTCCAAACCAAGCCAAAATCCCCCACCCCCACCCCCTCAGAGTGCCTTCCATGTATTTTCTATGAAGTCTTCATGGCTTTTATACAGAAGATACATTTACTGTTCTATTTTACAAATAAAAAAAACCCAATATTCAAATTTTCCCATCTGTAATAACCTGAGATTCCTTAACACCCCATCCTTTGAAGTGCTAGGTCTAAAACAAAAGGGAAAAGGAGATGAAGAGGAGAAAGAAGAGCTGCATGGTTTTTGTTTATTTTATTTTTTGGTTCTTCGAGACAGGGTTTCTCTGTGTAGCCTTGGCTGTCCTGGACTCACTTTGTAGACCAGGCTGGCCTCGAACTCACAGCGATCCACCTGGCTCTGCCTCCTGAGTGCTGGGATTAAAGGCGTGCACCACCATGCCCGGCTGGAAGAGCTGCATGTTACACAAGGAAGTTTAAACACACTGCCCTTCCTTTGAATTCTTTTTAGCACACTGGAGCCATCACAGAGTAGCAATTTACAAATTCTGAGTGCTGAAAAAAACATATGGCAAGACTCTTGGCTAGTGATTCCAAACACAGTCTTCATTCCCTGGAACTTTTCATTGTTTTCACATTGGGGGGGGGGGTGGTTGAGTGCACCACTGCACACTGCAAAAGATGGCTTGTGGGAATCAGTTTTCTCCATCCACTATGTGAGTTTAAAAGGTGCACTGGGTGGAAGTCAGGTCCTGAGGCTTACCAGCCATTGTGGATAGCCACTGAGCCATCTGGCAGGCCCCATGCCCTGAGACTCTAAGAGGATAGCGGAGAAAGGTAAGCAAGTGCTCCTCTCATTTCCTGCTCTCCAGCCCCCCACTGCAACAGTCTGTGTGAGAAACTCTGCTTCTCTTCATCAGCGTCAGTACAAACTGGCATTTTCGTGGCTGACACACTGCTTTCAGAACAAAATAAACTAAAAGTTTCCTGCCCGAGATCCTCATCCTGCAAGGCCTCCACTCTTCTTTAGACCTTGTCTCTCCTCTTTTCAGGCCACTCTTTCACCTCCAAAACAGAAAAGGATCGGGTCTGAGGGGAGCATTCCATCCATGGTCCCATTAAAGACCCAGAGGCTATGTTGACACAGCAGGGCATATGAGGAGACAGAACCCAGGTAAAGATGCTTCTGTAAGTTCAAACCATGGGCTAACATGGTAAAGACACAAGATTTGTTTGTGCTTCCAAAATTCAATTCTAGGATTCAGAGCCTTGTTGCAGACACTAAGGCGATTTGTGCAAGAGGCAGCTCAAAATGAGCCAACAGTGTGATGTAACCAGCCCCCCAGCTCCATAAGAAAAAAACATGAAAAATGTCTCTAATATTGGCCTAACTTTGTTTAAAATTTCATATTGTATATTCATTGTATGTGGCACTATTTATACAAAGACATTTTCATATATATATATATATATATATATATATATATATATATATATATATATATATATAACATTGAACACCCTCTGCTTTCTCTTTCTCATCCTCCCCCACTCCTGTTGGTCCCTTATGTTCCCATAGACAATTTCAAGTCCACTTTTGTGTCATTTATACAGATATACTTTTATGTATTTGTACAAAATCCAGGACTCAGAAAAAAAATTGTCCTTTTGAGACTGTCTTAATTAGATAAATATAATTATCTCTGACTGCATTCACTTTCCTGAAAATAATATCCTTTGCTATTCTTCATGGCTGAGAAGCAATTATCCTTATCCATTCACCTCTGTTGCTGGAATGTAGGTTGGTTCCATAGCTTAGCTACTAGGACAAGTAACATAAGACACAGTACTATGCATATATCTCTGTGACATGTTGACTTGAAGTCCTTTGGAAAAAACCCAGGAGGGGTATAGTGGGGTCACATGAAAGATCTATTTTCATTTTTTAAAAAATAAAGTAGACTAGTGTATATTCCCACCAGCAGTATGTAAGATAAGAATTTTCTTGGTCCACATTCTCGGCAGCAGGCAATGTTTACTTAAGGTCTGCGTGGCCTAAAATGTAAGTAAACAACCTACAGAAGGTTACCGAAGGCTGTTCTCGTGTTCAGAGCTATTGGGAGCCCTCCTCATAAATAACTGCATAGAGCCCATGCAGGAGAGCAAGATTAGCTAAAGCCCAGGGTAGCAGCAGAAGAGCTGAGGACGTTGGGGTGATTGCCTTGGGAGGGAAATACAGGGACAACAGAATAACCTACCTGAAGAAAGACAAACAAAAGAACAGCGGCTCTGGGTGGAAGCTCCACAGGGTTCAAGTTTGACACTCTAACAGTGGTTTGACAGAGGTGGGCATAGACTGGAAGGCTCCTCTGTGACACAAGGAAGGGACTCAAGAAATACAAGGTGGAGCTCGCTGTCTCTGTTGAAATGTGCAGATTCTTAGCCCCTCAGATTCTATCATGGCTGGAGGGGCTTTACTCAGATACGGCACATATCCTACATAAGTAGCTGGAATTTTCTAGAGTCTAGAGCCTGAGAGAACAACAATCCAGGTGTCTCTTATCACAGCTGTTACAGGATGTGAAATTGTGCTTCCCCCAAGCTTTGGAAGCCTCCAATATGGGAAAAACATGGAGTGCCAAAAGCGGAGGGAACCAAGGTCAATGAAAGGTTAAGCTAACTTCCGATCTAGTCTAGAGGAAGCCCCATGGTTAGCCCAGGAAGCGGATCATGGAAGTATGCTTGGAGCAGCTCACGACCTGACAGGCATGGTAGACCAGCTGTGTGTGGACTCATCACAGGTAGTTAGTTCCCTCTTATACGCATGGGATCTGCAACAATGAATTCAACCACTCGTAGCTTGAGAGTGACTTTCGGAAAATGCATCTGTATCACGTATGTACAGGATCTTTTTGTCATTACTAGTGGAATCATCCATCCGTTAATACATGGTATTTCAAGGTGAGTTGTACCTCTCTTTGAGTCTGGCTAATCTTTCAGGCATCCTTTTAGAAATTGCCACATTGTCCTGCAGGGCTCTAGTTTCCAAAGACTGGTTCACTGACAGGCAGGTCCATAATGTAGGCAGTCGTGGCTCCAAACTGTTAGATCCTGGAGCTAGTGAGATGGCTCACCAGGTCTTTACCTGCTTGCCACCAAACCTAATGGCATGAGTGTGATCACTGGCATTCACACAGTGGAAGGAGAGAACTGACTCCTGAAAGTTGACCTCCCTCCAAAAACAGTGTAAATGTTGGACAATTACCAAGACTCTCCCTGTATTTTTTTCGTTCCTTAAGCCCACCCTTTCTGTTTTGTATACTAATATGCAGAGGTCAACTCGCTTGGCTATTAGCTAACACATTTGTTCTATAGGATTCTAAAAGTTTGTCTTTTTAGCCAAGATGTTGTAGCATGCACTTTTAGTCTCAGAACTTGGGAGGCAGAGGCAGGTCAATCCAGGATAACTAGCGCTACACAGAAAAACCCTGTCTTGAATAAATTGTCCCTCCCCGGAAAAAAAAAAAAAAAAAAAAAAAAAAAGCTTTTTTTTTTCAACAGTTCTCTCTTAACAAACCACTTCCCTGCGATGATGAAATGGACACATTGTGCTGATTATTACGTGGAAGTGACAAGCAGAAGCTGTACAGGTTGAAATGTGTCCCCACAAAAAACAATCTCGGAGTTCTAAAGCCCTAGTAGCTCAGAACCAACCTTACCTGAAGACAGTCTTTGCAGAGATAATCAAGTTAAAATGAAGTCTTAGAGCTGGCTGTGCTGCTGCACCTTTAATCCCAGCACTAGGGAGGCAAAGGCAGGGGGGTCTCTGTGGGCTGGTCTACAGAGTGAGTCGCAGGGCAGTCAAAACTCAAAAATGAAGTCTTCGAGTAGACTTTAATCCAATAGGATCAGTGCACTAATAAGAAAGGGACATTTGGACATAGCATAAAGAGAGGCATGCTTAGCTGGGCGGTGGTGGCACATGCCTTTAATCCCAGCGCTCCAGAGGCAGAGGCAGTCGGATCGCTGTGAGCTTGATTGAGCCCAGCCTTGTCTACAAACTGAGTTTAGGACAGCCAGGGCTGTTACACAGAAAAACTCAACCTCAAAAACAAACAAACAAACAAACAAACACACACACACACAAACAAAAAACAAAACAAAGAGAGGCATGCTTAGAGGGAGGGGGGATAAGCTAACATACAAGGCAAGTTTGTTACCTACAAGGCACACATAAAGGCTGAACAGACACGGCCACACAGCCTTGAAGGAACCAACGCTGCCACCATCTTGACTTCAGGTGCATGAAGTCAAGAATCTACTGAAGCACAGCAATGCATTTCTGTCGTTTAAGACGCTAGTGCCTTAATAAAGTGTCCTTATCTTCTAGCCTCTCAGCATCTTTAAAGAACTAACAACTTACTTAAAAGTTCTTCTGAGAGTTTGGAGAGATGTCACAGTGGTTAAGAGCATACACTGCTCTTGAAAAGGACCCGAGTTCAGTTCCCGCATGGATTGAGAGGCTCAAAACTGCCTACAACTCCAGTCCTGAGGAATCTAATGCCTTGTTTTTTTTTTTTTTTTATTTTGTTTTTGTTTTGTTTTTTGCCTCCATGGGTCCCTATACACACATACACATACATGTACATGTAACTTAAAAATGTGAGTCCCCTAACAATGGGAGTAAGGATTGTCTCTGACTCTGTTGCCTGCCTTTGGATCCCCTAGCTAGGCTGCTTTGTCTGGCCTCAATGGGAGAGGATACTTTTAGGCCTGCTATGACTTGAGATACCAGGTGGGTTGGTATCCCTTGGGCACCTCCCCTTCTCTGAGAAGGAGGAGGGAGGAGCAGGGGAGGGGGCATGAGGGTAGGAATGGGAGGGGAGGAGGGGGAGGCCTGGGATCAGACCATAAAGTGAGTAAATAAATAAGAGTAAAACCAAAACAAAACAAAAATGATAAAAACAAATCTTTTTTTATTTTTATAAATTGTTATGAGGAATCTGTGTGGGGGCACTTCACATGGGGTCATGATTGTAGGAGAAACTTCCTTAGTGAGAAGCCAGCTCTGCCATTCACATTGGCTTGAACCTTGGCTGGAAAATGGTGACAAGAAAAGAAACTACCTCAGTCTTAAAATTTGAAGAGCGGCATTTGTCAAGTCTTAGCATACTGCTAAAGAATGTCAGGAATTCTTTGTGTTGTAGGCACATTGTAATATAAACTTAGGAGCACGTCAGAACTCATTTCAATCTGTTACTTGAATAAGCTAGCCAAAGACAAGAACAAGAGATGTAGTGCAACTTTTGTTCTTCTCAGTTTTGCAAGTGTGATACAAAGGGCCAACAGAATGATGAAAATCAGGATCAAGGTTTGTGGACTAAAACATGGACAATCATCATTTTTTTTTCAGGGTCTTTTCTGCAGAGTCCTACCTGTGAGACTGTGCTGATGAGAAAGTTGTTGCAGCATGGTCTGGAGCTACTCTGTTAATTGCTTGTCCCCCAAGATCTTTAATGTTCTACAAGCAAATGTTCACGTAGACCAAGTGATGCTGTGTAGCCTTCTCTCCAAATTATCCCTGATTGGCCAGTAAAAAAAATGCCTACACCTGGGTTGGGTAGAAGAGAGGTAGGTGGAGCTAAGGTTCAAGAGCTTGGAGGCAGCAAGATCACGGGAGACGGAGGTGCAGGAGGAGGAAGAAGAAAACAGAGTTGCCATGGGTTAAGCATGAACTAGCATACATATAGCCAGGAGGAGCTCGCTCTGAGGATTGGTGTGAGGGAGAGAAGCAGCTTAGATGAAAAGAATGAGCAAGTATTTATGGGAATGATGGGTGGGGAATTTCCCAGATTGGAATAATTAAAGCAAGTGTCATGGGATGAGGGGCTGGAAGGTAACAAGTTAACTTAGGGGGTTATATCTGCCCAGCCCTAGTGTTTAAGGCATGTTGAAAATCTAACAGGTGTCTGTGACTTTTTTTCTATAATAACCACCGAATTAATCATATGTATTAATAGTAAATATTAATATAATATTTCTAGAGCAAGAAGGAGAGTTGGAGGCTGGAGGACTGCAAGGCCTTTGAATCCCTCACTCACATCATAATTTCAAAGAAATTTGTACCAAGTAATTTCAAAGAAAAGGGAACAGGGTACCGGAAAGGGTGGGGACCTGGGGTGGGACTGGAAACACAGATTCTGATTTGGGCAGGAAGAGATGGGTGTCTTCTATTTGGGGAAAGATAGGAGGGTTCTATTGCATAGTAAGAAAACTGACCTCAGAGAGTGACCAGAATAGAGGAGTAAGCCCAGCACATCCTCCCTGAACACTTGCAGGAACAAGATGGTGATGACGGTAGTGACGATAACGATGATGGCTGATGCCCAGCGTTGAGCAACTGTTATGTAACAAGGCTCTGTGTAGTATAATTGGTAATCATTAATTAAACTGTGTTAATTGCATGCATGGTTATCTCATTTAGTCTTTATACAACAGCCTTGCAAAACTCCTATGAGGAAAAGCAGAGCCTGGGTGGGTTTCACGAATGGACCAACAGCTTAGAGCCAGGGTAGCGGGTTGTGACTATCAGCCCTCACTGTCAACATTCTCCTAGAAGCAGATCCAGTCTTTCTTAGGAGGAGAGAAGTTTCATCTTCTGTCATTGAGGTCACTTCACAGAGGGTCTGAATTTTAAAATACTATCGTTATCAAAAAATAATGGCCATAACCATCTTGTTGAAGGAACGGGTTCTCATACAAAGCCTCCAGTGGCTTTTGGTCTGCTGTAGCCCCATGAACCATGTTGCTTTTTTGCAGGTAATGATTCAGCAAAAGTGTCCCCTCGTGCTTTGCTAGCTTCATGTAATGAAAATGGAAACCACAGGAAACTCTGTGGGCAGAGTTGTGGTTTGGGCTTTGTTTGTGTACTTTTTTTTTCTTTCCTTCTTTTTTTTTTTTTTTTAGACAAAATCTTATTCTGTAGTCCATGTCAGCCTCAAACTCCTAACAAGTCTTCTATCTTAGCCTCCTGATTGCTGGGGTTATAAGTGGGCACCACGATACCCAATTTAGGGTCAGGTCCTGAACTTGAATTTTCACACTCAACATTATGACTTTATGACATTATGACATTATGACAATGGAACCATGGTTTAAAAAAAAAAAAGGGAACAAACTGGGGAGATCTTGTTCCTTTGTTAAGTACCAAAGTAGCCCAGTGACAAGAGAAACTTCCTAAAAATGACTGCAAGTCAGATCTGGTGGCTCACACCTATAATGTCAATATTTGGGAAGTTGAGGCAGGAGGATAGCTGTAAGCTCAAGGCTATACAGTGAGTTCCAGAGCAGCTTGGACTACAGAGTGAAGCCCTGTCCCCCCAAATAGGAAGAAGGAATAGAGAGGTGGCCCAATGGTTGAGTGTTTGCTGAGCTTACTGAGAATGTAAATAGAGTCCCATCACCCACATCTGGCATCTCACAGCTGCCTCTAACTCCAGCTCCAGCCTCCACCACCACACGGGCACGTACATGCACATGCTGCCTCCCCCTACCCACACACACATATGTAGCTTAAAATAAAATAAATCTTTTAAAGAGTTAGGGGGAGAAAAGAAGGAAAGGCAAGAGTAAGGGAAGGAAAAATAAAACTGGCTGCAGAATCTGACTCAGGTTGCAGCCATTTTCACAGCAACCCAGATGAGGTGCAAGCAGAGATGGCTCCTTGCAGAAAGTAAGACCTCTGCAGCACATTCCCATATGGTTAAAGGCCCAGCTGTATTCCTATTTCAGCAGAAAGTGAAGTAAGATTACCCGTGCTTCTGAAAGAAAAAAAATGTCAAGGACACTTATACACAGTATGAACCCAAAATAAGTCAGAAAGTGTGAGCAGATAATAGAGAAAATAGACCATGATTAGATATTTTATGTGCTATACACATGAGCTGACTTATGTTCTCAATAATTTTATGAATTAAGTGACACCTTCAGGCCTCATTTTGCAGGTAAGAAAACTAGATTAGGAGAAGACTGCTCAAGGAGACACACACATGCGCGCGCGCGCACACACACACACACACACAACTAATTAATAAAAATCATTTAAGCTTCAAAGTACGGTGGCACATTCCTGCAATGCTAGCACTTGGAAGGGTGAGACAGGAGGATCGTAAGTTCAAGACCAGCATGGGCTATGTACTGAGATGCTGTCCCAGAAAACGAAACCAAAAATCAATCAGAACAAGAAACTTTTACTTTATTATTATTATTATATTTGGTGGATTCTCTATATTTATTTTTATTGTATTTACTATATAATCTTTTACTATATTTAGTGAATATAAATAGCCTATTCATAAACACAATCCACAGAAGATATTTCAAATGTAGATGAGGAAAGACAAGAGGAATAGGTGATTGGAACTGAGAAAGAGGTGTTCCACACATCTCTTGCTCTCATGAGATATGCCTAAGGACCCCAAAAAATACTTATTCTGGTCACCATTTTTAATGCTGCCCTCAGAAAGATTAAATGCTCAGAAGGCACACTTCTGCCGAGTAGACATCATGTGTGCTGAACATAGTCTCTGACTTTCAAATCTAACATCCTTTGCTGGTGAGCCTGGTCTCCAAATGCCTCCCAAAGAACTGCTGGCACCCGCTTGGCTCCGAGGCCTTGTGATTTGAGTGCAAGACTGCAGAGGCCAAGCCCCTGACCAAGCCGTTTGAAACCAACTCATCACCCCACAACTTCTCCAATTCCTGGGCCCAGAGACTGAATGGAAATCAAGTGACCTTCCTTCTACGTCTTGATTCCGTTTGTTTAGACAGCACTATCAAGTGGGCGCCAGGAGGTGCCTGATGCTCATTCAAAAAAGGAAAAAAAAAAAAAAAAGATTTCCCCAGCTTCTGCTTCTGCCTGAGCTTAAATGCTGGGAAGTAGCTGTTCTTTATTCTTCCTCTAAGAATCACCCAGAAATGGAGCAAGCCAATCTAGCGTGTGCCTTGTGTAATGCTGTGAGAACAGAGCCAGTGAACAGTCCTCACTGTCTCAGGAAGAAAACAGTGGCCAAACCGGCTGTTGTAATAACCCAGAATAGTCCAGAAGGTAACAATCAGTGGTAACTGCACTGTTTTAAGGAATCAAATGGTATTAAAGAGCCTGGTGAAGGGGCACACGCCTCACAGTCTCGCCCTCCTCCCTCTCAGGCCTGAATAATCACTTTGGCTTCCACACCCCTAGCTCCCTGCAGATGGGCACCATAGAGGCAGGCACATCTCTATACAACATGGGACAAAGCCACTGAGGAATTTGTGAACTGAACCAACGTCTGGAAATGAATTTTGCATCACTAGCTGTGCTTCTCCGAGACAGGGAGCATGAGTGACAAGGCTTTCCCATTCCTGTAACTGTGATGGCAGGGGAAGGCACAGGGCAGGCATTGACTGACCAATCCAAAGCTAAGTGCAATTTGCCATACTGGATTAAAGCAAGGAACCAAAACAAACAAAAACAAAAACAAAAACAAAAAAAACTCTGTAGTTTGAGAATGCAGAACCAGGAAGAGATAGTGGGCTGTCAAGCAGACATGACCACCTCACACACAAGAATTTTTTAGAAAACCTTCCACCTCTGGCTGGTAGAAAATGACTAAATACCATGTTCCCAGCCCATACGCGCTCTCCCAACAGCATCTTCGGTTTTGAAAGCTGGCCTTGCCCTGGGGATAAAACACAGCTGCACACTTGCTCTTATGGATCTACCCACTGACAGGGCTCAGGACCACCACCTCGGTGTAGGCATATGGAAAAAATGCCGGAAGCTGTCCCCATCCATGCCTTCCCATCCGAAGCAGTCACAAACCCCAGGAAGGATATCCCGACCCTTCACTGGAGCAGAACCTAACCGAATGAAAGCAGCCAAAAGCATTAAGACACAGGACACAAAGGTCCTGAAGCCCCTTCCACCCTCCCCACTCCCCACCCCCTCACTCCCACGCCCCCATCTCCCACCTCCGCATCCCCCTTTGGCTGTGCCCATTTGTTCATTTGTTCTCCAGATGGACACTGATCACTTTTCCTCAGACCTAGACCTACCTAGAGTTTACACAAGCTTCTCTGCTTCCTTGCTCTTTTTAAAAATTGTTTTATTTATTATAATGTAGTCACGTTACATTCCGATTGTTGTCCCCTCATTCCTGTCTTCCTGTTCCCACCCTCCCTACCTCTTCTGCCCTCTTGCCCTCCCCTAGACCTCTGACAGGTGGGGGTCCTCCTCCCTCACCATCTGACAACAGCCTAACAGGTCTCTTCAGGATAGCCTGCATCCCCTTCCTCTGAGTGTCCCCCAAGACCACCCTGCCAAGGGGAAGTGAGTTCATGTCAGAGGCAGTCCCCACTCCCCCTGCCCCACCTCCCCAATGTGGGTAATGAGCTGTCCATTGCCTAGGTTCTCTGCTGGCCTTGTGCTTCCTTGCTCTTCATGTCTGTAGAGTCCCTAATCATGTGAAACTTAAATAACTTCGTGTGTTTTCTTTTGGTAACTTGTCTTCTACTATAGAACCAAAGCATAAACCAGGACAAATCACGATGAGTGAAGAATAAACCTTTGAGCTGACACTACCTTTTTAGTGATATTTTGGATTTTATTTTTTCCTATTGAGACAGAGACATTTTTAGAAATTATATATACATATATTTGTAGTTTTTGTTTTTCTCTTTTTTATTTATTATTATGTATACAGTGCTCTGCCTGCATATACACCTGCAGGCCAGAAGAGGGCATCAGATTACTTTATAAATGGTTGTGAGCCATCATGTGGTTGCTGGGAATTGAACTCAGGAGCTCTGGAGGAGCAGACAGAGCTCTGGAGGAGCAGACAGTGCTCTTAAGTGCTGAGCCATCTCTCCAGTCCTAGTTTTTGTCTTTTCAAGACAGGGTTTCCCCTGTAGACCTTGCTGTCCTGGACTTACTTTGTAGACCAGGCTGGCCTCAAACTCACAGTGATCCTCCTGCCTCTGCCTCCCAAATGCTGGGATTAAAGGTGTGCCACCACCACCTGGCTCCTCCAGTTCTCTTTAATGCAATATTTTTCTCTCTGTTTTGCTATTGGATCAATTAAGAACAATGACAGAGAGAAAGAAAGACAGAGAGAGAGAGACAGACAGACAGAGAGACAGAGGCTGAGAGAGAGAGAGAGAGAGAGAGAGAGAGAGAGAGAGAGAGAGAGAGAGAGAGAGAACTATCTTATGGCTTGTGAGAAGACTGCGATGTCCTAGAAAGACAATATCCCAAGAATGTCAGAAGTTCTAGCTGTTGGATCAAGCCTTCACCTCCGTAACCAGTCTCTTTCCTCCCTCCCTCCCTCCCTCCCTCCCTCCCTTCTTTCCTTTCTCCCTTCCTTCCTTCCATCCTGTCTGTCTGCCTTTTTCTTCTAGTCTTTTGACAATAACTCCCAGCATTCTTTCTGGAGGCAAGAAGCAGGAAAGGAGGCAGTGAGACACCGCGGCTGCCATTCAAGTGAAGCTTTCAAATCAATTACCTGTTGCAAACAAGGGGAGTCAAGGACTCATTAGAAGCAGTTATACTGTGTGGGCAGTGGTGGTGCACCCCTTTAATGCCAGGAGTAAGGAAGTAAAGGCAGGCAGATATCTGAGTTTTAGGCTACAGAACTAGTTCCAGGATGGCCATGAATACACAGAGAAACCCTGTCTCGAAAAAACAAAGATTTAAGAAACAGTTAATGTTGGGAGCTGGAGAGATGGCTTAGTGGTCAAGAGCACTGTCTACTCTTCCAGAAGATCTGGGTTCAATTCCCAGCACCCACATGGCAGCTGACAGCTGTCTGTAATTCCAGTTCTAGAGATTCTGATACCTTCTTACCAATGCACACAGAATAAAATTAAATAAATATTTTTTAACGAAAGAAACAGTTAAATTTTATGTCATCTGTTGGACAGGCCAAAGGTTACATTTTAGTAGAGTGGACAAACAAACCTGTTCTATTGGCAATGGCAGGGTTGTCAACACCGCCTGTCTGCCTCAGTCTCCTCCTAAGTGACCAGGTCAGTATTCTTGGCTGATAGATGGTGATCTGCTCATTCTTATGGTTCTCCGGCCCTGCCTTAGCTGGTCACTATTTTCTGAGGTGCGAAGAGTCCTCCCACCATGTAGTCAATCTCTAATGTGATCTTGCTATGGTCTGGGTATGATTTAGTTATGCGTTCCCAAAGGATGCAGAGGTTTGGTCTCCATGGTGACACGGATGGAAGGCTTTAAAAGGTAGTAGGGCCTACTAAACCCGTTGTTTGAGCCCTTGGAGGAGGTGCCCAGGTCTTGCTTTTGGTAAAGAAGCTGCTCTTTGATGGTTAGCCTTAAATTTGCAAAGCTGGGAGCTAAATGAACCCTTTTTCCTCATTAGTAGTTGTTAGCATATAGGCGGCTGTGCTAGCCTGCCTCTAGGTCGCTTAGCAACGTCTGACACCATCACTTGCCCCCCTCTCCAGCCAGCCCCCCCCCCCCCCCCGGGATATAACCCACTTGCCATCCCTGACCACTCTCTCTGTCACTTCCTCAACTTCTTTCCCTCTGTCCCCTTGGGGCACCTCTTCCCCCATTTTGTTTTGTTTTGTTTTTCTCTCCCTTCCTCCCTTCTATAATAAGTATCTTCATATCAGATGTGTTGTGTGGCCTCTGTATTTATCAATATTACAACGTTGGTGCTAAGACCAGTGGGGCTCTTCTGGTAGTGTATGGGCACATTGGAACCCCTTCTGCTTGCCACGCCACCGCAAGGTATTTACCTTCTGTTCTACCAATCTCTAAGCACCTCATTTCACATTAACTGGTAGGTTTTCCCTTCTTGGTCAGCTTAACCAGCAATGCCAGCTGTTTCTGCTGACCTCTGCTCCGATCCCTACCCAGGTGCTAATTTCTCCTTTACTGGCACTTTCCCCACACCCACCCACCCTCTTTCCCTCCCTCCCTCTCCTCCCTCCCTTCCTCCCTCCCTCCCTCCTCCTCCTCTCTCTCTTTTCTTCTGGCTCTCTGTCTCTGTCTCTGTGTGTCTCTGTCTCTGTCTCTCCTCTCTGTGTGTCTGTCTTTCTCAGTCTCTGTCTTTCTCTCTCTCCGTGCTCTCCTCTCTCTCTCTCTCTCTCTCTCTGTCTCTCTCTCTCTCTCTCCTCTCTCTCTCTCTTCTCTCTCTCTCTCTGTCTCTCTCTCTCTCTCCCTCTCTCTCTCTCCCTTTCCCTCCTTCTTTCCCTCATTCCCCGCCCCCGTCCCCCTCTCTCTGAAACCATGGTCTTGGGCATCTTCCTTGGTCCTGGCAAGTGTGTGATGACAGGCTTGACCAATTTGTCCCTTGTCCCTAGCCCCTCTGTACCCTCTGGGGGCACCCAAGGTTCAGGGCTGGGGCTTACTTCTCTCTTCACCCACCCACAGGAACAGAGTCTCTAACTCAGACCTCCAAGCTTTTTGGAGATATGTATCTTCTAAGTCATCCCATCACACCACCCAAGCAATAGGGGGCAACAGTAGAAACTTTCCTTTCCTAAGCTTTTTTCCCCCCAAACCAAAACTTGGTTTTACACCGCCTAGCTGCTCCTGCTACCAGCTACAGACCAAGCCAGGGATTTGACCACTTCTGAACAGTTGGCCCCCCAGCCTCAAGGCAACTTCTGCCCCCCTCCTCAGCCTCAAGAAGGCTTCTGGCCTGCTTTCAACCCGCACAGGATCCAGGATCCAGGTGGCAGCAATGTCTGCTTTGGAACCTGGTTGCCTTACCACTAACACAGCAGCAGCCCTGTCCACCCTGATGCAAGCAGCTTTCAATCGGCCACTTTAACGGGTATGCTGCCATCTGTCTTTGATGCTAAGCCTAAATTCTATTCAGTCTAATTCCTCCATGTGGTTCTGGCTCCAGCTTCTCCATGTGGACCTGACTGGAGGCCTCTCACCCCTCCCGCCTGGCCTGCAGGATTCCAAGCTCGCTCTTTCCTTCCCCCTTCTTCAGTTAACTATTTTTTTTTAAACTGGCCTCATTCAAAGCCAAAAATTGGCATACCAAATTTACAAATTCTTACAGACAGATGATTCCTAGATACCTAAACTATGTCCTACCTTTCCAAATACCTAAGCGCTGCTCTTATCTCTAAGACTCTACTTTCCAACTCATTTCTTTTTCTGTCTGATTTCTTTTTCTACTCTCAAAAAAAGAAAAAAAACTTTTATCTCCTTTTAGACTAAGAAACCAACAAGTCTCATTTTAAATTGGTATAGATTTTTATAGAAATTCAAAGTTATAATTTTACAATATGCTGTATGTGATTCAACTCTGGATCAAAACGTTTTTTATAGAATGGGGAAGTCCTAAGGTTATAAAGATCTATACAGATTAACAAGCTAATTTAGAGTGTATGTCTCACTACTTATGTCTTTACTAGTTCTTGGATGCATGAATGCTGTTTCTCCTGCCGCCAGCAGCCTGTGCTCAGGGTTCCTACGGAATTCCTGGCCAATGGGTTTAGTATAATAAATTCAAATGAAATTTTAAAGTTGTCTTATACTTCGGCTGTACTACCAGCTCTGTTCTAAAGACATTTATTTGTTTACAGTGTTAGAATTTGGTTCTTACACCCTACCTTCACTCCCAAAGAGTTAAAAATCACTGCCTTAGAAATATGCTTAGCCTTGTTTCTAAATGCGGTACTGTTATTAATCTATTAATATAGCCTTAGACTCTTATATGCTATGAATTTTTATAAACTAAATCATATGGGAAATTGTTAATGCTCCATACTGCTATGACTTTTTATTTTCTGCTATGATTTTTAAGGCTCCAGGCTAACAGGGATGAAACCTAAAGTCCTGGCCTTTAATGATTAAGATCTTACAAATGATCAAATCCTTAAACATATTTAGAATTATATTTTTAGTCATGCTTAAGAACCAATGTGATTGATTTCAAGATTAAACTTTATTTAGCATCCAGTACATGTCTTCAAAGTTAAACAAAAAGTAACTAAAAGCAAAGTTTGTCTACTTAGATCTACTTGAGATAGACATGGTCTCACTGCCATCTTAACTAAAGGGCTGAGGATGGTCCCTGAACCCCTCCCTACACAGGAGTTGGTCAAAATGGTTACATTTATGCTACCATTTCACGGGTATCAGAAAGATCCATAAGGCTTCTGCTTTACCTAAGCTCATCTCAAAGAGTATTCATGCCTTTAACCCGAGGGATTTTTTCCCCCCAAGCCTCTGTATGTTATAACACCAAATATATGTCTACTACCCTTTTTTACAATGCACACTTTACTTCAGATTGTAAACTTTAAAAAAAAAAAAAAAAGATTCTTGTAAGCATCAGGAGATCCACACTAATCCACAGGTCACACTCCAGCAGCTGCCCACAGATGCTCCAGTATAACCTCGAAGATTGCACTAACTGGGCCTGAACTCTCTAGATGTTCTCACAGATCCTGGCCAGCAGCTAAGCAAACCAGCTAGCTCTCCCAGGGCTGTGCTAGCCCACCCCCACCCCATTCTCTTAGGATCCCCAAAGATGTTTTTGTCCCCAAACCAGCAGGAAGTGGCCATTTTAAAAACAAAAGGCCCTCACCACTCCCACTTAGCCAACCCTTCCTGGTTCCTCATTTTTTAAAAATTGAAATGAAAAGGGAGGAATGTATATAGGCAGACCTGCTAGTCTGCCTCTAGGTTGCTTAGCAACTTTGACATCATCTGGGGCCAGAGATATAAGCCACCTGCCACCCTTACCTGCTCTATCTGTCAGTTCCTCGATTTCTTTCCCTCTGTCACCCTAGGGTGTCCCCTCCCCTCTTCCTTTCTCTTCCCTCCTCCCTTCTATAATAAATCTCCTTCAATGAATATGTTACATAGAGGCCTTTTTATCAATATTACAGCAGTAGTCTATAGCAAAGATTTCATTATATTGTTGAAAGCTCACCAATACAGGCACCTAAAAAGGAATTCCTTAGAGCCCTCAATTAAAAATGAAACTGTGATGTGATCGAGTTGTTCCATTCCTGGTTAGATATCAAAGGAGTCTAAGTCAGCACACAATGAACCTACCAGCACGTCTGTGTATACTGAGACATTATTCACAGTAACTGAGTTATGGAATCAGCCTAAGGTGACCAGAGACAGAATAGCAGAGATATGCAATGGAGTGTTGTTCAGCCATAAAGAAGAATGAAATGCTTGGAGGGAAACGGAGTGAACCGGAAACTGTTGTGTTAAGTTTAACAAGCTGAACCTGGAGAAGCATTGCATGTTTTCTCTCATACTTGTAATACAGATTTCAAAACAAAACAAAAACATAAAATGCCAAGCCATAGTACCACACACCTTTAATCTCAGCACTTGGGAGGCAGAGGCAAGCAGATCTCTGATCACAAGGCCCTTCTCTCCTGAGGCTGGTCCTGGGAAGGTTCCTGAAACAAACCAAGCTCATTGTGTCTTTCAACTCCCGGCCACCAACCCCCTTCCTTGAACCCTTCACAAGCACCCAGCAGCCTCTAGGACCTTTGCTGTGTGAAACCCCACAGCCTGTCCCCCAATCAAGCCTGGCCCACACCCTCAGCAGCCTGCAGGAGTGGCTAAGCTGCAAAGAGCTGTGTTAAAGGGTCAGGTCCACAAGCTAGCCTCCAGACAGGCCATCGGCAGAGGCAAGGTGGAAGAACACTGTGCCTGGCCCGGAGCCCCCTGGGCCTAGCTGTGCTCCTACCCTTGCTAAATATCTAGCTAAGTCATTTATTCAATAGATATCTGAGTATCAAAAACAATGGTGTAGTTGCCAGGGTTACAGTAGGAATGACACAAATGCCCCTGTCTTCTCAGGGTTTACCTCTGATCCACAAACTCATAATAACCCAGGCAGCTACTGCTGTCATGTCCCAGCCTCTCTCAGTAAACACCTGCGCTGCATGCTCTAAATCTTTGCCCAACATGAGACTGGGTCTCCAAACTGGGTTCTCAGTAGCTTGTGCAAAGGCCTCATCTTCTGGGAACCAGTGTTTCTTACCTCCCAGGCCCCACGCCAAGTAGGGTCAAACTTATGGCCTCAGAGGCCCCAACTTGTTCCTGATTTTCTCAACTTCTCCCTTCTCTTCCTTTTGGGATCTGTGGATACGCCAGGGGACTCCACATCCCCCTAAGCTGCTGCGTAGGGTGGAGAGCAAGGAGCCACAGAGCCCACACATAACCTAGGGGGCTGCCTCTGTGACCAGGCCTGCTCATCTAAATAAAGACCTTCTTCACCTACTCCAATGCCTCAGAAAAGAGTTTTTTATCAAAGAAGGGAGTCACTATATAGACAACTCTATGGCAAAACAATTCACTCAGAACAATACGTTTCTTATTAGTTTTTACTTGGAATCTAAACAGCAGGTTTAGTTTACATTCACAAAAGGCAATGCTCACTGTCAATGAGCTAAAGAGGCAAGCCACACCCTTGCAAAAGAGGCCAAACCACACAGAAGATCTGAAAAGCAAGCCCAGTAAGTCTGGACCAACACAGTCTCGCCTAGAGCTGACCTTTCTGTAATTTGCCTTGGTTTTGTTCTCCCAGAGCACTGTTCTACAATCAGATAGAAACAACCCAGGATGTTCCTCTACCAATGTCTGATGCCAAAGAAATGTCGTATTCCTCCAAAGAATTCTAGTGCCACTTAGTTCCGTGGTCATGCTGCATTCTCTGAAGACTATCCTCCATCTCCTTCTACTTAGAGAAGCGCTATATGATGTGTCGTCCTAGCCAACAAGAGGGTTCTTGTCCAAGAAAAGGCCCACGCCCCCTCTCCTTCATCATCTCTCTCCCTCCCCCAAATGCCAGAGCCCATCCCCCCTCATCTCCTCTTCCTGCTCCAGAGCAAAGCAGTACATCCCAACAATTCACCCTCCAAGGCAGCTTTTAACAATGTAGCCCTTGAATCAATCTAATTAGGAAGAGAGAAAGAGAGGGGATGGGAGAGAGAGTCTTTCTCTGGTGTTAGTCTTTGGTGGCCACACCAGGAAATCTGGCAAAGGTAAAACCAGGTCTTATTAACAGATTCATCTGCTGTTAAATGAAGTATAATCCCAGCCAGGCAATTGTTCTGCTGTGTTCCAGTCGAGAAAATAAAGTATGCCAGGAAAGATGCTATATTGCGCCCCCCTGGACTCCTTTGCAAGGCCTGCCTTCTAGCTGCAGAGGAGTGCCTCTCAATGCACTTGCCCTAGTTAAGAGCTGCCCCACCCAAAGTTGTAGGCATCGCCACTACCTGACTGATACAGAGAACCAAACGCTTTGCTGTTCGAAACAATTCAGAAGGATGTGCTCATCTCCAGAACATTCTACAGAGGTTAAGAGCACTGACTGTTCTTCCAAAGGTCATGAGTTCAATTCCCAGCAACCACATGTTGGCTCACAACCGTATATAATGAAATCTGTATACATAATAAATAAATAAATCTTTAAAAAAAAAAACAAAACAGAACATTCTAGTTCTGGGGCTGCCATGCAGCAGTTCAGCCTTCCCTCTACTCTGTGCTAGAAAGCATCCTAGCTGTCCCTAGTGTACTCCTGAGGCTCTCCAGAACTGATATTTACCATCATAAAAAATATAGATCGTGGCATCTTTCATGAGCACTTAGTCACGAACAGTCTTTCCCTCCCTTCCTTCCACTTACACGTTCCTGAGTAGAAAGGGCATAAGGTTAGCACTAAATTGGTTCCTTATCGTCACCTTGGATTTTGACAGAAATTGTACCTCCATGGGGTCCCTCTACAACATGGTTCTATGTCACCTTGCCTACTGATTGCTCTGCCTAGAGTCAGGGGGTACTAGCAGGTGACAGGAGGACATTCCTGACACCATATGAATTAGTTCATCAGAGGACACTGGATAGTATTCAGCCTTTTATTAGTATTCCAGTCAGATTCATAAAGGAAATGGCTAGGCTCTAAGATTACAAAGAAGCAATCAATCCAGAAAGTTTCAACACAGAGCCCTTAGATTTTTGAAAGAGCAGAAGGGGAACTCTTCATATTATATTCACATTTTTAAAAATCAAAGTGGCACTCGGGGCGGGGGGTGGAGACAGGCATCAAGACCATCCTGAGCTATATAGCATGTTCAAGGCCAGCCTGGGTTACATGAGACTCTGTCTCAAACAAAACCTGTCAAAAATACATGTTAACATGTTTTGTTGGCTAGTAACAGGCACTAACCTGCTCAAAAAACACCAATCATTCCCTTAAATCATTAAATGCACTGAACACTCTCCAAGTGGCCCTGGGTACAGAGGTGAGTGAGCCAATGAGTTCCAGGCCCATGCTAAGATTAGTTTCTGGAAGATAGGCAAAAATTGAGTAGAGATGGGCTTATGAAATAGAGAAGGTGATTGTATTATTCAGTTCTGTAATAATGACAGAACATCCAAAGCAGCTAACTTTATAAGAGAAAAGGTTTTACAGGGTAACAGTTTGGGAGGTTCAAGAGCACAGTGCCTAAGCAAACTTCTTTCTAATAAGGACTTCTCAGAACATGGCAGATGACATTGGCAGGAGACTGTCTGATCAAAAGAATCACAGATGTCTCCAACCAGGAAGCAGAGAGGCTGGCATTCCACAGTCCTTTATGGTGTGCCCCAAATGAACTGAGGACCTTTTTCTAGGTCCTGCCTCTTAAAGGTTCCACTTGTCACCCTACCCACTGCAGTGCCTGAGATAAAGGACGAAAGGTAATCGATGGAACTAAGGACATCACTCAAGCTGGTAACTCTAATTAGACTACAGGAGCCAGAGAGATGGCACCACTTAGGGATACTGGCTGCTCTTGCAGAGGACCCTGGTTCAAATCCCAGAACCCACATGGTGGCTCACAACCATTTGTAACTCCAATTCCGAAGATCTAACATCCTCTTTGGCTTCCACAGGCACCGGGCACATATGCAGAAAAATGCAAACAACATTTCTAGGGCTAGGTTGTAGCTCGGTTGATTGAGTGATCACATGCCTGGTATGCCTAAAGCTGTGCGTTTGATCTCCAGCAACTGCGTGAAACCGGACATGGTGACACCCACCTGGGATTCCAAGTAGAGGCAGAAAGAGCAGCTGTTTAAGATCATCCTCAGCTGCATAGCAGGTTCGAGTCCAGTCTGGGCTACCTGAGACTCTGTTTTAGTTAGTTTGTTTGTTTTTGTTTTGTTTTGTTTTTCAAGACAAGGTTTCTCTGTGTAGCCTCATCTGTTGCAAAGAGTAGCCAAATACTTTCAAAAACAAAAAACTCCCTGAAGCACAGCATTTTGACAGCTCACCCAGAGAGATAGGATGCAAATCTTTCTTTGAAATTCTTATTTATGTATTTATTTATTTAATATATTCACCTTACATCCCAATCGTATCCCCCTCCTTCCACTCCTCCAAGTCCCTCCCTCCCGCTCTCTTCCCCCCTCCCCACTAGCCCCACCCAAGCACATTAAGTCCAT
Source organism: Acomys russatus (assembly GCF_903995435.1). Lineage (NCBI taxonomy): Eukaryota > Metazoa > Chordata > Mammalia > Rodentia > Muridae > Acomys > Acomys russatus. The sequence continues at coordinate 17,323,240 of NC_067160.1, read as the reverse complement.
CAGAGCTGAGCTCCTCCCCATCCACTGAGGCCAGGCAAGGCAGCCCAGTTAGGGCAAGCTGATCAAAAGCAGGCAACAGAGTCCATGTCACACACAGCACCTGCTCAGCTTACTACAGGACCCACATGAAGATCACACTGCCCATTGGTTACATCTGTGTAGGGGGCCAAGGTCCAGTCCCTGTGTGCTCTTTGGTTGGTGCCTCTGTCTCAGTAAGCCCCTGTGTGTCTAGGTTAGTTGACTTTGCTGGTCTTCTTGCAGCGTTCTTGTCCTCTCTGGGTCCTTCTATCCCCTGACCCCCACACTACTCTTCCACAGGACCCCCTGAACTCCACCTAATGCTTGGCTGCTCGGTGGGGCCTCTCAGAGAATGGTTGTGTTAGGTTCCTATCTGTAAACATAGCAGAGTATTATTAATGGTGTCAGGGCTTGGTTCTCTCCCATGAGGTTGGTCTCAGGTTGGGCCAGGCATTACTTGGTCATTCCCTTAGTCTCTATCTTTATCTCTGCACATCTTGTAGGCAGGGTAAATTTTGGGTAGGAGGTTTTTGTAAGTGGATTGGTGGTCTCCTTCCACCAATGTTAAGTCCTGCTTGGCTAAAAGGTCTGAAACAGCTTCAGTTCCAAATGAAGATTGGAGCAAAGATAAATTACTGAGGCACTGCACTTGAAAGGTGGAGAACTCAGGGGTAGCGCAGCCATCTCTCTGAGAAGCGAAAGATCTGTAGGGCGGAGAGACTCCAGCCAAATATGTATATCCAGTTAGCCAGAGTTCAATGGCTACAGGAAAAAATACTGCTTGCCCATGGCTGGAGTCTGTATCCACCAGGTTAAATAAAGACAGAGTCATGGCTTCTCATGTCGAAAGTCTAGCAACAATCACCGTAACCTATACAACTGCAAGCGGATGTGGTTATAGTGTGTGTGTGTGTGTGTGTGTGTGTGTGTGTGTGTGTGTGTTACAAAGTCTCATCGCCCTTCATGGACTGAATTTGATTCCTTAAAATATGAGGAAAGTGGCAAAAAACACTGTGCCAAGAACAGCTCAGGGCTCCTTATTTTCCAGATCTGAACTGCCCTTCCCAGTACCACTTGACAAGTTGTCAAAGAAATTAAAAAAAAAAAAAAAAAAAGTAGAAGCAATAAACACACAATTACACCCTTAGTGCCAGATACTTCTGGTTTATGGTAGTAAAACTCTCCACATTGTCAGGAAATGACCAGGACTTCCCGCCGTTGTCTGAATGTTCTTCCAGAAAAAAACTGTATACTTGTAACAGGCTCTAGAGAAACTAACAAATCGGATGATTAAAAAGAGGCCCTGTGGGTCTGGGTCTAGAAACTGGAAACACAATAACGTCACATATCGGCTTCATCCTGGTACCAGACCCTGGGAATTGTGCAAAAAGCCTCTCCGCCTTTTTCTGAAACAAGAATGTTCTTAGCCACATCCAGAAAACACATATTTCATCTATGTTTGTTCTCTGAGCTGTGATATTTTGAACACAAAGGACCATAAGACACAACCGGCTTTTTTCTCATCTCCATTTTAGCTTCAGATGAGATATAGGCATCCTTTCAAGGGTCCAGCTAAAATCTGAAATCTGGATCATCTCCATAATAACCTCCATTCAAAAATGCACTGGGCGTGTGTGTGGAATGAGAGGCAAGGAACTGGAGAACAACCAAGCACAGTTCATGGAATTTATGACCGAGGCTCAAGGAGGTCACAGAGACATGAAAGGTTTCTGATAAAATACACATTTATTAGAAATTTTCAGCAGCATCATTTCCAGTTGCTTTTTTTTTCTAATCAAAGTAATTACAAATGGTACTCAAAATATGAGCAACGAAATATTTTGAGAACTCGAGAATAACATAATCAGTAGTATATTTCATTCATTCATTCTCCCACCCTTCCATTCATCCGTTGTTTAAACACATGTGCAATATGAGCACAGAGAACCAGGGATGTTACTTGTTTTAGGAAATGCTATTCATGCCATGGTTCCTGTCAGAGAGAGTACACCAACTACTCAGAAGAACTGGGATATACAGTACCTCCTGGTACAAGTGTACAGATTTAGGCAAAGACCTGAAAAAGGCTTGATAAGAATGTTTTTCCCTTTCTATTCATTGTCGACTGAGGAAATAAATAGTCAATATAATAATATTTTGCACACAGAGGCAAAAACCCAACTGAGGCTTCACTTAACTGATATCTGTTTGGCACCCTACTTTATGGAGACACAGGCTTGCTTTTCGTAAGTCAGCTACAGAAGTCCAGTCACTAAGGCACGTGACACCTGAGGTGCCAGGCAAGGGCGTAAGTTGTTTTAAGGTCCGACAAGGAAAAGAGCTCATTCAATGGAATATAGACACAGTGTGGGACATAATGTGACCGATACAAATGTTGGCTTGGCAACTAGGGACACAGAGCATTCAAAACATAGCTGGGGTTAGAAGGACCGAGGCACACAAAAGGGTCCAGGTGAATCACTTTTTTTTCCTTCTGTGTTGTTGGAAGCATCTACAGTCAACGAAGCCAATACTAACCCAAATCAGCACACTTACTCATCAAGTTGGCATGGAATGGTGAACATTGATTATTAATTAGGTGCTGATGGGTAAAAATGAACCCACAAATGAAGCTTGGATGCCTTTCCTAGATTGTTTTAAAGGAAACATGAGTGGTAGGTATCTCTTCTTCAGACGTATCCAAAGCCCTAAGCCAACTCTTCTCCTCACCAGATCATTTATTCTTCAGCTCATCAACCCGCTCAACCGGCGCTTTCACTAGCAAAGGCAGAGATGTGGTAATCCTCCCCAAATTTACAGCAGTACAATATATTCACGGCATCACCTCCAGTCAGCATCAGTGCAAGATATACAGAGTACCTCGTGATAATTGTAAAAAATATGAAATGGCATGAGTAAAAAAGGCACACAACACACTTTCTGCTATAGGCAAACAGAGAAAAATATATATTTTTATAAAGTATTGAATGTTAACTTTTTTTTTCATTTGTCTGTAAAAAATACATGTGCAAAAGTGAGTGTCAAATCATTCCCTAGAGAGATGGCAGGGCTATACGTCAGAGTCTTCTTTAACAAGATTAGCTGTGTCTTTAAAGGTGTCTTCTGTGGCACTGTAGCCTGGAGTCAAATTTCTTTTTGAACTTTTAGCAGGGAGAGAAGGAGATGGAGGGGGGGCCACGGCCACACCTTCCTTTTGCTCACTGTCCATCTACAACCACAACAAGACACAAATTAGACAATTTCTTCCCCAGGAAGATGAGAAAAGGTTCTGTATGAGGGCTAGCCTTTGTCAGTTTGCCCAGAATAATCTCAATGTGTGCCCAGTCTAGCCAAACAATGAATGTCTGTACTTAGAACAGGGACTAAAATTTACCTCAGCATAGATTGGATTTTCAAAGTTTGTGGTCTGTTTGGGTTTTCTTTTGAAGATGCTCCATTTTGAACCCTAAATGAAAAGGGGAAACAGAAGGCTTTCAGTAATGAAGTTTTCTTTTTTTTTTTTCTTTTGCTTTTCTTTTCTTTTCTTTCTTTTTAGCTTTTAAAATTCTTATTGAAAACAAATTAACTTGGTGATATGGCTTAAACAGTATGTTGGTCAATTCTTCTTTTGGTCCCTGAACAGTAACTAATACTCTCTCAGCTCTTTTTTATGTAGCAATTTGAAATCTTTCCTCAATGTAAAACGGGCAGCTTGAGAATCCAGACCCACGCTGTCGAGAAGATTGCCATGCAGCCAGTTGGGTACAGAATATACAAGACACTAAGACACAGAGGTTTCTAGGGTAGCCTAGAAGCTCCAGAAAAAGCCTAATAGTGAGGGGCACTATTAAGGACTACAGTTCTCAGAGGTGAAATGAGGTCTAGAACCATGCGCGTTGTCTGGGATAGCTCCATGTGTGCTCATTAAAGTTAGTAGCACACTATCCGTTTAATACAATTTTATATCAAAAGTACTTATTAAATTACACTCCAAATATCTTATGAAATGCAAGAGTATAACATATATGATGAAAAAAATTCATCAAGTGGTGTTTTTTGCACTAAATAGTTTGCCTAGCACACTAAAGGCAATGATGCTTGTGGGATGATTGGATGGACAATTAGGTGTAGTAGACGGTGGAAGAGGTGGTAAAATGGTGCCACCTGCTGGTCGATATTGGTAATAGTCGTAAAGTTCTAAGAGCAACTTGGAAACAATGCATTCTCCAGAGTTGTCTCTACGTATCACTCTGCACGCTGTGTAAATGTCTTAAATTTGATGTCCTTTTTCTGAAGATATATTAGATCTAGGATTCTGTTTTCCATTCTTTGTACAGGGTCAACCCAGGAATTCCTAAGTTCTTTGTTATCATTACCTGAACTTCATCAGCTCCGGGGGAGGCTGGCTTTGACTCTGGAGCCAACTCAGAAGGATCTATGGGACTTCCGTAATTCCGGTTTTCCACATTTTCTGATACAGTCACCTGTGAACATGTTGACACCCCCTATGCATTTTTGAAAGAAAAAATGAGTTAAATGGATCTCGAGTTCTCTTTGCCACCTTATTCTCCACAGACATGGTCAGGTACTTTTTTTTAAATGACACTGGAAGCTGTAAACTAAATACCACTCCCACTTCCCTTAAGTAAGAGCAACCACTAAGTCACCTAAAATGCCAACCCTGGCAGGCAAGTACATCCTGCACTGTCATGTTCTCATGTAATGTGTAATTCCTGCTGCATTGTTTTGACTTTTCATTCCCAGTGTTGACCATAATTTTGGATAAAAATGTGTTCTGCTTGCACACTAGCAACCAAGTGCTAATTAACAGCATGAATAGTCACCCAAACTCAGTGAACAGAAACCTTGCATATCAAGAATAAGATGGGTATGGCGGGTGTGGTAGCATAATCCCAGCAGAGGCAGAGGCAGGCAAATCCCTGTGGGTATGAGGCCAGCCAGGGCTACCTGGTGAGACAGATAAATACCTAAAAGAATAAAATTAGTAAACTGCCTAAAAGAGGATTTTTTAAAACAATAGGCAAATGAGCTTAATATTTTCTGTTTTTTGTAAATAATTCCACATATTACATATGTAATATACATATATTTTATATATAATGCAAATATACATATATAAATATATGTATGTATATATACATATATATTAAACAGGGAAAACAATTTGCTCCTTTTTTACAGTCACCATTTCATTTCTTTTTAAACTTAGATCATGTTTGTATACGAGACCTCACTTTATTTCCTGTGAAAATGCCAGATGAAATGTTATTTCTATTTTATAATGCATTATCAAAAAGCAGGAAAAGTTCTTTCAAGAGTCAAATTATTTTTGCTCTTAAGAAAGTTATTTTTGCCGGGCATGGTGGCGCACGCCTTTAATCCCAGCACTCAAGAGGCAGAGGCAGGCAGATCTCTGTGAGTTCAAGGCTAGTCTGGTCTACAAAGTGAGTCCAGGGCAGCCAAGGCTACACAGAGAAACCCTGTCTCGGGAAAAAAAAGTTATTTTTGTAAGAACCATTTCTGCCACCTCATATTAAAATATACCATATATTGAATCTGGTCACCAGCAAACACTGGAAGGTATTTGCTGTAGCTGCGTAGACAAGGGAGGTTCATACAGGTCAAAGCTGATAGCTCTGGGACTGACACTGGGACAGTAGTCCAGACTGATGGAAAGCACCTTGTCTAAGCATCCATCTCTCTTCCCAGCTTCTCTTAAAGGTACAGAGCAATAAGCCTTCGAAGCAAATCTTAATTTAAGATGCTTGTATTTTTCAAAACAGGTCATCCCTCTCTTTAGCCCCCTCAGCACCCTTCGTGATGCCCATCTCCCACTTAATCATTTCTGGCGTGGTTCCCTGTTTCTGTCATGGGGCCCTGTGTCTCCCGGATCACTAATACAGTCATACCCTTTGTTCTGACAGAGCAGTGAACATCCCCAGCATGGCCCTTCAGCCTCCCATCTCTACCACAACACAGGGCTCTGACTATTTGCAGGGCAGTATCCCTCGGGCAGTTTTGTGACTGTGGATGGTAAAGCTTAGATATAGGCCACTGTGCTTTCTCCCATTAGGAGAGCAGGTTAGGGGCCTGGTGGAACATTCTGCAACCCAGAAAGATCCAGCAGCAATGCTAGCTGGAAGAAGATCATGTGACATCTCACCTGAGCTGCCAGGGCCACTTTGGAAGTAGAGTCCTTGGCTGCATACATTGGGTTCTCAAATATCACAGGCTGCTTGCCCACCTCCATGACGAAGTGCTCATTCTGGGGATGAGGGGGGGGAGAGAGTCACACCACTGATCTGCTTCAGAAAGAAAGGTGTCTCCCTCATACCTGGTTGTACACCTGGCACTTTCACAAAACCACCCAAAATACGAGATCTTAGAGAGGGAGGAGGAGAGAAAATAGCCTCAAAGGCACATGGCTTCTAAGTAGCAAATCATTAGTTCAACTACAAAATGAACTAAGCCTCAGAAAGCACAAATACTCTTCCAACAGCTGAATTCTCTATGGCCCTTTAATGTGCTTCACTCACTTGGATTGGAACATCGGAGAAGAAGGTGGATGGTAGAAGGAAATAGAGGAAAATGAGGCAACATGAAGAACTCTGCTCTTTCAGGAAGGGGGGGAACCAAGCACTGGAAGTGGGTGTCCAGAGTGGAGAAAGCCCCCACTGGGCCAAGGCTGAGCTAGACGCATCACGGAGCGTGCCGCGTGGTTTCTCATAAGAGGTAGGTACGTCCCTATCTACACACGGGGCCAGAAAGAGTCCAAATAGATTAGCTCTTTCTTGCCTACCAGTGAATACTCAGAGGACAGCAGAGCCAGTTTCCATCAACTCTATGGCCCACGGAGCACAGACTCCGTTCACTGTAGTAGCCCCAAGGCTAGTTATCCCATCAGTTAGTGTAAATGAAAACCTTCAAATAATCCCATGGAGGCTGCACTCACCATTGCCATGGATCTGTCGATGACCGTCTCAGGGCCAAAAGGAGACACACCGATGTCCATGTTAACATCAGCCCCTGACCTGAAAGTCACCCCGTTTCCATTTTCAGAGGGTTTGGCAAGGCTGCTTAAGCTGGAATGAAGCAGAACAACGTGTTGTTATTATTATTATTATTATTTTAATTTTGCGAGGATTACCTTCCTCCCACGTTACTGAATCTTCAATGGGCGATTCTCCGTGCCCCAAGTCACATGTTGGATACAGTAGCCAGGTCCCTTGTCTACCCGAACACATGAAAGCGTGTTTCCAACACAAGATCAGAACGAGAAATATGGGTCACCAGTAAAAGCAGCACCCAACACACAGCCAGCTCTGCTCTAGCCTGCCCTGCATGATCAAATATGATCAGGCTTCAGGGGGAAACTGCATGAAGAAGCTGTGAGTGACAGTGACTGCTCTCAGTCATCACGACTGTGGGGCACGGTGGCTCACACTTGGGGTCCCATAGTGAGATGAAGGCCACTGAGCTGCACTGGTGGGCGCGGGCAGGGAGGGAATCTTCCTCATAAAACAAAGACTGCCCTGAAGTCACAGAAATAAATAAGCCATCCTTCTTTTTTTTTTTTTTTATAATTGTACACATGATCACATTCAAACAGGTTTATTACCTCCTAATGAAACTGACCTTGGCAGCTTGGGCAGAGTGGGCAAAAGGGAACCAGTTTTCCTGTAGTGGAAAAACCCAACGAGGAGCAGAGCTCCAACAATGACGACCATCAGGAATGTCAACAGCACAGCCATTGCTGCAGAGGGAAGAAGCAAAGAGAAAGTCAATGTCATTACCATGCCAAGGAAAGGCTGGAGGGGCTAGAGACATTGGGTCTTCAAAGGCTGGTTTAAAAAAACAAAACAAACAAACAGATGGAGGGCTGTGACTGTTGTAGGCCACCCCCTACTCCTGACACTTACTTGTCCCTGGAGGGATGCCTCTCGAGAGCCCAACCTCACAGTATTCTCCGTTGTAGCCACTAGAACACCTGGAAGCAAAAGGGGACTCAGTTGCCTTCTTAGGCTAGCCTGATGCTGCACTCATGGAGGCAGAGAAAGCTCTGACCCAGCAAGAGGCATGAGGAACAGGCACTGCAGCCTATGTCACAGCTGCTTGCCCTGCCAACCTGAGAACACTGAGTCTAGAAAATTCGCTAATGGTGGAGTAGCGCCTGTGCAGTCAGCCTCATGAAACAAGCCTACTGGCCTCTTCTCTGCTCCATGCATTTCTTCCTTACAGATAGAGTATAGGCATGGAGGCCCTGCTCTGTCCCCCCAACAGCTTTTGAGGATGCCCCAGGATGAAAGTTTCCAGGAAGCTTCTTTACTCTAGACTTTGCCTAGTCTGCTTGTCATAAGCCTTTTATTAAAGCATCTCTCCGTTCAGTTGCTCTCCCATATCCCGAAGCCATCTTCCCAGGTGTGAGGTGGCATGGGGGCGGGGCAGGGACATACTGCTATCTCTCCTCACTCTTGCACATGTCTGTGGCATTCCCAGGAGTTGTTATCCCTGAGAATGTACACAGGCATTGAGCCAGCCCTCCAGGCAAGGCTTATAGCAGCTATGGGTTGCGAAACACTGCCTGACCTCCAGAGGATATCCCCTCCCGCAAAAATAACGAAAGCTGGTTAGACATGACAATGCTAAGTTGGGAGAGATTCTTGTACTCATTTTCCCAGCTATATTAGGTTCCCATAAGAGTCAAGGCCCTATAGCTGGGACCTCAAGAGTCAGACTTACTTGCACTTGGGAAGGTCATTCTCATCAAAATAGCAATTTCCTCCATGCAGGCACCTGCATGGGGGAGGCAGGGTGACGGGGAGTTCGCTGGCTGCAGAAAGGAAAAGCCATGCATGGGTTAGTCAGCCACAGGGCAGCAGAGCATGGCACCATGCAAAACCTGCTCAGGACTGGGGCAGGGTATGGGGCAGGCCAGGCCAACGGACAAGTCTCTCTGCCGGGCAATCACCAGCTCCCTAAGGCACTGATAAGGTCTTGAGGAATGATAAATATTTATAGCACCCCCCCATACCCCACCCTACCCGATAAACAATGAGGTGCTCCTAAATCCAGAACATATATTCTGTCACCTGAAATCCTCCAGATTCTCTTCTGGGAGCCATTAAAACCAAGAGTTTACTTTAGACACAGCTTGAAACGGCTTGAAACCCAAGACTCCAGAGGCATCAGCATAGGATAAGGCAAGAGGCAGACAGACAGACAGACACAGATAGGTGTGCAAGTGCCCGACGGACAGCTAGCCAGAGAGCTCCTTCTCTTATAAGGACCCACCCCTGAGTTACTATATTACACTCTGGCTCAGCCCTCGCATACTCCCTGCATAGGCATGTATCACGCGTATGTTTTATTTGAGGAGTTTGTCGACTCTCTGGGCTCTGTAGGTTCCTACTCAATGTTCCCTTTACCCGATAGGTTAGCCAAGCCAGCATGCCACCCCTGTGCCCTACTGCCCTGTTCCACTTCCCTCTGTTACGCTTTGAGCACCTGTCCTGCTAGTATTCATAGGTCTCTTGGTCTCTTGTCCTACTAGCAAGTGAGCTCAAGGAGAGAAGGGGTTTGTCAACTTTACTCACTTCTACTGTCTCTGGTACAGAGTGGACTAACTGATAAGTAACAGCCTACCACATCAAGGCCCTATATACAATGGCTGCTATCACTGATGCGCTTATGTTGCCCCACCCCCGCCGCCCCGAGAGTCTCACCCAGCTCTTCCCACGCTTCCCTCGTCCCTTTTTCTAGCTACTCTCAACTTGAATTCACAGCCGTCACAAGACACAGGATCTTCTGAGCTACTGAAGGCCCCAAGGCGGCCCAGGCACTGAGTATTCTCACCCGCATCACACTGGACAGTGCTTCCCATTAAGAAGGTGGAGCCTTGAGGACAGGCGCAGCTGTATCCTCCAGGTCTCAGCAGGCAGAGGTGGCTACAGACCTGCTTGCAAGGGTTGGACACTGGAAAATAGATGAAAATGGAGTTAGGTCCTGACAAGAGACTGAGTCCCCCCAACCAAAGTATGCCTACTAACTGGTGTGGCTCTGCCCAGCATTGGTAAAACCCAAGCAGCAGCCAGTATCTCTAGGCAACGTGTTACCTGGATACCCACACACACCTCCACTACCATCTGTGCAAACCCCCCAAAGTGGCATAGTCATCCTGTCTGATCTTGGTGCTGATTCAGTCTCCACTATTGTCACTCATCTCTATTGTTGGAAGGTGAGTATCTTCTTGGTTCATGCTTATCTTTGTTGGTATATGGGCATTTCCACTAGCCTACTCTCAAGACCTAGCAACTCCCAGGGATCATGACCTGATGCTGCCACCAAGGATCTGCCCCTCACCCCAGCTCTCTCTCAATACCCTTTCCTCAGGTCCCCACTCGCTCTTCTTCCCCAGTAAATAAACTAGGACTAGCTCATGATGTAATTTCTCAGAGGCGCACCTTGGCTCAGGCTGCCAAAGATAGCCACCCCACCATGCTGCCGCATTATATTTCATAACAATCTTAACATCTGTTGGTGCTAAGCAATTTTTAACACATTTTTATTGAAAAATAAAATAATTCATATTACATCTCATTTTCTATCCCATCCCATGCATCCTCCCTCCCTCTCTCCCTCCCTCCCTCCCACTTTCACCCAATCCCCCTTCCCTATGACTGTGGCTGAGGGGGACCTCCTCCCCCTGAATATGGTGCTAGGGTATCAAGTCTCTTCTTGGTAGTCTGCTATCCTTCCTCTGAATGCCATTGGGCCTCCCCAACAAAGGGACATGGCCAAATATGGGGCACCAGAGATCATGTGAAAGATAGTCCCCAGTCTCTACTTAACTGTAGAGAATGTTCTGTCCCTTGGCTAGATCTGGATAGGGGTTTGATGATTACTGCACGTTTTGTCCTTGGTTGGTGCCTTAGATCAAGCAGAACCCCTGGGCTCAGATCCACCCATCATAATGTTCCTTTCCTAGGTTTCTAGGACCCTCTGGATCCACCTAATTCCCTACTTTATTAAATCTTTGTAAATTCAGCTTCTGCTTCAGAAGTTTGGGGTAAAGTCTAAGTGCCTGTATTGTAACCAGTCCGTATCTGATGCCATCGGTCCTTTGTACGGTCTGTATGGAGTAAAAAGGGCTGGGGAACTGGGTTCACATTTCCCTGAACCACCAGAACCCACACTGACTGAGAACTTCAAACACCCACAGGTGGGGTGCAGCAAGGTCTGCCAG